>NC_044324.1:646666-970000 GCF_007399415.2 Gopherus evgoodei | reverse complement strand
GTGAGTGATCTTGTGTGATTGTGTTTATTTATAATCATAGACTACATATAAAAAGATTATATATATAACATAGATTCTGTATTGTATGTCTATATATCTAGGCGTGTATGTGTAATTTTGTGTATGCTTTGTGTGTGCCTATAATCACAGGCCATATACAGAGGTATGTATGGGGTAGAGACTGTATATATCTTTATATATCCAGATGTGTATGCCTGGTTGTATGTATGTGTATAGTCAGAGACTGCAGAGAGGCTATATATACACTATATATCATATATCTTCATTTTATTAAAAGCCATTTGGAAACTATTTTAGGTGGTTGTACTTTTCTAAAACGTTTTTAGTGACCGGCTTAATCCTTCAAAGCTGTGGAAGAGTCACAAGAAAGATGATGGAAATATTTTCAATGATATATAAATGAATAACCCAGAGTAGGCTAACTTCTCCTGCTTATTGACGCCATCAGTCCTATTCAGGTGAAGTTTTATTCCTGGAAAAATAATGAAGCATTAACGCGATTTCAATATTTTTAATTTGCCTCATCTAAATCTTTAGCAAAGAGGTTGAATCTGTGTTTGCACAGAAATTAACTTCCAGGATTTATTTTTAAAATATTGGATGCTCAGCTTGACTCTCTTCATCTATTAAATGAATCCCTCCCTTACTTTGTCCCAAACCATAATTATATTCACTTCTGATAAATAATTCATGCCAATCTCTTACCTTTGCCACCGCCTGGTCTTCAAAACAAGCCCAGATATGATTCTTGAAAAAACAGAGTTAAATGTAATTTAATAGAATTAAAACGGAATGATTTTTTCTTTAAGCAGACATTTTTGAACCCGGGATTTAAAAAATGGAACGTTTCTTTAACTATTATCCAGCCTGAGACGGTTTAGTTAAACCCATGGCAGTGCAAACACCAGAAATGCAAATATTCCTAATAATACATTTGTAAGGAATCCATAATGGTGGCTACGTTGATGAGTTCCTTAAACTGTATAGCTAGTCTGGAGGTAGATAATTAAATAAACAAATCACAATAAAACGCATTAACTTAGTGTGTTTTAACTGATGGTGTCTGAAGAGAAAGACACAGAGAGTTGCTAGGTCAAATTCATCGCTAGTATAACTCCAGTGACTTCAACAGATTTACACCCCAGGGCTCAAAGACTAAATTTAGCTCAGTGGCCTGTAAATCAGCCGGATTTAAATGAAACTTTAAGCACCTAATGAAATATACCAGAAGCCCAGGACTCACAATGATATCCTGCAATGTAAATATGTTTTCAATAAACACAGGGTCTGTAAAAATCCGGAATCGTTTAGATAGGACTGGGATGTCGTTTGAATGGGTAATCTGAACTGCGCTCAATACTCAGGCTATTCTCGCAGCGAATCCACCGCCCCCGCCTTGTATCGCCCCCTTTAAACACCCTCTCGGCTTTCCCCACCGCACACATTTGCCATTTCTAACGGGCCGACCTAATTAATGGTTGATGTGGATTAAGTTTTATTCATTTATCGGAGTTTGCCATCAGTTCGGCAGTGGCTCAGTCAAAAACCTAAGGGCTCATTCCATCCCTCTGCCTAGCACGCTGGATACTTCGCAGCGCAATTTAAAATCGCGCGCAGGTGAGGGTTCCTGAGGCTTCATCCCCCAAAGGCCTGAGCGCTTTCGACTCCCCCTGACTGCTGTGGGAATTGAAACACGAGATCCTGCGTAGGTTCATCTAGTCCGGTATGTAAACGGGGGCCTGTTCCTGCCGGTGTATGTGAGGGCAGAATTTGGCCGCAATTTTTACTTTGCTGGGTTTTTTTTTTTTTGCGCGTATGGATGTCTATACAACACTCCCCCCGTATTTAAACTTGAATAGCTATCTATTTATCTATCTATCTATAGGGGAACACTGCTTGCATATAGGTGCACAGTACTAAAGCAGCATTAGCAGTGATGCACATCACATGCAAACAACAGACCAGAGCGACTTTCGTCTTGAACTTTTGCTGGGTAGAAAGAAGGAAAAGTTACACATCGGATACGTTTCCCAGTCCACTTTGTGGTGGCTGGCGTACAAAACAACGGACAGAGTGAGATCGCTTTGTAAACAGGACAGCAATCGCACGTGCAATTTCCACGCAAACTGGGCATTAACATTTTCTCTCGGGACGTGAGAGAGAGAGAGAGAGAGAGATTTCTGATCCTTTGGAAGTTTTCTACCACACAAGGGAGAGAAAACCAGATCTTTATCCTGTTCCTTTCTGAAACAAGGGGGAAATTAAACTGGGAACGTCGAAAAGGAATATAAGGGGTGTGGATGTATGTTATGGAAAGTTTGCAGAACAGTGAAGTGTGTGCGAATGAGCGAGAAGCTAGAACCCGCATCCTTCACAGCCCCAATCAACTTGCTTATAATTGTATATGGCATTTTCACTACAGCCTCTTCCCACGTCAGACAGAGATCGGACACGAAATGTCCTATCGACTTAAAACAAACAAGCGTTGTGGGGGATTTCCAGTCATGAATAACCCAACGGTCGGAGTTTACCATCCGGGCTGGTTTGTTAGTTTAGGATGGTTGGTCTGTTCTAGGCAAGCCGGTAACGATGGAAGGGGTCGGTCGCTGGCTGGGGGTACATGTACTTTAGCTGAGCATCTCCTCCAAAGTTATACGAAAGATACCGCAAGGGCAGGGAAACCATGGCCCCGTTGAAGTCAATGGCCTCTTTCGCGCCAGGACTCTACCCGCGCTGCTGGACCACAACAGGGCATATCCTGCCCTTTCCGGGACGGGGGCTTGCAGCTGAGGATAGCACAGGAGGTGTCTTTGAAATGCCTTTAATGAGGCTTTGAGACAACAACGTTTATAATTATAATTATTCTTTGCTGTTGCTAATTTCGATTTATCTTCCAGGGCTCTTTTGTATGCCTGTCATTGCCCGTATAAGCTAATGGTTTTGCCAATAGTCCTTGCTTGTCTCTTCCCAAAGACAATCGTTTGGTTTTAAACAAGAGCTCCCGACTGCAAAACTCACGGACTTGGCCCTGAGAGGAGCGAGGACAGGGGAAGACATTGGAAAACGTCTGCGGTTAATTTCCATAAACTAGTAAAAATAAAGATGCGATAATGAACACACACATTGCACTGACCAGGGGCCAAGCGTTTCTTCAGCAAACGTTGTTCTGTTTACATGAAACAAGTCATTACACCCAGTACATGCATCAAAAGTTTATTTCAAATAAAGACCAACATTGCAACATGACAGCCTCCATCATGCAACGTAAGCACCCCAGATAATCTGCTGTGTGTTAAACAAGATTTAAGATCTGCTGTCCCCAGGGCAAGGCTACACACACACACACACACACACACACACACACACACACACACACACACACACACACACACACACACACACACACAAATCATGGAGGTGACCAACAGGGCAAGGACACACACACACACACACACACACACACACACACACCAATCATGGAGGTGACCAACAGGGCAAGGCCACACACACACACACACACACACACACACACACACACACACACACACACACACACACACACACACACCAATCATGGAGGTGACCAAAAAGGTGCAAAGCCAGAGGACATCATTGTTTGGATCCTCAAGTTATTTTAGTTTATTTTTAATTTAAATTAATTTTATTTTTTTATCAGCAGGTTTGGGTGCTTTGTGCACAGGATGGCTGGTGAGAGATGTTCTTGAGTGACCTGGGTATGTTGGTTTAGAACGTTTGCTCTTGAGTTCTAACTCTGGTGGAATCTTCCTCAGAAGAAGCCTTTGGAGATCTGCCCATGGCTTGGATCCATTGAGTCCCTTTCCTGTGTTGAGTTAAAGATATCCAGTCCCCCTTCTTCCCCACCCCACCAGCAAGAAGAAACTGGAGATGGAAAAAGCTGCTCAAGACCATAGACTTTTGGAGGCTGTCTTTCCTAAGGTCCCACTACCATGGGGTGTCAGTTAGCAGCCTCTCCCATCTCCAAAGGGACTCCAGCCTCGCTACCGCCTGAAGCCAGAAACATCTATGACTTTTTCAACAAGCCAAAGACTTTCCTTGCAGGGCTTCAACAGGGCTCTGGGGCGCAAGGATGATCAGATCTCAGAACCAACCCCCAAGGTTCCAGTGGTCTCCTCCACCATTCCATGTGGCCTCCCAAAACAGGGAGAAGCTTTCTGGACCAATGACCAATCCTAACCCTGATGATAGCAGCAGAGCTCACCCCTAAACAAGGCACAACTCCAAAGCAAAAAACCCAACCTACTTACAACAGGTATGTTCCATCTGATCCCAATAACACTTTCTTTTTACAATGTGTGCACTGTACAGACAATTGGTTTCTTAGCAACTCCAAATGAATGGTCACCAGTAGCCTTTTGATAGAATTTTAAACAACTGTATAAATACTCACGATTTCAGAAAATTTTGCCCTGCATGGTTGATGTTGTTCTCACAAGGTTATGAAAACAATGCTCAGTGCTAGAAATGATTTTTAATCTAATAATCCTAAATTCTGCATACTTTATTGTCCTAATTTCTTGTGCACTAGCCATTGCATTTTGATGCAACTTTGTTTACTTGTTCATTGAGGGACAAAGGAACAGATAGAGAGAAGGATGGATGGAAGGGATGGTAGGATGAATGGATGGGAAATTACCTTGGCAGACATATGAAGAGATAGAGAGAAAGAGAGATATATGTAAAATGACATGGATAGAAAGATAGATGTAAAGTTACCTAGACAGAGAGAGATTAAATTAGAAAGAAAGAAAGAAAGAAAGAAAGAAAGAAAGAAAGAAAGAAAGAAAGAAAGAAAGAAAGAAAGAAAGAAAGAAAGAAAGAAAGGAAACCAGCACATATCACAACTCTGAGTAATAGCAGAACACTTTGAAATTGTCTGCACAGGTTCTATCAGAGCTTGTTAAAAATCCAGACTTTTAACTGAATTTGGATATTGTCTGTCCACCAATGGGACATTTCAAATGACTGCAATCAGTTTATTGCTTGCAGCTATGTTACTGTCAACTGCTTCAAAGTTCAGATGTTGTGCGGGGTGTGGGAGGGGGAGTGTGGCTGCTGCAAGGGCAGGAGCAGATGAGATGGTGTGGCCTTTTATTTTCTAGGTCCCTGCTGAGGGCCGGCACGCTTTATACCAATGTCCAGCTGGAGAAAGAATTCCATGTTATCAGGCATCCCTGCTGACAGCGGAGTGTGGGACTGGCTCAGCTGCTCAACCTCAAGCTCTGGTTCCAGATCTGAAGGATGAAGGACAACAGGAGGGAGGGATCTGGGAGCCTGTCCCCTAGAAGAAACCCCCCAGTGAGCTCCGAAATGGAGGGTGGGTAGGATGTAACCAGGCACAAGTCCTACAGCAAGGCCCAAGGAGATGTGGGTTGGCAGCCTGTCTCTGACAGCCCTTGTGCAGCTGCCCTGGAAGTTGGATCCTCCTCTGTCTTTGCATGGGAAGTGTCATTACGGATCTGCCTAGTCTGCAAAGGAGCCGGAGTGAGAAAATTACCTGGAAAACATGCCTGGGGCCAGCTCACTCTTCAGCCTCAGCTTCTCTATAAACTTGGACTACAGCTGTGCTGCTCAAATTCCCAGTCAGCACTACCTTGGGGCCCTGCAACTCCCATCTCACCTAAACAGACTTAAACACACATCCTGCACCTTGGGGAAGTCCTCTGGAACCTGCAGTTCTTGTGCATCTGTGAGGGCTCTCTGCCATGGAAACCAAGCTACAGTCCCATGATGTCATTAAAAAACAAAACAGAGAAAAACCTCTAAGTGTAACCAACAGTATCCTTTGATTTCCTCACCCCCTCTATTCCCAATTACCTCCTGCGTATTAAACTGTGCAGCGAGCTGTGCATAAGATGGCTAGGAACTGGTGTGTGCATGTGACCCAGCCAATAACAGGGCAAATTCTGTGTGAGTTTATAACACACTCCGTGTATTTTAATGTTGATTTTACTCAGCTGCTTACCAGTAACTTTTGTCAGTTACAAAGGTGTCAATAGCCACCCTTTAAATATCCTCACAACCCAATTAAACTTCCTCCAAGCCTAGGGCAACATTTTTGGAAAAGCAACTGCTGATTTTATCTACCTCACTTTCGGGGGGGGGGGGGTGTATCTTAAAAGAAGTCTGATTTTCAGAAAGGGTTGAGCCCTCCTCCTCTGCAAATTAGGACCCTTTTCAGTGCTTCAGATTAGGCACCTAGAGGTTTACTCATGAAGGTGTTTTTTTTCTTTAACCCCTCACATTCCCCCTACCTGGAAATAACGCAGCTGTGGCACTTCTACTGGCCTCTATTGTCATCATTTCAGCGGGTTATTGTTTGATAAGCAAATGTAGATGTAAACAGGTTTGAACCCACTCAAACTCTGACCCTGCAATAAGTTAGCTTCTCACTGTAATTTAACCATTTGTTTTTTCTTTTTAAAAAAGATCAATTGGTTCGCAGCGTATTTTACTGTATTGTTGTGGTATTCAAAATAAAGAGGCCTTTTAAAAACAGTGCTGGGCGGTTTTCTTGGCTCGGCTGGGTTGGTTTTCTCCAGGAACACTGCTCTGTTGTTCTTAAAATCACTTTGCCATCTTGTAGTATACTAGGGGTTGGGCTTCACCCTTCTCTCACCCCCATTAATCACTGAGACAGCACTTACTTCAGTAGGCCCCCAGCCCTTTTCATCTCCCAGTTAGTATGCAGCTCCGGAACCCTGCCTGCCTGTGCACTTTTTTATAAGGGCCCCTGCCTTCCCTAGAAACTCACCCATTCCTCTGAACGGAAGGGTCTCTGCTCTGCTTTGCAGGCATTTGTAGAAAGGTATATTTTCATCTGAGATTTTCAGCAGGGCACCCACAATGGGTTTCCTCTTTTAGTAAGAACAGCAGTGCGCAGATCCACTTTCAGCCCCATGGAATTCAGGGCAGGAGCTGGACAAGGCGTGGGTCACTTTATAAGCTGAAGTGTAAAATCTTGTTGGAATTGTTTGCAGACCCTGTGATCATATAGGCTCTGCAGTGCCTTAAAACAAAACAGGGTAACAACAACAGAGCTTGCTCAGCTTTACGGCTCCTGAAAACAATCAGAGGGAGCTTTGCGCACAAACATGAAAATGTAGCAGTGCAGATAAATGTAAAACACATTGCAGACCGGTTGTTCCCATGGCCTCAGGCAATTATGATAACGCAACTTTCAGGTGTATTTTATTGTATCTCGCCCCCCCCCAGATGAATTACCCAGCAACTAAATCTACATATTGTAATTAACTGATAAATATTTAATTATGGTTAGAACTTCAGCCATTTGGTCTTTCCATCAACAAACTTTAGGAGGTAAACAGGCAAATTGAGGAAGACATTTTCTTGCATTAGAAATTTCAAAGCTTGACTCTCTCAGCAATTTTTTTTTTTTAAGTAGAAGAATCTCTGTTTGCAAAGGAAATGTTAATTTAAAGGAACCTGTTAGGAGAAAAAAAATAGCTTTGATCTGAAATAACAGCAAAATCTTTGTCAATTGCAGAACAAAGGTTGTGTTGTGCAGAATTCTTTTCTTGTGTAGTAGAAGTGTATTATCTTGTGTGTGTGTATGTGCTTGTGTGAATGGGTTTGTGTGTGTTTGTGTGCAATGTGTCTGTATCTATGAACATGTGTGTATGTGTGGGTATCTATGAGCACAAGTTTATATGAGGATGCCTGTGTGTATGTGTTTGTATATGTGTGCATGAGCATATGTGTCTGTGTGAGCGTGTGTGTGTGCGCGCAAGTGTGTATGTGGGTGTGTCTGTGAGCTTAATCTGGCTTCCGCTGAAGCCAAATGCAGAACCCCCATTGACTCCAACGGAAGCAGGAGCAGGCCTTGTGCTTTTAAACCATAAATAAGATTAGCTGGAGTTGCCTGATGCACAGAACTAACGGATTTCAAAATGCCTCATTTGTGGTGTCCCTAAGGAAATGAGCACTTGAAGGCCTTCCTGGAAGTGTGTCTCACCCATGCCACCAACCCAGCCCTACTGCAGCCCTGCAGGAAAATGGCTCTGCTATAAGCGAATTACAACCCCATTCCTGGAATTAAATCAAAACTCAAAGCTAACTCAATTGTACCTAGTATGGCAGAAAGGTCAAAAGGGATTCTTGCTCCATTTACAATAATTAATGCAGCCTAGCAACTTCTCCCCTCACCCACCCACTAATGGGCAAAGCAACACCTGGAAACTGGGTTAGAGATCGAGTGATGCCACCTCCAGCACCAGCTTTGAGCCCAGCTTCTTCTAGCTTTTTAACAGGTGGAGCCGTAGTAGGTTACAAATTTCTTGATCTTCAGCTGTGGGCTAAAGCAGCTTATCAACTGAGGAATGAATGCGATGTAAAGGAAGGAGAATGCTCTTGTGAAAGGATCTGTGTGTATTTGTATATGTGTAGGAGAAGGGCTTTGTAAGACCATCTTTGTGTATGTGTGTGTAGAGAATAAAGTCCTCGTAAGACCATCTCTGCAGGATAAAGCCCTGGTAGGCAGTCAGTGTCTGTGGTTGTATTTATATTTGTGTATGGTAAAGCCCTTGTAAAAGAGTCAGGGGTATGTGTGTGTGTGTGTGTGTGTGTGTTTAGATTAAAGCCGTGGGTGACCAGACAGCAAGTGTGAAAAATTAGGACACGGGGTGAGGGGTAATAGGAGCCTATATAAGAAAAAGCTGCCAGCATTGGGACTGTCTCTGTAAAATTGGGACATCTGGTCACCCTATAAAGCCCTGTAAGAGAGTCAATGGCTGCTCTACACTCAATTTTTGCACTGAGGTAACTGGATCAGTAATGTCTTGATAGGAACGCTTTTCAAACAACATAAATATGTCCACACTAAGGGGATGCTGCCATTTAGCTAAAATCAAAGAGTTAAATCAGTGTAAAAACTGTGTGTAGATAAACCTGCAGGGTTTTTGTGTGTGTAGAGAGTTATAAAACCCATATTGAGGACAGCTGGCCTGGAGGGTACCCTCCCCCAGTACTTTAACATGGTGGTTGTGAGTATTAATGTTCGTTTTAGTATTGCAGTAGCCCCTAGGAGTCCTAGTCATGGATCAGGCCCCCATTATGTTAGGCACCATACATGAGAGGCGCCGACTCTATGGATGCTCCTGGGCTCAAGTGCACATGGAAAAAAATTAAGGGGTGCTCAGCACCCACCAGCCACAGTGGTTCGGCGGGGTCCCAGGGCTGGCTGCTGGTCAGCTGTTTGGCAGGCAGGGGGAGAGGAATGGGGCAGAGGGAAGAGAAGGGGATAGGGCAGGGGACAGTGGGAAGAGGAAGTGGGGAGGATAGGAAAGGGGGGGTCTCCGGAGAGGGGATGGAGGAGGCTGTGAAGAGGCAGAGAGAGGGCGGGGCCTTGGGGAAGAGCGGGGATGGCGCACCCACTGGGAAAACCAAAAACCAGCGCCTGTGCTGTACATTATTGATTTGCAACACTCCAGTAGCATCTAGGAAGCTAGTCATGTGCCAGGACTCCATGGCGCTAGGTGCTATACTGAGAAGAAAAATCTGGTCCCCGCCCCCAAAGACTGTATCTGTCCTTTTCTGCCCAGGCAAATCAGTTCACTCTTCAAAAATCCCTTCATGATGAAATTTGCTTCCGGCCAGGCATGAGATAAACCTTACCCAGAGCACAGCGATTGAAGAATCTGTAGGGAAAGGCATGAGTTAAAGCAATAGCAGCGATAATGCCTCAGGGACCTCCCCGTCCATCCCCAATTTCATCACAACATACACCTAATATGCATCCCTCCACCACTAAGATTTTTGGCATCACCTCTTCACTTGCAACTACAGGGGAACTAAGGCCCAGACTCTCCAAGGCATTTAGGTGCCTGCCTCTCAAGGGGAAAATCTGGGCCTCAGGCCCTGGCTCATGTTAAGTTGTCAGCACTTGCTCAAGTCTCCTGGATTTCTGTGGAGTGACTCCCGTTTTTGCTCTGTGCTATCTGACAGCAGGTTTTGTTAATCTCGCAACACAGCACGAGGCGTGTAAATAGAGCTATTTGCTGGATATTATCATTTAAGAGTGGTCAAATTGTTACTTTGTAAATGCTCTCATGCTATACGCCTGCACAAATGATACAGTCATCCGAGAATGAGCATCACTTAGGATAATATGCAGCACAAGAGCAGGTCCATTTAGCATGTCGTGAAACCCCCTCGCTTTGTAGAGTGCTGCTGTGGCTCAGAGTTGGGTCACGGGAGCTGTGCGGATGCTGATAAGAGAAATAATAAATAAATAAACAGACAGACAAGCATTTTATAAAGCATCCTATTTATTAATGTGCGGACCTCAGTTTCCAGTTAAAGACCTCACTCGGCAGTGCTGTGCAGCCACTTCTGGGGAGCAGCCCCATGTGTCCGGACCTGCCACCTGCCAATGCAAGCACCCATAAGCAGAGTGAGGGCCTCGGAGTGGATTTCAATGTAGCATTCTAATTCTGCTATTACTGTCATAAATCCATTTGTCAAATGCCCTGGGAGACTCCATGGCCGTCAGCCTTGTAATAGTTTTTATTGCCAGCCTAATCTTTACAGATCGAATTAAGACTGAGGGACTTTATCAGCGGAGCGAGCTAGGTGAAGGGTTATGTGAGTATTTCATTTGTTCTACTATCAAAGGTGCATAGGCCTCTACCCCTGTCTGCCGCCATCAGGGCAAAAAACGCCTATTACTGTGTAATCAAATAGCCTTCAAGAGGCTCGCTCAGTGGGCTGATGATCTGAATAAAGTAAGATAAATGTGGCATCTTTCCCCCAGTCTGAAAAGCAGGGGCTATAGCCTTGCATCATGATATTAATTCCCTTATTAAATTAAATAACACTAAGGGTTGTGTTGCTTTCATTAAGCATTGTGGGCAAATGAGCTGTCCCTACAGTCGTTCTCTCTCTCTGCCCCAACCTTGTAATGCCGCACTAATTAGCAACAGGCTGGCAGAATGTTCTGCTGCTTCCCTCTCCTGCTTATTAATCGCTTAGAGTAATAAATAGACTACTCAGGACGTGAGACGGGGAAGGTGGGTACCATCAGCTAAGAGAAGGTTGATAAAAGAAAGAAACTACAGGCCCTGAGTAGCACAGGGCTTGGTTCGGTGCCCAATGAAGCCAGTGGAAGGACTGCCAATGACTTCAGTGGGCATCAGGTCAACCCCGTAGGTCCAATACAGGAAATCGCTTAAGAGATCATAGAAACATAGGAATTGTCAGAATGGATCAGAGCCAAGGTCTGTCTAATCCAGTATCCCATTTCTGAGACCACCCAGCACTAGATGTGGCAGAGGAAGGTGTAAGATCTCTATTGTAGACAGATGGATTTCACATAGTCTTCATCCTGATCACTAACAGTTAGAGACTACTTTACACTCTGAAGCAGGAGGTTCACTATCCCTTCCAACATTTGTTTTAATTAATGATGGTAACTCTGGATATTCTTGATAGCCATATAAATGTCCAATCACTTTTCAAACCTTGCTAAATATTTGCCTTCAACAACTTCATGTGGCAGTGAGTTCCACAATCTAATCACCCATTGTCAGTTTTTAGTATCCCAGTTTTTAATTTAATCAGATGTCCCCTTGTTCTTGTGCTTTGAGACAGGGAGCAGAGAAGCTCTGGATCTCTCTTCTCTAGACTGTTCATTATTTTATGTACTTTTATCATGTCCCATCTTCTTTGTTTCCTTTTGAGTCCCAATCTTTTCCCTCTTTCTTCATATGATTTTTTCCCCCAAGCTCTGGGACATCCTCTTTGCACTAACCCCCCTCCAATTCTGCAAGGTCAAATCCATCCCTATTCAGCAATGCACATAAGTCCCAATTTGGAACAGCATCCCTATTCAAGAAGGACAAGTAAACACATGCTGAACTTTAAGTATGTACGTATGTCTAGGGCTGACTGAACATTCTCCATCAAAACTTCTTTTATGATGGAAAACTGGGTTTTCAACTAAATTTTCATGGAAGGTCTAATTTTTAATGATTTTTTTTTAATTTTCCATCAGAAAATAAAAATATTTTTGTCCATAAGTGTGTGTGTGTGTGTGTGTGTGTGTGTGTGTGTGTGTGAAATTCTTCAAGTTTCACTAAATATTTTTGGTTTTTAGTTGCTGGAAACTAATAAAATAAAATAAAATAGCTTTTGGTTTTTTTTTCAATCAAATATTGACATTTCCACTGGAAATTTCAAAGAAAACTGAAAAAATGTTTTCACCCAAATTTTCTGGAGTAGGGGTGGGGAATCCAGCCAGTTTCAAGGATGTCAATGGAAGGCGTAGATGCTCATCACCACTAAAAATCATGTCACATATGTAGGTGCTCAAACAGGGATAATTTGCCGAGCCTCAAGCACCCAAGTTTGAAAATCTGTGCCTCGGAGTTTGTCCCGATGGGCTCGTTGATAGAGTCAGGTGAGCAGCAATGGGTCCAGACTTTGCAATGCAGCAGTGAAAAGGTTTGGGTGAGATTCTCAAAGCTGGAGTTGGATACTCCCATTAAAGTCACAAAGCTCTGGAAAAATTTCAGCCTTTCATTTATAAATGAAACAGCTGAATGCTGTTTGGGTGGGGGCAAAATGTGCGTGTGTTTGGAGGGAAGGCATGCCAAATTTTGCTCAAGCAGTGGCCCATCTGAATTTTCCTCAGTGTTTTTGCTTTCCTGTTAATAAGCAGCGGGCACTGACAGAAACTCTGCGTCAGGAGCTGTGGTTATCTCTTTATCTGTTGCAAATCAGTCGCTCAGCAACTTGTCACCAATGCTCCCTTCTTCACCCCACGGGCATGTAGGTGAGGAAAGACGAAGCCGACATTCCTGAAGGGGCTGCGGAGGGAGATGTCTCGGCCCAGGAGCTGTGCAATACCGCCAGGCTGCACAGGCCTCCTTATGAGGGGCTCAGCCCGAAACAGAGCCAAAGAACTGGGAACCACAGCCGATGGGGTCCTGCATTCTTCAGCGGTTGCCTTTTGTTCTTAGACCAACTGCACACACTGTGGGTTTGTTCTCCAAGGAGGTCAGGTCCTGCTCTAACTACCGCTTAGCTACACATGAAACTCTACAGTAGCACACCTGCGCAGCTTTTGTGCTTCAGTGCACACATTACCTACGCCGATGGGAGGGGTTCTTCTGCTGATGTAAGTAATCCAGCTCCCCAAGATGATGTGGTGAAGTTGACAGAAGAATTCGTCTGTCAACATAGCGCTGTCTACACAAGGGCTTAGGTCAGTTTAACTACACTACTCATGGATGTGGATTTTTTCACATCCCTGAGCAACTTAGTTATGCCAGCAGGATTTTCTAGTGTAGATGAGGCCTCAGACTCAGGTGTACATTCAGAGATCATGTACTGGCATAGTATTCAAAGGTCAGAAAGGACCTCTGTGGTCACCTAGTCTGACTTCCTTCCCCAAAATAATTCCTGGAACAGATCTGCTAGAAAAACATCCAATCTTGATTTTAAAATAGTCACTGATGGAGAATCCACCATGACCCTTGGGAAGTTGTCAATTACTCTCACCGCTAAAAATGTGTGCCTTATTTCCAGTCTGAATTTGTCTAGCTTCAATTCTAGCCACTGGATTGTGTTATATATGTCAGGTCAGGGTGCGGAAACACCACACCTCCTAGTGACACAGCGATGATGACAAAACCCCCAGAGTTGGTGCAGCTAGGCCAACAGAAAAGTGTTTCTATCAGCCTAGCGAACATCATTTGGAGAGATGGTGTTTCTCCTTGTTTCTGGTGTATGCTTCATCTGCAGTAAGGGGCTATGCTAGCATGGACTGTGTAGGGTAGATATAGCCTGAGTAACTCTTCTGGAATCAATAGTGTCACACTGGATATTATTCCAAAGTAAAGGGCCTAATTGGATTGCATACAATGGAAGGACTCCCGCTGACATCAATAGGTCTGATTCTCGTTTACACTAAGGCCCCTTTTACACTGTTAGATGGTGTAAAAGTGTTTCAGTGTAAAAGAGGATGAGGGTCCAATAAGGTTTGGACGAAGCCTTAAATAACAGCAGAATTTGGCCCCAAAACTTGAGTTCCATTACTGGGTTCTCTGTTGCCATTCATCTTCCGCTGTCTTTTTCACCAGTGCAAATAGAGTGTACAACACAGCCCTTCTGCTCTGATTTTACACCTATTTTGCACTGGTGTCAATGTTCCCATGGGCCAGGATTGTCAAAGAAACACCTGACTCTAAATGGGATTTCAGCATCTAATTCTCTGAGGCCCAATTGACAATCTCAACCAGAAACTGCACAACAATGGCGAATAAGGCCCTCACTGATGTTCAGCAGTATTCTTGCTGCCCATTGAAGGGAAATAGTCGTCTTATGGTTTCTGGAGCTATTGATCCATGGACAATTGGCTTTTCAATATGAAATATAAACATGGTCAGCTGCTAATGCTGGCCAACATGTCCCATAAAGAGAAAGTTAGAGTAATAATAACAATACCTGTCAGCTAGCCCTTTTCATCTGTTGATCTCAAAGTGCTGTATAAATGAGGTCAGTATCATTCACCCCATTTTACAGATGGGGTAACTGAAGTGACTTGCTAGGGTCATCCAATAGACCATGAGTCTATTGACTTATGAGGAGAGGCTGAGAGAACTGGGATTGTTTAGTCTGCAGAAGAGAAGAATGAGGAGGGATTTGATAGCTGCTTTCAACTACCTGAAAGGGGGTTCCAAAGAGGATGGATCTAGACTGTTCTCAGCGGTGGCAGATGACAGAACAAGGAGTAATGGTCTCAAGTTGCAGTGGGGGAGGTTTAGGTTGGATATTAGGAAAAACTTTTTCACTAGGAGGGTGCTGATGCACTGGAATGGATTACCTAGGGAGGTGGTGGAATCTCCTTCCTTAGAAGTTTTTAATGTCAGGCTTGACAAAGCCTTGGCTGGTATGATTTAGTTGGGGTTGGTCCTGCGTTTAGCAGGGGGGTTGGACTAGATGACCTCCTGAGGTCCCTTCCAACCCTGATATTCTATGATTCTGTGACCACTGGTAGAGCTGGGTGCAGAACACAATACCAGTTCAATGCCCTATCCACTAGGACACAATACTACACTCTTTTCATATCATAAAATAAACTTTGACAAACTATTTCTGGATGAGGGTGAAGAAACTTTCATCTCAGTTCCCTGTTGTTCTCACCATTTAAAATAGTGAGCAGATTGTGCAAATGCTAGTGAGCATGGGAGTATTAAACACATACTACACTGACTTTGCAAGAGTCAGACCAATGGAAACTGAGGATCATGTAATCTGATTTCGCTTAGAACTGGTCTGCACATAAGGTTGCACTAGTGTAATGAGAGATGTGATTTTAAACGAGAACCACTTTGCATACGGAAACTTCAATCCATTTAAATGTGGCTGAAAGCCGTTTAGCCTGCATCACACAAAACTAAACGGCTATAACCAGTTTGGAACTGATATGAGTGTCCACAAAGTATTTAACTAATTCATTTAAAAAACCAATTTAAGACAAACTGGTGCCACTCCTGTCTATAGACAGTCCATTAGTGGAATATTCATTGGTTCCATCTGTGGAACATTATCTTCATTTTAAAAAAAGGTGTGTTTTCTACATTGAGTTAGGCCTGGTCTACACTTCAGCATAGCTACATCAGTTAGGGGTGTGGTTTTTTTAAACCAAATTAGCTGTCAGTACAAATGTTTATACTGGCGTGTTTATGTCTCTCAAGCCTGGTCTACACTTAGAAGTTAGGCTGACATAGCTATGAAAAATGTCTTGCCCTGTGCAATGTAGTCAGGTCACTCTAACACCCACTGGAGAGCAGCTAGATCAATAGAAGAATTATTCCATCAAACTAGCTATCACCTCTCAAAGGGGTGGATTGACTACAGCGATGGAAAAACCCCATCCACTGTAGTGCTTCTAGTATAGACACAGGCTTAGGGACCAGTACTGGTGTAAGCTACACCAGCAGAAGTACTCTAATGCTAGTATAAGTGGTGTCTACACTAGGTCCAGGTCTACACTACAAATCAGCATAGCTGTGCCAGACAAAGGTGTGAAAAAACCACACCCTCTAGCCAACAAAACTATGCCAGCAAAACCCTCAGTGTAGATGTAGCTAAGCCAATAGAAATCCACTCTATCAGCATAGCTAATGTTAGTGGGGGAGGTGGTTTTACTACACTGACAGAATAACTCTTATTGGCATAAGATGTGTCTACACTAGGAGGCTCTGCCGGTATAGCTATGCCACCAAAACTTTTCTAGTAGACAAGGCCTTAGCTATCCAACAAATCAAAGGTAGATTTTACCTTGATGAGGCTAGTTCAAGTCAATCCTACACCCCCGTACCTGGGGTTTACTTGGCTTACCTACATTGAGTTCAAAATAACAGGGCCTTATCTCCTTTAGGATTTTATAGCGAGACAGATCTGTCCATGTACTACCCTTCTTTGCAGTCAAGACATACTCTCCATTGCCAACATGCCACCAGCATGAGTTGGTACAATCCTGGGGGGTCTCCTAGGAGACACTTTGCAGAGAACTCCATAAAAACATAAGAATGGCCATATTGGGTCAGACCAAAGGTCCATCTAGCCCAGTATCCTGTCTTCCGACTATGGACAATGCCAGGTGCCCCAGAGGGAATGAACAGAACAGGTAATCATCAAGTGATCCATCCTCTGTCTCCATTCCTAGATTCTGCAGAGGATAGGGACTCCATCCCTGCCTATCCTGGCTAATAGCCACTGATGGACCTGCCCTCCATGAACTTATCTAGTTCTTTTTTTAAGACAAGCTTAGATACAATGATTGGGAGAGGAAATGTCCAGTTAAACTAACGGCTGGACGATCCAGGAATTCTCTTCCACAACATCTGTGTGTCTCTGCTGGCCAATGGGCTATCAACATCATCCCCTGATCTTTAGGGAAGCAAAGGTACTTCTTTTCTTAAATGCCTAGTATGAAAAATTTCTTTAATTTAGTAGAGAAAGGAATAACAAGAATCAACGGCAGGAAGTCGAAGTCAAACTAGTTCAAGTGACAAAGAAGGCACCAATTTTTACCAGTGAGGGTGATAAACCATTGGAACAAACTCTCAAGGGAAGGGATGGATTCTCCACCTCTTGGTATCTTCACATCATGACTGAATGCCTTTCTGGAAGAGATGCTTTGCTCAGACACAAGTTACTGCGGTTATATAGAGGAATAACTAGATGAAATTCTTTGACCTGTGTGATAGACAAGGTCAGACTGGATGATACTAATGAATGGTCCCTTCTCGCCTTCAACTCGATTAATCTAGCGAAGGCAGAGCTCCCCTTCACTGCAGGCTTAAGCATTTAGTTTAGAGGTAAATACAAGTGCAGACCAAAGTTCGGGGGCCTGACTTGGCTCTCAGTTTCACCAGTGTAATTCCAGAGCAACACACTTTGAAACGGAGTTGAGTTTGGCCTTGCCAAAACTGGAGGGTTGCCTCATACTCAGCTACCGTTGGCCAACAGTGGCATACATTCATCAGCACAAGTGTAGCCTGAATGGTAAAAAACTAAATGGATATAATCAATCTGAAACAGATATGAGTGTCAACAAAAGGTTTAACCAACTAATTTTTTAAATCAGTTTATGTGAAACTAGTACAACTCCTGTCTAGTGTAGTGTAGACAGGGTAAACTGCTGTATGCCATGATTTCCACAGGTGCAGTTAACTCCAGTTTCTAGCAGCTGTAAACAGGGGTGCTGGAACAAAATGTATAGTGGGGATGCTGAGAGCCATTGAACCAAACTGTAAACCCTGTATATGATGGAAACCACTTCATGCCAGAGGGTGCGGCAGCACCCTTAGTTCCAGCACTGATGGCTATAAACTGCGCTGGAGGAAATAGTAACTGCACTTGTCTACACTAGGGGGTTGCATTGGTGTAGCTACATTAATGGCTGTAATCGGGGCAAATCCCCCAGTATAGAGAAGGCCACACTCCAGATTTATACTAGTGGAACAGAGTAGAATTTGGACCTACGGACTTGGAAGAAATTGACCTCACTGCGCTGGGCACCGAAAGGGGGAAATGCCTTCTGCAAATGTATCCCGAAGTTTCTTTTCTTCCCTTTATCAATCACAGAAGGAAAGGCAGTTCCTTTCCCCTTCAGTAAATATAGCAGAGCCGTTAATTCTGTCTGCAGAGCCCTCAGCTCACTCAACTTTCTCTCTGTTTAGCTCCTGCCAGAAACAATAAAGAGATGAGCTCAAATGTTCATTCACCATATCCTAATTCACCAGTCCATCCTTACTCAACAAAGCACTTAAGCCCATGCACGATGTTAAGCATGTGCTTAAAGTTAAGGGTATGCTTGAGTGCTTTGTTAGATTGCAGTACTGACAGCCTCAACCACGCAAAAATTTTGAGATTGGCTTAAACATAATGAGATTTATTTTATGATAAATTGGAGGGTTCCTCTGGTTTAGGGCTTTTGAGCATTTAGGGGCCTTGTTTTCAAGCTTTTCTCCATAACCAGGAGGGTGGGAAATTTTTCTGTTCCAATTAAAGTAGTGATGCTCGTATATTTGCCTGACTCCTGGAGCAGGGGCTATTAAAAAACACCAGAGAATATCACAAGACTCGTGAGAAAATCGCAGAAGATTGTAACTCGGATGGATGCAAGGACACGCTGAAATACTTTGCTGGATTAGGGCACAAGTCACTTTAATGGGCCCTGTCTCCATAGAAATCCAATGACTTTGCTCTGTACTGATTTTATTTTCAGTTGTGTGCATGATTCCCCTTCTGGGTTTGGGTGCCACCAAAATACCTCGGACCAGCTCCCACCCCTCCTCCCCATATTTTGCAGATGCAGCTGATTCAAGTGCACCAGTAAAAGGACTGGATTTCTGAATTAGATGTGACGTCTTATTGGCATTGTATATAATCCTGAGGTTTCCTCCAAATAAGAGTAAAGTATCAACAGTGCTAAATGTGCTGCTGCCATTGGCTGATGGACAGTTATTGAAGTAACCCAGCAGTGGGATTTTAAATGGTTATAATATGAACCGCTCTCAAGGTAACCATTACTATCTCTTAAAAACATTTTATTACTAGGGCAAATGTATGTTTTAGCAATGCTCAGATGGCTACTTAATGTCATGTTTATCCCTGGCCAGAAGCTCCTTGAAATAAATGAGAGTTTAAGATCCAGTTTCCCTTTTTATGTAATGGAGCTAAAGTTGTCTAAATCATCGGCTTCCTTATAAACGTTTCACTTTAAAAAGTCGGTCTATTCTTCTCCATTAAAAGTTCATTCATCACAAGTGAGGAAAGGGGAAACTGTGGCAAATATCTTTCGGGAAAGATTGATGGAGATGGAGAATGGTCTCTTTAAATCATGGCTCCATGCAGCGTTAGCCTCTAGTCCTGACAATGCCGTCCCGGTGCTGCAGAAGCAGATTGAGAAGGAGATTGTGACATAGGATACAACTGCCATGCAAATGAAGGGGTGATCACAGGTATGCTCATGTTAGATTTAATCTAGCTATTGCAAGTAACAATAGCATTGAAGATGTGGTGGCATGGACTTCAGAGCAGGTTAGCTATCCAAGTACATACTCAGGGTCCCTGGTGAGCTTATACAGGGGTGGCTAGCCCATGTAGAAGCTGTGCCATCACGTCTACACTACTCTTGTTACTAGCACTAGCTAGATTAAAGTTACTGCAGCTACGCCAAGCCATGCTACAACCACATACATTTCAGTGCAGATGTACCCCTAGAGAGTCACACAACCTCGTACCTGATTCCACCCCTACCTGCTCCAGTCACTATATCCGCTGCCCTGTGCTGAGTGGCAGTGCCCATCCCCTGACACACTGGTACAACTGTTTCTGCTGGTACATGTGGAGGGCACAACGGGGGGCCTTTTCCCTCCACACCCAGAGGCACAGGAGAGCAGAGCAATCCCAAAGCAGCTGCTCTCCTCCACCCTGTGCTGCTCCCACACAATGGGTAGCCAGCATAGGAGATTTTACACCTCCATACTCTACAGGGTGGCATGTGAAATGGGCCACCAGCCATGTTTTTTTTTTAAAAGATCAATTTATTATTTATTTCTTCAAATGTGTAAAATAAAATATGGATCTACTGGACTGTGGCTATATCATAGAAGTCACGCTTTGAATCCAAGTTCCATTTATAAGCAGTACATAAAGAGTTAACCGATGGGTCATAGCTATCTCCACCAACTGTTACACTGCCCAGTTTGTGTATAATTAGTCTTGGCAGAATTTTTTTTTTAATATAATTTTGACAGATAATGTCAGTGTTTATTTTAAATAATTTTTTCCCAACTTTTATTGACTGAAATTTCAACAGTTGCAGGAAATTGTGAGGGTTGTCAGAAAATAATTATTTAATGGTAGCACCAATGTAGAGATTCAAACAGTTAAAGCTTTATACCCACTACGGCACATATACAAAGTCAATATCCTCAAGTCAAACTTGAATACATCCTCAATTAGCACTTTTGCCTACCTGAACATTTTGATCATTAACAGTGAACATATTTTTTGGGTCAGTTTGTGTGTGTGTGTGGTGAAATCAACGTTTACCAACATTTACTGATAAAAATTGAATCCATCCAAGTCTACCGATAATCATGGCTAGTAAAGATATCTATAATACCTTCTACTGATGTATTTATAACCATCAGTAACGCAAACTACTCCAGTCTGTAAATACATGTAATCAAATACTCATAGTCAACTACTGACTGCTGTGTCAGCCAGAGTGACTACAGTTGATGATGTCACACTAGACATCATGTAGTGAAGTCCCCAGATCAGGGTCAATCTTGGGAATCCATGACCCCATTGCTTTTAATGAAGCTACAGACATTTACTCCTGCTGCAGATGTGCTCCTGGGGGTGAGATCATGGCTCCATTGCAGTGAATGGGAAAACTCTCATTGACTAGTGTGGAGCTTGGAATTCGACCCATGGTCCTACTGTGCTAGGCACCATACAAACATACAACAAAGAGCTTACAGCCTTATGTAAACCGGTTGTAAATGGCACTTCAGTATAAAGTGAAGAGGGAGGATGGTCTCATGGGTCTGGATTGTGAAAAATGTCACGCTTTGTGCAACAGAGTTGGGTTGACCTAACCCTCCCCCCCGTAGATGCAGCCAGGTGAACAGAAGAAATCTGATAATAGGGCACTGTTCAATCTAGCAGAGAAAGATTTAACATGATCCAAGGCTGGAAGTTGAAGCTAGACAAATTTTGACTGGGTGTAAATTTTTAACAATGACACTAATTAACCACTGGAACAACTAACCAAGGGTAGTGGTGGATTCTCTGTCACTGATCATTTTAAAATAGGGATTGGATGTTTTTGTAAAAGATCTGCTCTAGGAATTCTTTTGGGGAAGTTCTATGGCCTGTGTTATACAGGAGATCAGGCTAGATGATCACAATAGTCCTGTCTGGCCTTGTAATATATTAATCTATCTATGAAAAAATCTAATTTATTAACAAAGCATATACACAATCATACATATGCATCTTTTAAAGGAGTCCCTCCTTCTATCAACAGCCTTACTAGTTCTTCAGATGGTTCGTGGTTGTTTTGTGTTATTTTTTCTGTTATATCTATGTATAAGTACAGGATGTGTACAGATTGCAAAAACATTCAAATTGTTGTCTTATGACATGTGCTTTCATATCAATTAACCTGTGCTTCCATATGCAAAATAAATTTAATTTATAATAGCTCCACGGAAGATTTTCTTTGTGTGTTTATGTCCTAACTCTAGTGGGGTGATAGCACTTGCATTGTTAAGGGTGAGACACAGCTGATATTTCAAAGCTCTCTAAAATCCACCTGCTGATTTAGATTGTCTTCAGTGAACATAGGAACATGGGACTTTCCAGACGGGACTGTACTTGAGGTCCATCTAGCTCAATATGTCACCTCTGACAGTGGTCATCACCAGATGCTGCAGAGAAAGATGTAAGAACTTGGCAGTAGCATATGTGGGACACTCTGTCACTTCCCTGAGGTCTCATCCTGGTCTCTGTGGGGATGTTTACACTGCAGTGTGAACCCAGGGCTAGTAGAATTTGAATTAGCAGATGCGGGGTTTGTTAATCTAGAGCAGCGGTTCTCAAACTGTGGGTTGGGACAGCAGAGTGGGTTGCGACCCCACTAGGGCTGGCGTTAGACTTGCTGGGACTCAGGGCTGAAGCCAAAAGCCAAGTATCACCACCCAGGGCTGAAGCCCTAAGCTTTGGCGCCCCTCAGGATGGCAGGGCTTGGGCTTTGGACCTCCAGCCTGGGGTGGTGGGGCTTGGGCTTCAGTCCCTTTTCCCGAGGTCATGTAGTAATTTTTGTTGTCAGATGGGGGTCACAATGCAATGAAGTTTGAGAAACCCTGATCTAGAACTTGAGCATCTATACTCATTTGTAACCCCAGGCTATGAATTGTTGAACCCTGGGTCTCACCCTGGGGCTCCAGTGTCTATATTGCATTACGTGGGCCCAAGTCCAACCACCCAGACCCTAAGACCACCAAGAGTCCTCCCAAAATATGGCCTCTCTAGCCTTTTGTTCATGGTGCAGTGTGGGAAAACATGATTCTCCACCAAACTTGACTGTCCAGAGGACAAAGAAAGTTGGCCCTTGGGATTGTGGGATGCTTTTGGCAGACTCCTGAAGCACAAGTCCAGTGGAGCTGTGTCTATACTACAAAGCAATAGGACTTGAACCCTGGGTCCCGGCTTGACTCAGGCTCAGACCCATCATCCCCATGAGTTCCTGGGACTCTGTTTCTGAGCCCTGGGTTAGCACAATTTGTGTCTAGATGGAAAGGGAGAGGAGGATAGATTTGAGCCTAAGTTTGAACCCGGGTTTATACTGCAGTGTAGACACACCCTAAGAATCAGAGACTGGCTAAAACTCCAGAGCAGGAAGTTTAACATTCCTTCCCAAACTTTTGTTATAATTAATTATGATAACACCAAGTGAGGACTCTACAAAAAACTGGTCTGTTTGTATCTCATCCCTATTTTTCATAATGTTTAACAGAAATCATGGCAAAGCTGAGTATAAGCTGTCTTTACTGGCCTTAATCATGCAGAAAAGGAATTAAATGGACACGTTCCTAAAACAGTGAAAGACCCAGAGACAGTGAGAAAGACTGGAGGCAGTTACACACCCCTGTGTGAATGCTTCAGTATCTTTCATTATATCCGTAAAATTAAAACACATGGAGCGAACATGTAAAATTGGCTGGCTAATAACAGAAGTAAAAAGTTGTTAATCAGACACGTGACCCTATAAAATAAAGGGAATAATTGGAAAAGATATCTAATTTATCTATTGAATGCCTCTAACATGCTCTTTATCACTTAGATGGACAGAATATAATTGGTACGGTGAAAGCCATCAATCTTAGGAACTGGGCTTCCTCTACAGGGTACAACTATTACTGTCATATTATGACACCATAATATCAAGATCAATGACATTTTAAATGCACTTCGGTTATGGGCAATTGGTGACAATAAAAACAGTGACAAATTGATGAAACAAGCACCAAATGATCTGGTGTCTAAAATAAACCATAAATAATCTTCTTAAAAAATATGTTCACCGAATTCACAGTCACTGGGGGTGAGGGGTATCTAACTTCCCCAACTGATCAATTTCCTCCAAGTGTATTTTTGTGTGCTGAATTATTCGATGGACTGCAATTTTCTTGAAGGGGAAATTTTCTGATTTGATTTAAGGGTCATTCCCACGCCACTTAATAATACTATCATTAGCATAATTGTGGCCAGAAGACGGAATGTTATCATTTAAAAATGAAAGCCTTCAAGTTATTCTCTGGCTGAAAAGTCAACACAATTGCATGGTACACATAACACATTTTAGAAAAAACACAACTCCCAAATAGCATTTTTTCCTGCTGTGTTATGTCCCTTAAATAATAATAATGATGATATTTATCTCTTGTATGGTGCTGTTCATCTGCAGATCTCAAAACTCTTTGCCAAGGAGGTTAGTATCACGACCACAATTTTTACAAATGGCAAAACTGAGGCACAGAGAGAGAAAGTGACTGGCCCCAAGTGAGCCAGCAGGGAAGTGACAGACCTGGGAATAGAACTCAAGTCTCCTGAGTCCCAGCCCAGTGCCTAATTCATTGGACCAAAAGAGTTTGAGGCTGAAGCTGAGATTTTTCAAAGCCACCTTTGGAAACAGGACACTCAAATTCATCGGGCAGCATTGAGGAGCTCAGTCTGAGTGATCTGTGGATGAGGAAGCATTATCTCGAAGTTAGAGTAGGAGACTAATGAATTCTGGGTTCTCTCACGGACTCACTCTGGAGCAAATCACTTCCCCTCTCTAAGCTCCAGCTGTAAAATCAGGATGATAATACATGGCTAGCTTACAGGGGTGGGGTTCGTTGTTTGGGCTCCATTGCTTGATCACTGGGAGATGTTCTTTGGCTTGTGTTATGGAGGAGGTCAGACTAGTTCAGTGGTTCTCAACCCGGGGTACATGTAACCCTGGGGGTACATCAACTCATCTAGATATTTGCTTAGTTTTACAACAGGCTACATAAAAAGCACCAGTGAAATCAGTTCAGACTAAAATTTCATACAGACAATGACTTGTTTCTACTGCTCTATATACTATATCAGCAGTTCTCAAACTGTGGGTGAGTTGGTTTTAATTGAGAATTCAGGGCCAGCATTAGACTTGATGGGGCCCAGGGTCGCTGGGAGGGGCTGATGCAGAAGCCTGAGTTTTTAAATGAAGTGAAATGGGGTACGCAAGACAAATCAGACTCTTGAAAGGGGCACAGTCATCTGGAAAGGTTGAGAACCACTGGACTAGGTGACCACAATATTCCTTTCTGACCTTAAAAATCTACAGAATCTATGAGATCGTAATGTGACAAATTGAAGGTCTAGTTTTATTTATTTAATTTACTTATTCAGTTGGATTTGTACAAGCTACAGTAAAAGAATATTAGAGTGTATAAGATTCTGGGGTCCCTTGCCAGCCTTTGAAAAATGTATTAATAAACTGTCCCTTCAATTACCCTGATCAACCACATACCCTAGCAGATACATGCAGATAAGAGCTAAGGACCTCCTCCTTCACAACTATCCATCCCCACCCAATACCTGTCCCTTCAAAGGCAATGGAGAAAAGGTCAACTTTGCAGCTGGTCCCAAAGGCTAACAAACATAAACCAATTCTAGCCATGAGCTCTCAGAATCTGAAGTCCTCTGAAGTTCCTTGGCTGTTTGCATTAACGGCTGAGAGAGGACAAAAAACCATTTGTTATAGAAGGCACATAAGCAGCACACAATTTATGAACTTCTGCGAGTGAATAATACTTTACATTCCTCAAGGCCATTTGAACACCTCCTTATTGAATTGGGCTCGGAATAGCTCCCCCCAAAGTGCTTCTGAGCCCCCCTCTTTTTCCATCTTCTTGATGAATATGAAATGGGAGCGAAAGTTGGGGATTGTGAAACTTTGACAGTTCCTTTATGATCCGGGAGTGCTTTTCTTTGAGGTGCTAATAGATTTTCTTTGGTACACATATTATGGCAATATAAAAAGGCAGGTTAACTGCTTCATTCTGGCTATTCACAGGCTGGTAATGAGGAAACATTTTCACAGGGAAAGAAAAAAAAAACCATGACTGTTTCAATGTTTCAGTAAGAAGGACAGCAGCGACTCAGTCATCTATGAATGAGCATGGAGGGGCCTGAATTGCTTTTCTTTCAATATGGAGCAGGGACATGAAACTGATACGCTTTATCTTCATAACTTCCCAGCCCAAGACGTTTCTGCAGAGAGAAAAAGGGAGAGATTTTCTTTTCTGCTGTAATTTTAATCAGCAGGCAATGGGACTATAGAATCACCTGTCATCATTTATAAAATATTGCCTGGTGGAACCTTTGAAAAAGGATTGTCTCGTGGTAACTTGGATTATCTACTCTGCGCACTGAAAGGCCCACACTTCTTATTTACTTAGATGTAAACTCATAAAGAGAGGCTGGTTCAAGGCTCAAAGGTAACATTTTCAAAAGTGCCCATGGGCAAGATTTTCAAAGGTATTTAGGTGCCTAAAGATGCAGCCAGGTGGCTACTGGAATTTTCTAAAGCACTAAAGCAACCTTACTCCTTGATTTTCATGGAAGTTAGGTACCTAAATACCTTTAAAAATCTGGCCATAGGTGCTTAATCTGTTTAGGTGCTTTTGAAAATCCCATTAGACACCTAGCTGCATCTGTAGGTGAGCACATACTCTTGAAAACCTGGTCTTAAATCCCTTAATAGACCTAGGGCAAGTCTGCACTACAAAATTAAGTCAACCTAAATTACGCTGACATATAACCACCTCAGTAATGAAATCACTTCTGCATATCCACACCACGCTCTTTGTGTCAGCGGTATGCATCCTTACCGTGAGTGCTTGCACTGATTTAACTGTAAGTGTCGGGTATTGTGGGACGGCTTCTGAAAGGCAACAACAGTCGATGTAAGTGTCCACACTGACACTGCAATGACCTAACCCCTTTGACCTAAGTGCTACGCCTCTCGTGCAGGTGGAGTTATTCGTTCGGTGTTGTGGGCCAGTTACATTGGTGGGAGCTACATTTTAGTGCACACACTTACAGAGTTAGGGTGACATGAACCGCCTGACGTTGACCTAACTCTGTAGTGCAGATCAGGTCTAAATCCCATTCTCAGAAGGAATTTTTAGGCATTTAGGAGCCTAAATCTCCTCGAAAGTTAATGGGATTTAGGCTCCTAAATCCTTAGGTCCTTTTGAAAATGATATCCCAAGTGCCCTAATAAATCATTAGCAATGCATACATACAATGACATCCCAGCAGCACCACAGAGATCAGTGCCACAACAAGGGTGAGATGAGTGAGGCATTTGCCTTGGGAGCGCAAAGCGGAGGGACGCAGCTCTACCACGATCGGAAGCGCTTTGGCGGCAGCTCTACCGCCGCCACTTCTTTGGCTGCAATTCGGCAGCAGGTCCCTGAGTCCCTCATGGAGAGAAGGACCCGCCACTGAATTGCCACTGAAGAATGAATGAAGTGGCAGCGGCAATTCGGTGGCAGGTCCTTCCCTCCGACAGGGACTCAGGGACCCGCCGTCGAATTGCTGCTGAAGAGCCTGGAGCCGGCCCTTGCCTCAGGCTCAAAAATTCCTTGTTACGGCTCTGACAGAGATCATCCCAGGAGGATCTCAGCCTCAGACATCCACAGAAACGTCACTTCCCCTTACCCATCCATCATCAGGGTCTTTCTGCAATTTTTAAAGTGGTCTGGAAAAGTGTGTGTATGGGAGGGAACATCTATCCTAATCTGGGATTAGCAGTTTCTGTAAAACAGCGATTTAAAATGAGCCCCTCAGCAACCTGGCTTGATTTTTAATGTTTTGTTTTTGCCAATTCCTCCCCCACCCCCATTTTAGGCACTTTCTTTCTGGACAGAATACTACAACTGACTAAAGACTTCAAGATTTCTCCTGCTGTCTCGAAAACTGCCCATGATGTATCAGCTCTGACCTCGGTAGTACAGCTGGTAAAAAAAATCCATCACAACTTCTTTTCCAGTGGAGAACTGGAGGTTTGGCTAAATGAAAATTTCCTTGTAAAGTGTCTTCTTTCCTCGAACAGTTTTGATTTTTCATTGGAAATTCCCAAACCAAACATTTTTGGCTAAATACTAATTTTTTTTTTCAGTTGTCAGAAGTTTTTGGTCAAAAATTGGAAAATATTCTGGCTTACTTTTTTGATGAAAAGTCAAAATTTTCTGTGGAACACGCCTCCCTCCCCCTTTTACAGATGAGCTCTGCTGACCAGTATTATGATCAGAGGGTTTAACTATTAGAACAAGCCACCAAAGGAAGTGGTGGATTCATCATTGATTTGAAGGCTTCAAATCAAGACTAAATGGAAGACAGGCTTTAGTCCTGATGAACTTCTATGGCTTGTGTTATACAGGGGTCAGGAACAGATGGGGTGGGGGATGGACTAACTGATCTCTTGAGATCCTTTCAAGCTCTACATTTCTATGATTCTATGATTGCATTTCATAGGCACAAGGTTGCCAATTTTAGCAATTTTATGAGTCTCGTAACATTTGGGGCTTTTCTAAGGGCTTGTCTGCATTTGAAATGCAGGGCTTCCGCAGAGACACTATCTATGCCGAAGGAAGGGGTTCTCCCATTGGCATAGGTAATCCACCTCCCTAAGAAGTGATAGCTAGGTTGATGGAAGACCTAGCGCTGTCTATACTGGGGTTAGGTCAACTTAGCGACTATGGATTTTTCCCACCCCTCAGTGGCATAGCTGGGTCAACATAACTTTTTAGTGTAGACTAGATCTAAAAGCCCCAACTCCTAAAGTCAGGTGATTACAAGAGACTCACAGTTTTCATTTAAAAAATAAAGTTTCTAGCCCATTTTTAAGCCAGTCACATGGTTTTTGACCATTTGTGTTTGGCAATACTATAGGTATTACATCAGGACACTGCTGCATTGCAAACCCATGTCTGCTTCGGTGACTACTCTCAGACTGAAGCCTCTTTTGGCTATTGGGATGTCATTGGATATCTGTATTTATTTTTCCTGCAGGTGTACTTTAAAAAAAATCAAATATGATTATTTAAAATCTCCTGCCTACTGTACTCATTTCTCTGTCTTCTTTTCTGTTATTTCACTGTCCTTATTGGTGTTTGCATAATACCACTACTTCTGCTACTACCACTAATAATAACAACCACAATAATATCACCTAGCTCTTACTTGTTCATCTGCAAATTTCAAAGTGCTTTACAAAGGAGGTCAGTGTTATTATCTCCATTTTACAGATGGGTAAACTGAGGCACAGGGCAAGGACCTGACTAGCCCATGGTTACCCAGCAGGCCACTGAAAGAGCCACTCACTTGCACACATTATTAAGTTGCCATTATTTCCTCTTACAGTTTGATATCCTGTTTCAGACAGAAGCCACAGTTGGAGTCTTCTGAGGCAGATTTAAAATTGTAATCAATGGGAGTTAGGCATGTAGGTGATTTTGAAAATCTCACTAGGTGCCCATCTGCAACTCTAGGCACCTAAATTTCTTTAAAACTCTAGCCCTTAAATACCTTTGAAGTTCAAAACTGGGAATAGAATTGGTTGAAAATCTTCCAAAGAAAATTTGCATCATTAGAATTATTTTGATTAATTTGTTTTGTTTTCTCTACATTTTTTGTTTTGAAAAATGTTGATGAAAAAGCCCTGAAATCTTTCATTTCAAAATAGAGTCCCCCCACCCACATTTTATCAGACTTTTGGAATGTTATCCAACTTTTTCAAGTTGGAAAACATCAAAGAAGTGTGAAAAATGAGGGGTTTCTTACATTATCCCACTTTTTCACCATTCTTCCTCTTTTTCCAATGGAGAAAAAAAGGTGGATAAAAAATAGAGAAACCCCAAAAAGGAAAGAAAAAAATGAAAAACTGGAATTTTTCATTTGTCATAATCAGGACAAAATGAAAATGTTTCAAAGCAAACACACACACACAAAAGGATTCATTTCAAAATGTTTCAAAACAAAAAAGTCCACAGAAATCAAAATATGACCCAAAAATTTTAATGGGGAATTTTTCCTATAAAATTTCTTGTGGGAGAAATTCTTATATGCAACCAGGTCTGGTTGGGAGTTAAGTGTCTAAATCCCTTGGGAATCCTGGGCAGCAGTTATATTCTAGCTAGTTTAACTATATTAGTCTTATTCATATAAAGGCTTGGAAGGATTCGATTTTTATGTTGATTTCACACAAACCATTTACACACCATTTACACACACCATTTAAATACATTTCACCATTTACACAAAAAATATTTGCGTCGCCAGTAACCAACAATTACAGATTAGGAAAAGTAGGGAAAATTCTGCTTGAGAACTTATTTGAGTTTAATTTAAGGCTAAAATGTTGACCTATGCGGTTGACAGTTTGTATTTTCATGGTTATAAAGCATTAATTTTGTCATTAAATAATTACTGTATGACCCCTTCTAATTTCGTACACCTGTGAAAATTTAACATGTTAAAAAATTTTAAAAAATCTTAAAATCCATAATTTTGCACAATTGTGAAAATTTAAATGGAAAAAATGTTTAAAAATAAACATTGATATTATTGGTAAAAATCATTTAAAAACAATCACATTCTGCCAAACCTATTTATATAACAATAAATGGTTTTCTCTTTCTTCCTTTCTTATTCTATTTAAAAGTACAGGGGATGCCTCACAAAATAGATTCTGAGCTCTGTTCTCTCCAATATTCTCAGCTGTTCTTCATTATAGGTCAAAATCTTAAAGTCATGCCTAAGTCATTCCGAATAAAACTTCCACTGACTTTCCATTTCCAGCAGGAATGGGTTATGAGACACGGGGACCTTAAACCTGTCACTGGTCGAGGATTGAATGCTGGTTATCCTGGGCCTGGAGCCAGTCCTATGCTGTGGGAGGATTCCACATTTTGGGGAAGGCAGGAAACATTTTCCTGACAGGTTGGGGGGTGGGGTGGGGGGGAGCTGTTAAAAAATGGCAGCTGTTTGAAACTGCTCAGAGGTTTGGAATGTTCCAAGTAGCCACATTGGAGATGGATTAGTAGACAAAATGCAAGTGAGCAAAGCCATTAGGATTTATCCCCCATTCACTAGAACTCTCTAAACTGAATCACTCAAGGGGGATAGCCTGACCTTAAAGACTAACTTCAATGCGGGTTGCAATGGAATAAAATATGGCCCTTTGAGTTAATTTTTCATGATTGCCATGTCATAGCTAGAGCTCCATCTGGCTGTCCATCACAAAAACATCACAGTGGGCCAGATGATCCTCTATCCTCAGAGCCAGATTTAGGCACAGGCACCAGAGGCCCATGCCTAGGGCCCCCGGCTCCTGGAGTCTCACAATGAGATCAGAATCTCAGCTTTCCTTGGTGGAAGATAAAAGCAAGTTTCTAGCTTTCAGGGATGCAAAGAAAAGCTTGAAAAAAGAGCAAAGTAGAACTCGCTGCTTGCCTGAGTCTGCAGACAGCCTGAAGCAATAGCTCTGTGAAGTGAGGACAGCCCCATTCATCTTAACTCCGAAACCTGTTGCCATCCCAAGGAGGCCTGAGGCCACAGCGTACGGGTGGGGCTACGGCATGGAGGTGTGATCCTGGGGCCTCATGAGAGATGTGCATAAGGCCTCAGGGAGTATGTATACACTGCAGCTGGGAGAGCCAGGCTACATAGACTCACATTAGCTTAGCTTGAGCTAGTGCGCTAAAAATAGCAGGGTGGCTATTGCAGCTCCAGTGGAGACTTGGGTTCCAGGGGGTTAGGTGAGCTTGAGCTGCTGCCAAAGCCGCAATACCCACTCTGTTATTTTTATACACAAGCACGAGCCTGTCTACCCAGGTTGGGAGACACGCTCCCAGCTGCAGTTTACGCGTACCAAGATTGTCTTAATCTGGCTTTGCTCAGCAGGTGTAAATCATCATATTCACTGATGTTAATGGAGCTACACTGATTCACAGCAGCTGGGGATCCGTTGTATCCTCGTTAGCCTACATTAGTGTTACCCCTCTTTTGGACCATGCTGTTAGCCAAAATTGTAAGTCTTGCAGGTTGTTTCTCTCAGGATGAGAAATTGACAATAGAGTCTGGTATTTCTTTGGTGCAATCTTCTTTAAATCCAATGAATATCCACACCGTCCTACTTCCCTGAGCACAACAGGAATCCAACAACAGGAGACAGTTTCTTTGCTCATAATTGCAAGCCTTTTTCTAGCTAGCACTCTGCCCAAAATGCTCTCTCTTTTGGCTTTCTCTCATAATCATGCTACCAGTGCTTCCTTTTCTGTTTCCTTTTTGGCTTTTCCGCTGTCTTCTCTGTAGACTGCTTCTCTCTCACAGACACACAAAATCTCACCAAACAATACCCAACCCCTGCTTTTGCATTCAGATCCCAGGGGCAACCCCTTACCCCTGAGATCACAGGACTCAACTTCAATAATTCAGCCTTGCCGAGGTGCCTCCTATTGCTTCAATGATCACTAAACAAAGGGGGTATTTAATTGCTCCCTCATTTAGTCTGAATGGAAGGCAGCTATCAAGCCCACTGGCTTGTGACTGTCCATAGATCAGAGACACTTCCTGGGAGCCGTCCAATTTTCTCCATAACTTTATAGTCCAATCAGTGAGAAGGGGAATCGTTGACAGGTCTTTCATAATATTTGTTTCTACAGGATGGCATATATTCATCCCTGAGTTTCATGGAGTTATATACCACATATATATATATGATTCTGGATTTGCTGTTCTGGACCTGGTGAGGTAGGAAGGAGGGAGTAGGCAACGGACATTTGGGTGTTTAGACATTAAAGACAGAGATTTTCAATGTTGGCTATGGGATTTAGATGCACATCTCCCATGTGCATCTCAGTCTCTATGGCAGCTTTGAAAACTGTAAATGGGGATGATGATGCTGACTGGAGCTGTCAGAGCATTTTCATTACAACAGTTTTACACTGGAAAATGCTGTTTTGATTAATTTCACTTAGGGGGAAAAGGAACATTTTTTTGAAAATGTCAAAATGAATGAAACGTTTCAATTTTTCATTTCAAAATGACTTTTTATTTAGAAATGGACTTTGCTGTATATTTAAAAATTCAAAACGGTTGAGGCTGAAATGAAACATTTTAGGTTCATCAAAACAGTTTTATTTATTTATTTTTTGAAGTTTTGTAGAGTGAAAAATTTTGAAATTCTGGCGTTCCCTTCCATTTTGGGATTGAAAAAATGATTGAAATTCCGTGGGGCAGAAAATCCATTTTACTACAAGCTCTAATACAAACGCTTTTTGCAACATGCTTTGAGAGCTACAGATGAAAAATGTTAGACAAGAGCTCTTATTTGTATAACCACAGGGTCAAACCATTGGAAGCCATCTAAATCAGTGTCTCTCAACCTTTCTCATTCTGCATCAAACACCCCTTTCCATTCCGGGATCACCCCAGGAACCCCTCCCATCTCTCTGAGATCTAGTCCCTCTCCTTCCTTCCTATTTAGCAATATGGGAAGGTCAATGAGGTTGCAAAATTCTCATCTAAATCATTTAGCTATTTCTCCCTTGAAAACCCTACATGGAAGAAGAGCACATCAGAGACAAGTTGGGACTGACAGGTTATTTGGGCACTAGCCTAGCTCAATATTTTGATGGCAGGTGGCCCAGAGGGTAAGGGAAGCTGTGCAGTTTATGTTAAGTTTCCAAGGGAAAAAGCCTCTGAGCTTCATGAGGAAGGACAATTTTTTCTCATCCACTTGGCAAATGGGTCACCCAACACTGCACAAACTGTTGGAGTGGAAGTCATTCCAAGGCAACACAACTTTTCCAGTCTGGGTCCCCACCCTGATCCTGACCCTTTAGACAGGCTTTGTCATAATTACACTTGCAGATGAGGGCCAGATTACGGCCTGTCCTGTAGGCCTGAACAAGGAAGCAACTTCTCTATTGCAACACTCCACAGGTTTCCCAGAGCTGCTTTTGTGTGTGTGTGTGCGTGGACAAAACAGCCTCAGTGGGGTCACTACTGGGGTTGAGTGGGAATCAGAGTTTTCATTTTGTGGGGAATTCCATGATTTAACAAAATATATGCTGTTCCGAACTGAAGTGGAAACAAACAAATTCAAAGTTTCCCATTATAAAAATATTTCTGACCAATCAAAACATTTTGTTTCGATAAAATGGAAATATTTCATTCCAGTTTCAACTTTGATTTTGTATTTTATATTATATTCAACAATATAAATTTTTTTTTAAAAATGAAAAATCCTCTTGGAAGGGAAAATCAAAATGTTCCCTTCTGAAATGGTCCAACCTAGGGCACACATCCACTGCAGCTGGAGATGTACACATACTGGTTTTGATCAACCCAGAGCACTTAAAAGCACAGTGTAGCTGTGGCAGAAAAAGCTGGCCACCCGAGTACAATCCTATCCAAGATCCTAGGTGTGTACTGCGGCGGATACCTAGGTGTCCATGCCACTGTGGTTCCCCTGCTATTTTTAACATACTACCTCAAGCAAGGCTAGCACATGTATGTCTGCCTGAGCTGGACATTATGCAACCAGCTGCAGCATACATCTCGCCTTGCAGAATGTTTCAACCATATCAAAACACTTTTTTCAAGGTATCTATCAAAATGAACTTTTATTGAAATCATCACGTTTCCACAAAAACATTTCACTTTCAACCAATTGGCATTTTCTGATGGATAAACATTCTGCTGGAAATTTTCCTAATGCGCTAATGACTACAGCCCCTTGTCCACATGAAGATGAGAAGGAGTGGAGAATGGAGGCATTCTTGGTGTCAGGTTGTCTGATGTGGCTTATGACTGTGCGTGCCAACCTCAGGGCAGACTGTCAAGGAGCAGGGCTTAAATTCCTTATTGGTTGTATGTTCTGTAATTAGATTTCACCAACCAACTAACAAGTGTGAATTGCAAAAGCGCTATAACAGTCTAACCTGGTCTACTCTGGTCTATCTTGCCACCCAGGCAAGCCTGCCTTTGTGACAGATCAGGGGTTCTCAAACTGAGGGTCGGGACTCCTCAGGGGGTCATGAGGTTATTACATGGGGGGTTGCAAGCTGTCAGCCTCCACCCCAAATCCCGCTTTGCCTCCAGCATTTATAATGGTGTTAAAAATATAAAAAATGTGACTTTAATTTATAGGGGGGTTACACTCAGAGGCTTACTATGTGAAAGGGGTCACCAGTACAAAAGTTTGAGAACTACCGTGATAGATGGTCCCTTACACCAAAAATCGCAGCAATATTCAGGTTACTCCCAGTTGCAAAGGACCAGTCACTGACAGAGAGTCAATTGTACCTCAGATCTCAAACCACAGACAACACTTGTAGCCAATCCTATAACACTAGCTAAAGATTTATTAACCAAGAAAATGAAATGAGAGTAATTCACAAAGTTAAAGCAGGTACACATACATACACAAATGAGATACAATCTTAAATTCTAAATGGTAATAGTAGTTGCTATAATCATAGAATCAAAGAATATCAGGATTGGAAGGGACCTCAGGAGGTCATCTAGTCCAACCCCCTGCTCAAAGCAGGACCAACCCCAACTAAATTTTCCCAGCCAGGGCTTTGTCAAGCCGGGCCTTAAAAACCTTTAAGGATGGAGATTCCACCACCTTCCTAGGTAACCCATTCCAGTGCTTCACCACCCCCCTAGTGAAATTTTTTTCCCTAATTCATATATTCATAGATTCTAGGACTGGAAGGGACCTCGAGAGGTCATCGAGTCCAGTCCCCTGCCCTTGTGGCAGGACCAAATACTGTCTAGACCATCCCCGAGAGACATTTATCTAACCTACTCTTAAGTATCTCCAGAGATGGAGATTCCACAACCTCCCTAGGCAATTTATTCCAGTGTTTAACCACCCTGACAGTTAGGAACTTTTTCCTAATGTCCAACCTAAACCTTCCTTGCTGCAGTTTAAGCCCATTGCTTCTTGTTCTATCATTAGAAGCTAAGGTGAACAAGTTTTCTCCCTCCTCCTGATGACACCCTTTTAGATACCTGAAAACTGCTGTCATGTCCCCTCTCAGTCTTCTCTTTTCCAAACTAAATAAACCCAATTCTTTCAGCCTTCCTTCATAGATCATGTTTTCAAGATATTTAATCGTTCTTGTTGCTCTTCTCTGGACCCTCTCCAATTTCTCCACATCTTTCTTGAAATCCAGTGCCCAGAACTGGACACAATACTCCAGTTGAGGCCTAACCAGTGCAGAGTAGAGTGGAAGAATGACTTCTCATGTCTTGCTCACAACACACCTCTTAATGCATCCCAGAATCACGTTTGCTTTTTTTGCAACAGCATCACACTGTTGATTCATATTTCGCTTATGGTCCACTATAACCCCTAGATCCCTTTCTGCCATACTCCGTCCTAGACAGTCTCTTCCCATTCTGTATGTGTGAAGCTGATGTTCCTTCCTAAGTGGAGCACTTTGCATTTGTCTTTGTTAAACTTCATCCTGTTTACCTCAGACCATTTCTCCAATTTGTCCAATATCCAACTTAAACATCCCCCACTGCAACTTGAGACCATTACACCTTGTTTTGTCATCTGATACCTCTGACAACAGTCTAGATCCATCCTCTTTGGAACCCCCTTTCAGGTACTTGAAAGCAGCTATCAAATCCCCCCTCATTCTTCTCTTCTGCAGACTAAATATTCCCAATTCCCTCAGCCTCGCCTCATAAATCATGTGCTCCAGTCCGCTAATCAGTTTTGTTGCCCTCCACTGGACTTCTTCTAATTTTTTCACATCCTTCTTGTAGTGTGGGGTCCAAAACTGGACACAGTCCTCCAGATGAGGCCTCACCAATGCTGAATAGAGGGGACCAATCACGTCTCTCAATCTGCTGGCAATGCTCCTTCTTATACAGCCCCAAATGCCGTTAGCCCTCCTGGCAACAAAGGCACAGTGTTGACTCATATCCAGCTTCTCATACACTGTAACCCCTAGGTCCTTTTCTAATATGCAAGCGCTGTCTGTCCTTTAGAGCTAACTCAAGCCATGCAGCTGGGGATCCCTTGCTTATGCTTAGAAATCTTCCCCTCTCTGAATTCCAAGCAGCACAGTGGTAATAACTCCTTTGCAGGGATTTTTATGTCCTTCTGTCAGCATTCAAGCTGTGATGTGATGAGGGCTTGATCTAGAATCCTCTTCATGGATGTGTGGGGAGCAATCAACAAAGTATTTTGTCCATTGATGTTCCATAGTGGCTTGGCTGGTGTCTGTAGGCCTTCTTTTGTTGAGGAGAAGAGGACACCTCTTGTGGTAAACTAACATTTCACACTTGGTAATGTTTTCCTGACTGTGGGGTTTGACAGTTGTAGCAAACACTTTTATAGTTACAGAGCAAACTCTTAACTATTATCTTATAACATGAGGTACAGATATTATACGTAAGAGTAATACATGTAGCTTCCTACAAGCATTTCATAAAGTCTAAACACTAAACACATTCTTATAACTCTAATACCTCTTTTAACTATACTAGCACACTGGTGAGACAGACTGGTTTCTAGCTCGGCATTTGTCAGTGTCCACTGAGGCCCAGGGGCCATGGCATGAGCTGGCATCTGGTCTACCAGCATCACACATGGCTCACCCATGCAGTAGCCAGTGAAAACTAAGCATACTGCACTGGGTATAGGGCTAGTGAAGTGTACTTCCTTCCTACACCCATTTAAAAGGCTTGTCTACATGGGGACATCCATCAGGAAAATTAATCTGAATTAACTAAAGGTGTGAATTTGAAGTAGATTCGTTAACCAGCATTAAGGCCAAGCAACTTGCCACCAGACCTCAGGACTGGCATCCATTAGCAGGAAATTGTGAACACTTTCATTCAGAATTAAAGTGGCCCGAATTTCCTTTAATTTAATTTAATTTAATTTAATTTAATTTAATTTAATTCCAAAGTGAGTTATATTAAACTGAATTAAGCCCATTTTAATTCTAAATGAAGGTGTTCACATAGGGCGGGTTAACTAATTGACTTCAAATGCCCACCTTTAGTTAAAGCAGATTAACTTTCCTAGCTTTCCCCCTATTGCCAAGCCCTTAGATCAGGAGTTAACTGGGAATTAGACCATGATTCTGAGCGTATGTCTGCCCTGGAGCTGGACAGTGTAATTTCCAGCTGGGGGAGACATGCCCAGATTAGCACTGATCAAGCTCATCATAACCCTGGGAGTGGGCATGCAAGAGAGGCTGTCTGTCTGAATACATGCTTAAGGCCTTGGACAGAATTATTCTTGGAGCAGTTAGCCACTCCCACCATTCATGCCGCCTAGCTACATTCTCTACTTTTCGCACTAGGTTGCTCAGAGCTTGTGCGGATATGTCTCCTCCAGCTGGAAATCACACCTCCGACGTAGGTATACCTGAGTCCCAAACTGGTTCCCAGCCTTCTCCTAGGGTAATACAGCCACTGGGCTAGCAGCAGTGCAATTTAGGCCTAAGAAAAGAGGCATTCATGTAGTGATAGAAACTTTCAAAAGGGGCAAGTTGGTCCTGGTTGGTAGAGACTCTTTTGTTGGTTTGATTTGGATTTAGTTTCTCTGGCAACTCCTCGCTGACATCTGGGATGACCGCCAGTAATGTACGATGCACAGCGAGAGAGAACACCCACTTAATTAAAATACAGGAGATATACTGCCTGGGATGCAGACACTAACAACTTCACGTGCAGCTGCATCTTATTCGAGGCATCTTTCATGCTTGTGATGATAGTAAACGGCTTTAATATTGAAATATGTGCCATTTACTAAACTCAACCCATCCTTGTACAAAAACTAAAACGACTCGTAGCTTGATGAAAGATACACAGAGTAAATACATTAATAGGCGGTAATTGAAAAGTCATGGGCAATCTTTAAGCAATCATGCACTTGCATATGTCTGTATGTCTGGGAGCATCTCCTACTCTGTATGACATAGGGCTGCCTGGTACAATTTTACAAATCACAGGCCTGGTGTTTTATGGCGCGAAGTCTCCAACTGTATCAGCAGTGTCATATTTAGATTCTAATTATATTTCGAGATGCTTCAGTGGCTTCTCCTGCCGTGCAGCATCCACAAGGATCTGTTCTCCTCGCTGAACAAAGGGGGAAATTGTACAGAGGATCAAACCAATCTCAATGCACAAAGAAAGAGATTCATAGATTCTGAGGCCAGCAGGGAACACTGTGATCATCTGATCTGACCTCCTGTATAACACAGGCCATAGAACACCCCAAAATCATTCCTAGAGCAGATCTTTTAGAGAAACATTCAATGCAGGGACAATGTGGAATCAGCTGCCTGAAGGGAAAAAGATGTTGCATTTAGTTTTCCTTACTGAAACCTGAATATTACTATTATGTGATGATCTCTGGCACCCTAATTGTACAGATGAGAAGAATTAAATTTCCCATTGGGTATTTTAGTGATTCAAGCTTCACTCTCCTGGCTTATATTACAACCAGTAACCCTGCAGAAATAGCATCACACGTGGAAAGAGTTTATTTTCATTCTCTCACTCTTTTTCTGTCCCTCATTCAGCAGAGTCTTGGCCATGGGTCTAAGAGTCATTAACTTTAATGCAACTTAAGAATGTGCCTTAGTGCACTGTAGAATCAAGGCCTATGTAACATTTTCAATAGCACCTAAGTGACTTAGGAGTCCAAGTCCCATTTTCAAAAGTGGCTTAGGCATTTGGGGCCCAGAACACCAAGGGTACTGAGGAACCTAACTGCCTTTGATTACAACAGCAGTTAGGCATCAAAATATCACCAGAGCCTTAGGAGCCTAAAGGTCACTGAAAGTCATTCAGATTTTGCTGGCTCACAAGCCAGATTTACAAAGGTGTTTAGTCAGTTGAAGATTCAGATAGGCACCAGTGGAGCTAAAATCAATAGGATTTAGGCACTTGAAAATTTCACTAGACATCTATGTACATCTGTTAGCACCTTTGAAAATCTGGTCCTAAGTCACATTTGCAATTGGGTAACTGGCTTCTAAATTATTAAGGCGCTTTAGAAAATGTAACACTCTGTGTGTGTGTGTGTGTGTGTGTAAGGTGCTTTAGAAAATGTAATACTCTGTGTGTGTGTGTAGACTACATTATGTTTAGTTTTTTTCCTTCCATCCACTTTTTTAAAACTTTTCTTTTGTCATTAAGAAAACTGTTCCCTGTTACAAGAAGTGATTTTAATAAATAAAATAAATTATTTAGTATTATTAACTATTAATTGGTAATTTATTATTATTATTAACACCACCACCTTGCCTCCAAATGCCCTTCCATCTAACCTAACTACTGTGGGGGAAGAGGGACCATGTGTGTTGTGGGCATATTTAACTATTGATTTTAAACTTCTCAGGGCTTAAAGATCAATAGCACAATTTAACCCAGGATTCTTAGAGAATTAAAGTTCTTCCCATATTGATCTTTAAGGATTAGGTAATCCTGTGGGGAACCAGGCATAAATTGAGAGATCACAGGTAATAATGCATTAACAAAGCAATGGTGCTTTCAGGTGATTGCTAGGAATTCTTATAAGACTTTCCTAGATAAACTACCTACCATTAATACATTGATTCCAGCCTTTCTGCTTCCCAGCACTATGATTCTGTCTACACTAGATTTGTATTCTTATGATTTCCCTCCACTAGTTAATACCACATTACAGTAGCACTGAGATCAGGGCCCCATTGTGCTGGAATTTCACAGACACATAGCAGGACAGTCCCTGTCCCACAGAATTTACAATCTAAACTGACAAGTCAGGCAAACAGTGCCAGGGTTGAAATGATTTGCTCAAGGTCACACAGAAGGTCGGGGCAGAGATGGGATTCGAACCCTCGTCTATTGTAGACCAATGTCCGACCTACCAGACCACACTGCCTTATCAATGTAGGTCTATGAGGGCACGAGTGTAGACAAGCTGTTGGCACAGTGTTTAAACTGGTTCAGAGCAGGTTTAGGTGACACGGTTGTTGACAGGCAGGTGCCTGACCCTCCGTTTCTGCAGTTTCTGCTGGAGCTGGAAAATTTTAAGAACAAACACCTAATTGCAGACAAGGCTCAGGGGGTGCTGCCGCTGGAGTTGTTCCAAACTTTTCAGAATTTGGTTTTTCAAATCAGCATGAAACCAAATATTTGAAGTTTCCTGCAAACCAGAATTCCTCCCCCCCCCACCCCCCAAAAAAAAAAATTCAGCTGTGGAAAAAGTTTGTTTGGGAATTTTGAAATTTTATTTTAAGAATTTTTTCTTTTTTTTTTTTTTATTATTTTTACATTATGTCATGCTATAATATGACATCATACAAAAGTGGAGGGTTTATTTTATTTTAAGAAGATTAAAACTGGCTGTTACTCAGTACTAATTGAAACAGCTTACTTGCTTTTCTAGATCAAAATCTCTCCTTTCTCTGCTGGAAATTAAACAGTTTCCAATTTTTTTTTCCTGTGGGAATTTTCATCAAAATTGACACATATTTCAAAATATTTTGATTTAGACGAAAATGGCAGGTTTGGCTGAAAAAGAAATCATTTTGATGGAAATGGTCTGACCTGTTGCAGCTGCAATGCCAGCTGTCACATGGGATGACTGGCGTGTCATATTTGGAATGAAGTTGACCTCAACGGTCTAACCCTGTAGAGTGCTGAGCACCAGCTGAGATCTTCTGAGCTGCTTCAGCTTTCACTTTGCACCCCCACTTCTTGTTGTTGTTGTTGTTGTTGTACGGATTGAAAATTATCAGTCTACTTTTCACTGAGTAGGCCAGATTCTCAGGTTCCTTTTCAACCTCTCTTGGTGAAATCCCCTTAAATCTTCTGCTAAGGATGCCTCTGGTGTGGGACCCCCAACAGGTGTGAAGACAGCAGAAAGAGTGTGTTCCGATTTCTCCCTTCCACAGCCTTTGGCACAGGAGGCATATAAGGGGTGAGAAGGGAAGGTAGCCAGAGCACAAATTGCTCCAGCAATCCCCAGCTGATTCATGGTCCCTAAGAGACCATAGACAGCTGGCTCAGTAAGAGCAGAGCAGCCCCGAGGCTGCTGTAAATTGCTCTGAGGACAGGGATGGAGACAGTCATATGGAGTTCCTATTGGCTCCTCAAAGGCGTCTAATGCCTTTGAGGATCTGGGCCTACGTACCTAAATCCCACTAAAATTACCTTTTAAAAAGCCTAGACTCAACTCTAGAGCCAGTAGGAACCATTTCTTTTTGCCAAAAAGAGATTTTTGACAGAAAATAGCTTTTGGCCCAAACCAAAAATTTTCATTTTAGTCCACATTTTCCAAGTGTTTCAATGACAAGATGTTTAGATGAAAAACTATTAGACAGTGTTAGTGTTTTTGATCAAAAACCAGAACCCCCACATTTTCAGTATGTTTTCCAAGTTTTAAGTAAAAATTACAAATTTCAGAAAACTGAATATTTTTACCAAAAATGATTTTGACAACTGATTTTTGTCATTGAAAAACTGAGAAATATTCTGACGGGGAGGAGGAAGTAAATACATTTATTACAAAAATTCCCATTAAAAGTATTTAGCAGGTGTCAGCCATCTCTATTAAGCACCCATCCACCCTCACTCACAGATACATATAATTGGTGGTTTTCAACCAACCCTAATAAACATACACACACACACAAATTCTTCTCTTGCTTAGTACTCTGGTCTGTGTTCTGTTTTCTATTATTCACCTACAAGAGAGAACGAACTCAGAATCTCCTAAAACAATTTCAAGGAGTGATTATTTTCACCCTGCTTAGCTCTTCTCAGCTTTTGAAAGCCATGGGGCAGATTCTCCATAATCCTGCACCTTGTTCATTTATTTATACCAAAACGAGCAAAACAGGATTTCCACTGTTTTGCATTTCCCAATGCTATTCTTTGTAATCTGAAACCTGCCTAAGGATTCTGTCACCGATCAGGAATTTTAAACTGCCAGTTCACTTCTAAAAGCCCTGGCCATAAATTTCATCCCCCCATAAATTAGCACATTCATAAATTGTTATGTAGAAACAGGACATTTTTAGGTGTTACGGTCTCCATGCGGCTTGCTCATATTTCATTTGGAGGGAATAATTGATGGAAACAGAGAAAGAAACAGGTGAGAAATGTCAACCCACCTAGGGTCAAAGGGCAACTGAAAGCTTACAAATTCGACTTTCACTGGCACATCCATCTTTGGAACAGAACTCTGTCGAGTAAAAGGAAAAGAATGAGAGAGACTTGGTCATTTGGGAATTGATTCTGATTTCACTCCAGTTTTAAACCATGATAATTACCTTGGCTTCAGTGGAGCTTAATAGATGCATGGATTTTAAGATCAGAACGGACCATCAGTCCTGATGTCTGTACCACACAAGCCATAGAATTCCACCCAGTTACTTACCTCTATCTTCAGCCCAATATCTTGCGTATGATCCAGATAAACTCCTGGTTTACAGCCATGGGTGATCAGAATCAGACCCTGAATCAAATAACACCCCGTTTTGTTCTCCCCATGCCACTTCATGACCCACATCAAGGTCCACATTTTCATAAGAGACTTGCCCCACTACCATTGGAAATGCCTTTTTGGGTGCTCAACTTGACACCCCCTTTTAAGGGACATCCTTTCTGAAAATCAGGCCCCTTTGAGGTGTCGCAGCCAAAAATGGAGGGACCCAAAATCACTAGATGTACCAATTTCTCAGTGAAAGTCAATGGACAGGAACTCCCATTTAGTAGGAATGCAACAACTCACTGGAAAACTCCATGCCTAATATCCCATTCTAACTTCAGAAAGAGAGAGAGATTATCTTCCTTTACACGGCCCATCTGGTGAAGGGCTCTCTCAATCTTTCTTGCTGAAGCTGTTCCGCTTTGGGTTAAACACGCAGTGGGCAAGAAAGAGCACGAGAATGACTCTGTGGTCAGGACACTCATCTGTGAGGTGGGAAATCCCTTCTCCCTGACAGACAGAGAAAGGAATTGAACTGGGCTCTCTGACATTCTGTATAAGAACCCTAACCACTAGGCTAAAGGTTACAAGGCTGGTGGCTTTGCCCATCCAGCCAATGTATGTCGAGTTAGGTTTGCTCTGCACACGCCTACCAGATCGAGTCCTACAAATGAGATTGGTGGTGGAAGGGCAACTAGGGTGACCAGATGTCATAATTTTATAGGCCAGTCACGATTTTTGTGTCTTTTTCTTATATAGACTCCTATTACTGCCCACCCCTTGTCCCAACTTTTCACCCTTGCTGTCTGGTCACCCTAGGGGCAACACCTAGCTTCTCCTGATGTGAGCATCAGGCTGGGGTCTAGGCGTAAGATAAGTGTCTGGGTGCCTGCCTGAGACACAGTGCACATGTCCCAAGGCAGAAACTTATGTGCCTTGGGGGCTTTTACAGCAAGAGTTTAGGTGAGTTGAGGTGCCTACTGAGATGGGGTTTTGTGGATTGAAAATAGCACCTAAACCATGACTCCCACTCTAGTACTTTCTTCACTAGACCACGCTGCCTTCCCAGACAGGCCGTCACTATCACTTTGGGCTTGAATTGAACCAATGACTGGAACTGAAAGATTTTATATGCCATAAACAATCTTCAGGGACAGCCAGTCCTCAATACATATTAAATTAGCAAAGCGATACTTAAGTCAATCTTCTCTATATTTAAGGAAAATGCCCCAGCCTTTATTTTGCATCTCCTGAGTTTGCTTGGTTTGGAATTAGGGCCTTCACTTTATTTAAATGCCCTCTTGCATTTCATTTCTTTGTAGTTTCTTTTTATGCAAAACCTTTTGTGTGGTGCAATTTCCTGTCTCTGAGTTCTGTGGCTTCGTTCATCAAATGTATTTCTGCGGGATCAGGATGCATAGTCCAGGACAATCTTTTGCTGTATATTCAACTGGAGATTCAGCCTCTTGAAGTAACGTTTGACTGATTATCGTAATAGGAAAATGTCACTGTGTTGTGCTTTCCAATAGACCATAGAATGCTGTGTACTATGAACATCCCAGAATTTCTGCACTGAGGATTTCTTGTACTGTATTCTAATGGCCTAAAACAAAACAAATTATGTATAGCTTGGTGTCTCTCAGCTAGACGTCTGTATATTCTAGACCACTTTATACTGGAAAGAAAAGGGGGTGTACCTTGTTTTCTTCCTTTTCCCAATTTTCCCACTTAAAGTCCTGATCTAGCAAAGCACTGAATCCTAAATATTAGTAGTACCATTGACTTCAATAGGATTACTCGTGTCAAAATTAAACACAAGCTTAAGTTCTTTTTGATCTGCACTTGTCAACCAAAATATCATTTCTTGACTGCATCGCATTACAAGGTCTGGCATTTATTTTGGACATCGGCCTACCTGCCTTCCATATAACCTTGTCATTATTTTACCAGTGGGCTAGAGCAGGACTCCTCGGTTCTCTCTCGGTTCTATCATTGACCCGTCGTGTGACCTAGTGCAAGTCAGTTAAACTCGCTGCATCCTTATTTAGCCCGCTGTAAAATGGGTTATAACTCTAGGTATCTACCTCATTGGGGGCAATTCTGAGGCTGGAACAGATTAATTGAAGTTTGGAAAGTGCTTTTTCTCTGATTAGTGTTATTGTTCCAACTCCAGTATTGACTCAAGCAAACTCCCACTGAATTCAAATGGAAGTTTGCCAAAGTAAGCAGTGAAGTAAACCCTTAGTCAGGACCTCAGGAAGTACTTTATGATTATCATTACCACTATTTAAAGAGGAACTGTGGGTGAGTAGCTCTCTCCCCCAGCAGGATACTGAAAAGAGCTGGGTTCTATTCCCAGCTCCTCTAACCTGATGTGTGACCTTTGGCAAGTCCCTTCTTCTCAGCATTGTCTATTTAGACTGTTGGCTTTTTGGGGCACAGAATGTCTATGCAGCACCCAGCACACTAGGGCTCTGATCTCAACAGAGACCTGTAAGTGCTACCACTCTTCAAGTTAATAATTACTATTTGAATGTAGTGCCACAATGTGCATGGCTTTTTACGGAGCGGAAATCAAACATATACTGATGTTTTTATTGTTGGGCCTTATAGGTTGCAGAGGTCTGTACATTTCAGCATGGCCAATGCCAATTGTTCAGATCATGGCTTTAAAATCATGACATAGATTTAAACACACACACACACACACATTCTGGGTTCTTTTTATTTGCCTTCTGTTTTTGAGCCTTCGAGCTTGTGTTGCGTTTTCAAGCTTTTCTCTGTAACGACCAGGGCTAGCTATGTCCTTTTAAAATATAAAATCAAATTAAAAAAAAAATGAAAGCTGGGATTCTGACATATTCACATGAAGTTGAGTCTCGGGGGGAAAAATACACCCACCAAATATTACAAGGCTCTCAATGAAACCCAGAGATTTTATTATTTCTAAATCACATCCTGGAGAGAAGGAGGAACGTACAAATATGTTTATGCTTTGCCAAGGCACATTCCTCAGAGCCGCTATGAACAATAAAACGCAGAGGGGGCCGTAAAAAAGATATCAGACGTACCTGATGGCGCTCAGACTATTTCATATTTTGTCATTCTAACTTTCGAACACAAAATAAATAAATTAAAAGGCAAATTGACAAAGTGCACCGAAGGGAGGGCAGATTGCAATGGATAGCTTTCGAAACACAAAGGGGAGATTATGGCACTATGCAAAATGCATTACTGTGTGCCTTTTGGCCAGCCATACGCTTCATCTTCTTGTATAAATAATGGAAATTTATGGCAATTTCCCCCTCTCTCTGTGCTGTATTTTGTTGAAGGAGGCAGCGGCAAGCCTGCCTCTTTGTACATCCTGGAGAACTCCAGGAATAGATACAGAAGGTGATTCAAAGTTTACTGACCTTCCTAAACGCAAGAGAACAGGTTTTTCATTGCAACGTGCTAGATCGTTAGAGCTGGATCTTTCTTCCTTTGCATTCTTTCTATTTTCAGTGTACAAAGAAAGAAATAAGAAAAATTCTTTTCCTGGACTTGGAGACATCCCAGGGTCAATGTCTGGGCTTGTTCTATAAGTGACTTGGTTAAAAGCTACCCCCACCTAAAATAAACAGAAAACACATTTTCAAAAGCTTAGGGAAAGGTGCAAGATTTGGTGCTTGCATTTGCACACAGGATTCTGCTATGGCATTTTCCTAGTGTCTAGGGGAACATTTTAAAAGGAAAAGGGGTTTGCCTGTAAACCAGAAAAACATGCATATGCAGGATTTACTTCTGAGATGGATTTCCCGCGTTTAATAAATAATAATAATAAATGTATAAAATGTCTCACCTATGTCCCTTCTTGTTCATTATTAATAGAAACAGGCTGAAGCCACAGCTCTTAAATCTGAATCTGGATGTCAAACACAAAGGTCTGCTCTACACCGGTGGGGGGATCGATCTAAGTTACGCAACTTCAGCTACGTGAGTAACGTAACTGAAGTCGACATACTTAGGTCTACTTAGCACAGTGTCTTCACCGTGGTAAGTCGACAACTGACACTCTGCCGTCGACTCTGCCTGCACCTCTTGCCCCGGTGGAGTACCGGAGTCAACAGGAGAGCGCTCAGCAGTCAATTTATCGCGTCTAGACGAGATGCGATAAATTGATCCCCGCTGGATGGATCGCTGCCCATGGATCCAATGGGTAGTGTAGACAAGCCCTTCAGGCCGTGTGTAGAGTACAGACACTGCATGCCCAGCTAACATAGCTAAACAGGTGGTGAAACATGGCTTAGGGGTGTAGAGTACAGAAACTCCTCACTTAAAGTCATCCCTGTTAATGCTGTTTCGTTGTTACATTGCTGATCAATTAGGGAACATGCTCGTTTAAAGTTGTGCAATGCTCCTTTCTAATGTTGTTCGGCAGCCTCCTGCTGTGTCCACTGCTTGCAGGAAGAGCAGCCTGTTGCAGCTAGCTGGTGGGGGCTTGTAACCTGGATGGACCGGCAGCCCCCCTATCAGCTTCCTCTATCGTCTCCCCGCTCCCCTAAGTTCCCTGTGCTGCAGCTGCCCAGCAGGCTATCAATCGGCAATTCAGCTGTCCCTCCCCCTACTGCCATATGCTGCTCCTGTCCTCTGCCTTGGAGCTGCTCCCAGAGACTTCTGCTTTCTGTGCAGGGGGAAAGGGGGGGTAATGTCAGGGTGTCCCCCTCCCCCCCGCTCCTGCACCCCTCTTACCCCTTCTCCATATAGAGCAGGGAGAGGACACGAATGGAGAGAGACAGAGAGAGCCTGGGGCAGCAGCTGCTGTCTCAACTTCCTGATCCACTTAAAAAGACAGTGCACTTAAGAGTGGATCAGCTTACTTAAAGGGTCAGTGTGCATCTCTCCCTCTCTCTTCTACACACAAGGTGTGTGTCTGTCCCTGTCTGCTATGCTGCCTCCCCTCCTTTGTGTTCGTACTGCCTTGCGTGAGAGGCTACATTAACAATGTGTTAACCCTGGAGGGCTCAGCCGAGTGCTAGTTCATCATTTAGCAGGAAGGCATTCCCTGGGAAATATCCCACCCTCTTCCACCGTCTAACTTCACCACCTCAACCAAGCTTCACAATCATCAGAGCTGTGAACAGTATTAAATTGTTTGTTTAAAACATGTCCTGTGTGTATATCTATATAATATAGAGTTTTTTGTCTGGTGAAAAATCCTAACCACCCCCTATTTACTTTAATTCTTATGGGAAAATTGGATTCACTTAACATTGTTTCGCTTAAAGATGCATTTTTCAGGAACAAAACTACAAGGTTAAGCGAGGAGTTACTGTACTGTGTTCTACATGCCTGACTCCCCAGGGTAAGTACTCTACAGACCCAAGCAGTCCTCACACATCTACACTGCTGTTTTTATCAGTGTCATGTTGCACTGCCTCCCTGCTGGGGAGCTTTACCCACTGCAGCCCCACTGCCAGAGCCTTTCCCTGCTGCTTCCCCACTTCTGGAGCCTTTCATGGTGCTGTGTAGCTACACGTGTAGTCCCTGTACTCTACACATGGTCGTAAGTGTAGCCCTAGCCTACAGTTCAAAGATCTTTGGGCCTAGGGGTTTGATTTCAACCTATATCTAGATCCTGTGAATAACTCATAATTTCATTGTGTATAAGGCCAGAAGGGACCATTTGATTATCAAGTCTGACCTCCTGTATATCGCAGGCCATTAAATATCACACAGTTACCCCTATATTGAGCCCAATGACTTTAGGTAGACCAAAGCGTTTCAGTCCTCAGGATACTAAACTGGAGTGTGCCATAGGCAGAGAACAGGAGACATCAACGTGCCACCAATGCTCAATGACCCTGACATGGTAGGGAGTTGCTTAGGTCAGACATGCTCAGATGATGCCAGCTGGCGAACCGCGCCCCACCCTGCAGAGAAAGGTGGAAAAAAACAAACCCAAGGCACTTGCCAATCTGACTGGGGGTGGGGGAGGAATTCAGTGTCCTCAGTTTCCACTGAGCTCAATAGGGGCTGAGGGTGTTCAGATTCTCATAGGATGTCCTCAAGGATCTGGGGCTTATAGTGGATTGCAAACTGAATATGAGACAAAAATGTGATGCAAAAAAGACTAGTATCATTCTGAGGTGTATTAACAGGACAGTCATGTGTAAGACAGGAGATAATTGTCCCACTCTTCTCAAGCTCCCAATGTGACACCGTGGCCAAAAGAGCTAATGCAATTCTGGGCTGCATAAACAAGGGAATGTCAAGGAGGCGCAGAGAGGTTATTTGATATCTGTATTTGGAACTGATGGTATGACTGCTGCTTGAATCCCCTGCCCCCTTCTGAGGACCACAATTCAAGAAGGAGAGGGTTCAAAGAAGAGTGACGAGAATGGTTAAAAGATTAGAAAACCTGCCTTAGTGATAGACTCAAGGAGCTCAATCTATTTAGCCTGAAAAAGTAAAGGTTAAGGGGTGACTTGATCACAGTCTATAAGTACCTACTTGGGGAACAAATATTTAATAATGGGCTCTTCAGTCTAGCACAGAAAGGTGTGGACAAACTGGAGAGAGTCCAGAGGAGAGCAACAAAAATGCTAAAATGTTTAGAACACCTGACCTATGAGGCAAAGTTTAAAAAACTGGGCATATTTAGTCTTGAAAAAAGTCGACTGAGGAAAGACCTGATAACAGTCTTTAAATATATTAAGGGCTCTTATAAAGAGGATGGTGATCAATTGTTCTCCGTGTCCACTGAAGGTAGGACAAGAAGTAATAGGCTTAATTTGCAGCTATTAGGAAAATCTTTCTAACTATAAGGATGGTGAAGCTCTGGAACAGGCTACCAAGTAAGACTGTGGAATCCCCACCGTCAGAGGTGTTAAAGAACAGGTTGGACAAACACCTGTCAGGGCTGGTCCAAGTTTACTTGGCCCTGCCTCAGCTCCAGGGGCTGGACTTAATGAACTCTCGAGGTCCCTTCCAGTCCTACATTTCCATGATTCTGTGATTATTTTGCAGGACTGATTTATTAACAGATTGGGCCCCATCGCGGTAAGTGCTGGACAAACATTTCAAGTATTATTATCTCACATAATGTTATCTAAGTAGGAGGTTTTTTTGTAATGTGGCCCAACAGATAAGGCAGTGTGCTAGGACTCAGAAGTCCCAGTGCCTGTCTAATGTGACCTTGGACAAGCCACCTTATTTCTCTGTGCTTTAATTTCCTCATCTGTAAAATTAGGGGTGGCGATACTTAGTTCTCCTTTGAGATCTACAGACGAAGAACCCTTTAAAAGGACCCTGTTGTTGTTATTATTTCAATAACTGCACAGAATCTGGAATTTTCATTGTATGAGAAATTCTGAGAGTTTGACATTTAGTTTAGTCCCAAACTGGGCTGAAAAGATGAAATCTCAAAATTTGTCAAGAAATGAAATATTCTGGAGGTATTTCCTTTTGATCTTATTGAAACGTTTCACTTCGATAAGGTCAAAATATTTCATTTTGACTTTTACCATTTCCAGTATTATATTAATAGTAATATAGCATAAACATCAAAACAGTAAAGTCAAAATGAAATGGTCTGATCATTTTCTACTAAAAATTTCATCATAATCGACACATTCCAGCAAAATGTTTCAATTACATCAACTCAGCATTTTCCTGTGGAAAACTGCTCAGTCAGAAAATTTTCTGCCAGCTCCAGGTATCAGTGCTCAACCCGCCAAAGCCAAAATGTGGAATGCACCGTGTGGCAAAGCCCCAAAATGAGGGAGACACCCAAGAAGTGATTCATGCAAGACTCTGACCACACTGCAGTGCAAATCTCTCTTATGGTAATTTCAGTTTCTGGATTCCTCATTTCTATGGCCTGTGTTAGGCAAGAGGCCAGTCTAGACGATCACGATGGTCCCATGTAAAATCTATTATGTCAACTTTTTTTTTACCAATAGAAGGGAGATGGTATCGGCAGGGAAGATTTATAACCTCAAAGTTAGCTGTGTGCTGCCCCTTTAAATGAAACTTCAGAGAGGCAAGATCGGAGCATTACAACTAACACACCTCAGCACCAGTAATTACATTAATTTGGATACATATTTTGTCACTGTATTGAGGCTAGGAATTTTAAAAGAACCTAAGGCCTTTTCTATATGGGAAAGTTTTATCAGAAAGAAATAAGGTGTGCATTGGTGATATAGTGAAACCATTGTAAACATTTTATGAAAATCCTTAATTCAGTTTAAGAGTGGCTGATATTAAATCCACTGGGAATAGGTTAAAGTTAAACTGAAATCAACCACTCTTAAACCAGAAGGGTAGTGTCCATGCAGGGGCTGCACCAGTTTAACTCAATCAATTAAAAAAAACAGGAAAATTAAACCAGTAAAACTTTCCCATGTAGACAAGGCCTAAGGGAGTTAGGTGCTGAACTGTCATGGACAAGTACAGCCTAAATATTTTTGTCCTTAATTAAGGCCAAGCTTCTCTGCCACTAGCAATTCCTGATTATTTTTTTTTGAGGCGGGGAGGTGTGTGTGGGGGGGTCAATAGAGGATCCTGTAGACATTATACATTGAGCTAGTTCCTCAGCTGTTGGAAATCCGTGTGGCTCCACTGATGCTGATTTATGCTAGCTGTAGAGCTGGGGTAAATTTTCAAAGGCACTTAAAGGACATAAGAGCCTAAATCGTATTTTTAAAAGTGGCTTAGGCACTAAGCCTATGTCTTATTGGTAGTCAGTGAGATGTAGGCTGCTCCCAAGTCACATAGGTACTTGAAAATTTGACCCTTAGTCACTTAGGGCAAATTTTTCAGAGGTGCCTAAGTCCCATTTTCAAAAGTGACTTAGGAGCCTAAGTCATTTAGGGCCAGATTTTTTAAGGCATGTAGGCTCTTAAATACGCAGGTTGGTGCCTAAAAACCTTCAATAAGTGCCTTAGATCTTTTGAAAATTTCACCCCTGGCCTATGAACTCTGCAAGTTTTGCCTACATAAGACATGCAAGGTCGGCTCCCAGTTCCACCCACCCCACAAGCTAAAGACATCCTGGAGGGACTTCAGAGAAGAGAAACAAAAGCTGATGAAAGGTCTGCCAAACATGGCCTTGCTAAGAGGGAAGGCTGAGTGAGAGAGTTGGGCATGTTCAGACTAGAGCAAAGATAACAGAGCAGAGACATGATGGCTGACTGCAAATATGCAAACGGTTGCTACAAAGAGGACAGCGACCAATTATTCTCATTAGGAAATGGGGAGAGAGCAAGGAGCGGGGCTTATGATGCAGCAGGGAAAAATTAAGCTAAACATTAGGAGAAAGTTTATCATGCTAAGAACAGTTAGGACAATGGAACAGGCTGCCAAGAGCGGCTGGGGGGGTTGCTTTTACTGGAGATGCTCGCGGCTAGAGACCCATTTGTTGAGGATGGCTTAGGAATAATGAAGTGATTCCTGTCATGATGGGATAAGCTGATCACTAAGGGGTCTTTTTCAACCCAAAATGGCTCAGCAGTTCTCTGTTCATGACTAAGAACTACTTGCATGACTAAAGACTGCAGGAGAGGTAGTGTGGCCTATGGGATAGGGGCACTGAGGTTTGATTCCTAGTTCTGCCTCTCGTATGACTTTGAGCAGATCAATTCTTGTCTCCATTCCCCTTCCCTTGTCTATTTAAACTACACTCTTCCGAGCTGGGACTGTCTCTTATTTGGTATCCGACTGTCTCTTTGTTCCGTGTTCGTACACGACTTAGCATGCTGGGGTCCTGGCCCAGGACTGAGGCACCTAAGTTATACTGTAATACACCTAATAAATACTCCTAGGCTATTTAGTATGCCAAGTGGTCTGTGATGGGATGGGATCTGAGTTACTACACAGAATTCTTTCCTGGGTGCTGGCTGGTGAGTCTTGCCCACATGTTCAGTGTTTAACTGATCGCCATATTTGGGGTTGGGAAGGAATTTTCCTCCAGGGCAGATTGGCAGAGGCCCTGGAGGTTTTTCACCTTTCTCTGCAGCATGGGGCATGGGTCACTTGCTGGAGGATTCTCTGCAGCTTGAGCTCTTCAAACCACAATTTGAGGACTTCAATAACTCAGACATGGGTTAGGGGGTTGTTATAGAAGTGGATGGGTGAGATTCTGTGTCCTGCATTGTGCAGGAGGTCAAACTGGATAATCATAATGGTCCCTTCTGACCTTAAAGTCTATGAGTCTATTTAACAATGTCTAGCACAATGAGGTCCTGCCCCATGACTGGGGCTCCTTGCTACCATAGTACCCCTAATAAATAAAGTACAGCACCTAGAGCAGTGTGTTTCTGGTCCATGACTACAATACAAATAAATAATAATAGAGGGGCCCTGATCTTAGCTGGGGAGTCTAGCTGTTATCACAGAACATATTAGGGTTGGAAGAGACCTCCGGAGGTCATCTGGTCCAATCCCCTTCTCAAAGCAGGACGAACACCAACTACATCATCCCATGTTACTGTAATACATGCACAAGGAGATCCTACTACTTTCCCTGCTGAAGAATTGAGGTTTGCAATGATGGGGTCTATGGTTTTCCATGCAGCTGGGCAGGGATAGAAATCAGACACAGACCCAAGCCCCATCCAAATTCAAACTTCTCCAGTAATGACTTCCACAATTCTGTTTCAGTACAATCTCTATTGCTAACGACAGGTTTGCATTGAGAGTATGTTATGGCCATTTAGATTGTCTGATACAGCACCAGGGAGGATTGGGACTTTCAGGGACAACTGGGGCTGATCAACATTTTTTCAACTAAACAGATTTTTAATTAAAAAAAACAAAACAGAGTCTTGACTAAATTAATTTTTTGGGGAAAAGTGTTTGCTTTCTGCAGGTAGTTTTTGTTTTTCATCCAAAAAATGAATACCCCAAAACTGAAATATTTCAATTTGGAAGTGCCTGTGGGAAATGTTGTTTGATTGCCTCAGGACCCCATTTTCCTCTGTGAGCGGGGTTCCTGGCCAGACTATGGCTCTCCTGAATCACCACCAGGGTCTCCCATGATGCACTGCTTCCCCTTTCCCAGAGGGGAGACTATGGTGTATCACGGGGAACTTGGCCTCTAGAAGAGAATAAGACACTATTTCAGAACTGAAATATTTCAATTTTCAGCCTAAATATTTTGGCATTTGAAGTTCTGCTGAAAATCAAAATTTTCTGCAGAAAAATGAAATGTAGAACCATCTCTACCCACAATAATCTTAGACTTTATATAGGGAGGCAGTGTTTCCTAGCAGATAGAGTGCTGGGCTAGGGCTCAGAAAACACAGATTCTGTTCCTGTCTCTTCCACTGGCCTGGTGGGTGACCTTGGGCAAGTCACTTTCCCTCTCTGTGCCTCAGTTTCCCTATATGTAAAATGGGAACAATGATACTGACCTCCTTTATGAAATGCTTTGAGAGCTAATGTTGCAAAGTGCTGTTTAAGAAGAAGCTATTATTATTATTAGGGAGTCCTTTAAAATACCACAGAGAGGAACTGAACTCTGGTACATTACAGCGAACGTGCATAGAACAAAACTCCATTTCCAGGAGTAGAATAAAAGTCCTCAAATCATATCAAGGCATTTGTAATATGTTCATTTCCAACCTGGTCACAGCAACACCTCTGCTCTGAGGGAGGGGCTTTTTCCTGAGATGGGCAGGACTTTGCTATAAGACATTTCCACTTTAGCTTGCTGTTATTTTCTTCTCATTCTGAACTACTAGCACACCCCAGTGACCATGAAACAGACAACCGGCTGGCTTGAGGCTCATAATATGGGAAACAAAGCAGTTAAGGGCTGGGAAGAAAATGCTTACAGAGGCGACTGTAACCAATCTAGACCAACGTGAGAATGGTCCCTCTAGCTAACACACAGTTCCTAATGAGGACAGGAAGTGCTAACAACGTGAGCGGGAGTAAAGCTGAGATGACAATCTAGCATGCCAATTGGTGATGTTTCTTGCTCTAATCGCCCTCATAAAATGTATTTAAGCAACCAGGCTGAGACTTTCTGAAGTTTTATTTATTTATTATTGTTTCTGGCCTTATAACTCTTCTCTTAAAAAGGCCAGTGTCGTGTGAATGAAGCATATGCAGAGATAGGGAAAGGGGCTGTGGTGGGATCGTTGCATTAATTCATGCCTCAGTTGGGTGTTGAACTGAAAGTTTCAAGTTGGACTCTAACTGTGCCGCAAAGGAGAGCAGCTGGGTTTTCAAAGGTGCTAGGAGAGGTAGGAGCACCAATCTAAGCCCATTTAAAATTCCCAGTTGTTTAGTTTGTTCACTCTGCTTCTGTGTACTACCCCTTGCTCCGCCCTGTGTCTCTCTTATCCATTTAGGCAGGAATAGGGTGACCAGATGCCCTGATTTTATAGGGACAGTCCCGATTTTGGGGCCTTTTTCTTATATAGGCTCTTATTACCCCCCACCTCCTGTCCCGCTTTTTCATGTTTGCTGTCTGGTCAACCTAGGCAGGAACTGTCTATTGCTCCGTTCAGTGCCTAGCACAGTGGTTAGTCCTTAGGCCCTAATGCAGTAAACACGATTAATAACCTTTCTAGTTTAAGGTGGGTGCATAACTGACTGGATAACCGTACTCAGAGAGTAGTTGTTAATGGATCCCAATCCTGCTGGAAAGGTATAACAAGTGGGGTTCCGCAGGGGTCTGTTTTGGGACCGGTTCTGTTCAATATCTTCATCAACGATTTAGATGTTGGCATAGAAAGTACGCTTATTAAGTTTGCGGACGATACCAAACTGGGAGGGATTGCAACTGCTTTGGAGGACAGGGTCAAAATTCAAAATGATCTGGACAAATTGGAGAAATGGTCTGAGGTAAACAGGACGAAGTTCAATAAAGATAAATGCAAAGTGCTCCACCTATGAAGGAACAATCAGTTTCACACATACAGAATGGGAAGAGACTGTCTAGGAAGGAGTATGGCAGAAACAGATCTAGGGGTCATAGTGGACCACAAGCTTAATATGAGTCACAGTGTGATACTGTTGCAAAAAAAGCAAACATGATTCTGGGATGCATTAACAGGTGTGTTGTAAACAAGACATGAGAAGTAATTCTTCCGCTTTACTCTGCGCTGGTTAGGCCTCAACTGGAGTATTGTGTCCAGTTCTGGGCACCGCATTTCAAGAAAGATGTGGAGAAATTGGAGAGGGTCCAGAGAAGAGCAACAAGAATGATTAAAGGTCTTGAGAACATGACCTATGAAGGAAGGCTGAAGGAATTGGGTTTGTTTAGTTTGGAAAAGAGAAGATTGAGAGGGGACGTGATAGCAGTATTCAGGTATCTAAAAGGGTATCATCAGGAGGAGGGAGAAAACTTATTCACCTTAGCCTCCAATGATAGAACAAGAAGCAATGGGCTTAAACTGCAGCAAGGGAGATTTAGGTTGGACATTAGGAAAAAGTTCCTAACTGTCAGGGTAGTTAAACACTGGAATAGATTGCCTAGGGAAGTTGTGGAATCTCCAGCTCTGGAGATATTTAAGAGTAGGTTAGATAAATGTCTGTTAGGGATGGTCTAGACAGTATTTGGTCCGGCCATGAGGGCAGGGGACTGGACTCGATGACCTCTCGAGGTCCCTTCCAGTCCTAGAGTCTATGAGTCTATGAGCTGCAAGTTATTATTTATACAAATGACTGATTTTCTTTCTTCCTCTCTGAACATATAATACACATTGGCATAGAATGATATACAATACAAAAACCCCACAACAAACTCTACATTAAAAGAGCATCATTTTGATTGCAAAGTCAAGTGCTCCAAAGTTAGTAAATGCAAATTTTGTGAGACAAAGAAAAGGCTGTTCTGTAACCTGAGGGTTTCGCCTCTGGGAATTTCAAAGCCCTGCCGCAAACCATGGACACATCCTAGCTGAGCTTCTCCATTACGCAACCTAAATATAGGGGTTGCTATCAGCTTCCCTTGTAACGATATAACTGCAAGGTGGAAGGATGGATACACCTCTCTCTCCCTACAGCCGTCTTATAACTCATATTTAATTAGACCTAGAGCACGATGTCTTTGTATTCAAGGTACCTATCTGCGGTAAGGACAACCTGGACAACATGGAAGTGATGCTGGTGGGCGGGTGAGAGAACCCATCTAGAGGAGATGGTAGGTGTAATGTTTGCTCCTTGTAGGCAGGATGTAGTATCTTTTGCTCTTTGCGCAAGAATATGGAAAAAGCCACATTGTTTCGGAATAAGCTTTGCTAAATATATGCAAAAGTGTACATATTTTACATGTTACCTAGCTACTGTTGTGTGGTTGCCGTGATTGGGTTTTGGTGGCTTCCAAAACACAGTGAGCACCTCTTGAGGGCTCACAAATTATCTAAAGGATAATATCCTATTATTACACACTACAGATGGCTCGTCCATCTATCTATTGACCTGTACCACATCGCTATGGTGTTTCTAAGGTGCCTATCACTTTGGCATTTGTCTTTCGTTTCCTCCCCCTGCAGATTTTGGCAGATTCTTGTCATCCTGGCTTACAAAGTTATAGGCTAGATGGTGGTGAACTCTCTGGCCTGTATTATGCAGGAGAGTCAGGCTGGATGATCATAATGATCTCTTCTGCCTCCCTCCTGGACCAACAGCCTAGCAAATTTGGAGCCTTTTAATTCAGTCATTTCTAGGGGGTTGTTCATGTGAGGTAAAAGACTATTTTGTTGCACAATCCTGGAGCTCATAAATATCTGAGTAACTTCCCTCAAACTTCCATAATAATTTGCCTCTGGTTTGCGCTGACCCCTGGGAAATTTCCGCCCAAAGGGAAAATGTGTTTCCTCCAAGATGTGAGCATGTGGAAACAGAGGCCTGTGCTGCAAGTATCACCCAAACGAGAGCAGAGTTTGCTACCATGAAAGCTGGAGACCACACAGCAAGCTTTGCCATCCGCTTGCTTGCGTGTGGGTATGCTTAAAGCTTGGGTCAGCGTGAGCCTGAACCTTTTGGTCGTCATGTGCACCAGTACCAATGGAGCATAGAGCAGGTGCAATAGGCCACCAAAGAGCGCAGCCTGGTTGTCATTGACACTATCAGCACTCGACGCAATTCCAGCAGTGACTCATAGACTTAAGGTCAGAAGGGACCATTATGATCATCTAGTCAGGCCAATGCAGGCCACAATGCAGGCCACAGAATCTCACCCACCCACTCCTGTAACAAACCCCTAACCTATGTCTGTGTTATTGAAGTCCTCAAATTGTGGTTTGAAGACCTCAAGCTACAGAGAATCCACCAGCAAGTGACCTGTGCCCCATGCTGCAGAGGAAGGTGAAAAACCTCCAGGGCCTCTGCCAATCTGCCCTGGAGGAAAATTCCTTTCTGACCTCAAACATGGCGATCAGTTAAACCCTGAGCATGTGGGCAAGACTCACCAGCCAGCACCCAGGAAAGAATTCTGTGTAGTAACTCAGATCCCACCCCATCTAACATCCCATCAGTGCACGTGGAAATGACGCACACACTCACTGGAAGGCCCCTGCCCATGGCCAAAGTGGTGTGAATTTCTCCTCTGTTCTATAAAGTCTATAGGAAGATAGGACTGGAAGGGACCACCTGGGTCATTGAGTCCAGTCCCCATTACCAGAGACAATCCTGTCTTAGGACCCCACTCATACACTTATCAAGCTCTATCTTAAAGCTAGTTAGGTTGTTTGCCCCCCATGACCCCGATGCGGAGGCTGTTCTAGCATCTCCCTCCTCTGATGATTAGAAACCTTCTCATTTCTAGCCTAAATTTACCCCAGCCAATTTATTCCCATTTGTTCTGGTGCCAGTGCTGTTCTTTAGCTTCAAGAGGGCTTCTTGGTCCCTGACATTTACCCCTCTGATGTATTTATAGGTAGCAATGACATCTGCTCATACTCCTTTTTATTTTTATTTATTTATTTATGTATTTTGCTGGGAAAACAAAGCCCAGATCTTTTAGTCTCCTTTTGTAAGATCAGCTCTCCATTCCCCTAGCAGCCCTTTGTTGCACCTGTCCCGACTCCCAGGCTGAATTCATCTTTCTTGAACATGGTTGACCAGAATTCCACATGGTATTACAGATGAGGTCTTACTAGATGAGGCCTTGTAGAAGGGCATTAATACTTCCATAGCTCTATTGGAAATACCTCACAAGATACACTCTGGGATAACATAGCTTAGTGGTTTGAGCACTGACCTACTAAACCCAGAGTTGTAAATTCAATTCTTGAAGGGGCCATTTAGGGAACTGGGGTAAAAATCCATCTGGGGATTGGTCCTGCTTTGAGCAGGGGGTTGGACTAAATGACCTCCTGAGGTCCCTACCAACCCTGATATTCTTTGACTGTTTCTAACATTTGCCTTTTATTTATTTTATTTTTAACACAGCCACATCCCATTGGTGGCTCACAGTCACCTTGTGATCTTGCTCCTAGGCTATTTAACATTTTTAATAATGACCTGGAATAAAATAGAAAATCATCCCTGGCAAAGGTGGCAGATGACACAAAAATTGGAGAAGTGGTAAATAACGAAGAGGACAGGTCACTGAGACAGAGCGATCTGTATCACTTGGTAAGCTGGGCACAAGCAACCAATATGTGTTTTAATATGGCTAAATGTAAATGACTACATCTGGGAACAAAGAATGTAAGTCACATTTGTATGCTGGGGGACTTTATTCTGGGAAGCAATGGCTCTGAAAAAGATTTAAGGGCTGTGGCAGATAATTAGCTGAACATGACCTCCTAGTGTGATGCTGTGGCCGAAAGTGCTAATGCAATCTGTGGTGCAATCAGGGGAATCAGATAGGAGCAGGAAGGTTATTTTACCTCTATATTTGGGACTGGTATGACCACTACTGTAATCCTGTGTCCAGTTCTGGTGTACACAATTCAAGAAAGATGTTGATAAATTGGAGAGAGTTCAGAGAAGAGCCACAAGAATAATTAAAGGATTAGACAACATGCCTCACAGTGAGAGACTCAAGGAGCTCAAACTATGTAGCTTAACAAAGAGAAGGTTAAGAGGAGACTTGATTACAGTCCATAAGTAGTTACATGAGAAACAAACATTTATTAATGGGCTCATCAATCTAGCAGAGGAGGGTATAACACCATCCAGTGGCTGGAAGTTGAAGCTAGACAAATTCCAACCGGAAATAAGGCATAAAGTTTAAACAGTGAGAGTAATTAACTGTTGGATCAAAATCAAGATTGGATGTTTTTCTGAAAGATCTGCTCTAGGAAGTTTTTTGGGGAAACTCTATGGCCTGTGCCACACAGGAAATCAGACAAGGGTCTGGTCTACACTACGCGGTTAAACCGATTTTAACAGCGTTAAATCGATTTAACGCTGCACCCGTCCACACCACACTGCTCTTTATATCGATTTAAAGAGCTCTTTAAATCGATTTACGTACTCCTACAAAACGAGAGGAGTAACGCTAAAATCGATATTACTATATCAGATTAGGGTTAGTGTGGACGCAAATCGACATTATTGGCCTCATTATTTTACAGTAGCTACCCACAGTGCACCGCTCCAGAAATCGACGCTAGCCTCGGACCATGGACGCACACCACCGAAATAATGTGCCTAGTGTGGACGCGGACAATCGGCTTTATAATATCTGTTTTATAAAATCGGTTTAAGCTAATTCGAATTTATCCTGTAGCGTAGACATAGCCAAGGTGATCACAATGGTCCCTTCTGGCCTTGGAATCTATGAATTTATGACTGATCATGCCATGCTCAGCACCACAGTGTCTGAGCACCCCATGGCCTAGTGTAAATGGAAGTCAGTTTTACAAACACCTTGCACTCGTGTAAATGGTGAGACATGGTGCAGGGCTATGCCAGATCAGGGCCTATCCCTCTGTCGACCCAGGTTCTCAGATTGGCATCCATTGCTGTTGCATCTGAGAATATTTATCCATCCATTCATCCCCCTACTCATGCCTGTATCTCACATGTGTGATAAACATAATGGGGGGGCTACACATAATCTATATTTTGTGTGTTTACACAAAAAGAGAGAGACTCCCACAATTTTTGTCTCCTTGTGCTAACTGTAAGCTGTGTCTATCCTTCCCAGTCTATGCTGCCTCTTATATTGAAGTAGGAAGCTCAATTTACAGCAAAAATTGCATTTAGGTGAAATGACAGAAATCCTGAGTGATACTAAAAGTCCCCAGAAAGACCAATTTTTTTCAGTGCAGACTCATTTACCCAATGAGGGGAAAAAAATGAAGAGAACCTTGTCAGTTCCTCATCGCATTTTCCACCAGCCTCTTCTGACACCTCCATACACCCACTAGACAATCAGAACATCATGTTGGACATTGCACATCTTCCTTCTTCCAATCCACCGGGGGACTGAAGACTTCTTCATGTTCCTCATTCTTCTTTCCGGCAGATCTCAAATCGAATTGTGCTATATACTTGGAGTTGTGGAGGCACCTTAATCAAAATTGAAGATGACATAAAAAACGATGGTTGAGGCACAAAATTTGTATGTGTGTGCGCATGTGTATGTGTAGCGTTATGAATCACACCATGCAATGCTCTCTTTAAACTTTTGGACTGTGGCTTTTAAAGTTCTTCGTGTGAGACTTAACAGCCCCTTCTACTATTCCATGCACTATTCCATGCACAATCACTCTTTCTCTGATGCCTCACCTATGCTCCTGTAAAAATCGGCAACACCATCACATGATCCTCCTTCAAGTCCCTCTATAAAACTCATCTCTGCAGTGATGCATATAAAAACCTCACAATAAGGGTAGGCAGCTGGTGTGCTGCAACCACTATCGATTGTGCTGACCTTAATACCTTGGGATCCCACTAAGTCTGATGTATCCACATGTTATTCCTCATCTTACTCTGAGCTTGTCTACAAAGGGGAAACTGCCCAAAATGGCTGTTCTGGAATAGCTGCCCATGTGAACCCTCTCTTTTGGAATGAAAGTGACTTTTATTCTGAAATAGAGAGTCCACCGGGAGAGGTATGCTGGAATAGATTTTCCACGGTATCCTATTGCGGTCAATTTCCCCCCAAAAAACAAGCTGTTAGGCCCCAATCCTGCAAACACTTTGGTTATGTCTACACCAGGAGGCCTTTACTAGGCTAGGAATACCAGCATACGATACAGGCAAAGTGCTCCTAGTGGGGAAGCAGCTATAACCAACGAGGTTGTGTTTTGTACACTGTAGTAAAACCGCCCACCATGAGTGTAGCAAGCTCTACCAGAAAAGGCCAGCTTCATGAGGGGATTCTGTTGGCACCTTTATTGCTCTGGGGCCACTCCTCTTCATGCCCCTAACTGACAGAGCTATGTCAGCAGAAGTCTGTAGTGTAGATCCGGCCTGCACTGCCATGAGTAACCCCATTAAAACTACAGCACTCATGGTAGTAAGTTAAATACTTGTGAAAGGCCTGGTCTATGCTGCAGAAGTTGTACCAGTATAACAGCATACGAGAGCGGTGTAATTTTTTATGGGTATAGTTATACAGGTATAAGCCCTTGTGTAGATGCAGTTAGAATCATAGAAGATCAGAGTTGGAAGAGACCTCAGGAGGTCATCTAGTCCAACTCCCTGCTCAAAGCAGGACCAACACCCACTAAATCATCCCAGCCAGGGCCAGGGCCACCCAGAGGATTCCAGTGGCCTGGGGCCATCGGCGGCAGGCGGCTCCGGTGGACCTCCTGCAGGCGTGCCTGCGGAGGGTCCGCTGGTCCCGCGGCTCCAGTGGAGCATCCGCAGGCATGCCTGCGGAAGGTCCACCAGAGCCGCGGGACCGGCAAGTGGCTGGGGGCCCCCCGCATGGCGAAATGTCTAGAGCTGGCCCTGTTCAGTGGCAGGGGGCCCTTCCGTTCTGGGACCTGCTGCTGAAGTGCCCTGAAGACCCGCGGCGGGGACCTCCTGCCGGCAAATTACCGCCAAAGCGGGACCCGCCGCCGAAGTACAGCCCGCTCTTCGGCGGTAATTCGGTGGCGGGGGGCCCCTGCCGCGGGTCTTCGGGGCACTTCGGCGGTGGGTCCCTGAATGGAAGGGCCCCCCGCCGCCGAATTACCGCCGAAGACCGGGTTGCACTTCGGCGGCAGGTCCCGCTTCGGCGGTAATGCGATGGCGGGGGGTCCTTCCGCCCCGGAGCGGAAGGCCTCCCCCGCCAGCGAAGACCGGGAGCTGAAGAAGCTCTGGGGCCCAGGCCCCGCAAAAGTTTTCTGAGGCCCCTGAGCGAGTGAAGGACCCCGCTCCAGGGGCCCCGAAAAACTCTCGTGGGGGCCCCTGCGGAGCCCGGGGCCTGGGGCAAATTGCCCCTCTTGGCCCCCCCCCCCGGGCGGCCCTGGCCAGGGCTTTGTCAAGCCGGGCCTTAGAAACCTCTAAGGATGGAGATTCCACTACCTCCCTAGGTAACCCATTTATCTCAGTATAAAGATGCCTTATACCATGGTAGCTTATTTTGCCTCCCAAAACAGAATATAGCTTATTCTGTACACATTAGGAGGGGACGTGGTCTCTTTGACTCTACAAGGAGCCAAACTTTTACCTTATATCTGCAAACACTTAGGCTTGGGTTATGTCTACACTATGAGTTCTGCTGCAGTTGTGGCCCTGTAGTGCCATAGCGTAGATGCTTCCTACTGTGACGAATAGGTTTTTCCATCAATGCAGAGAATCCTCCTCCCCAAGTGGTGGTAGCTTGCTCAGTGGAAGAATTCTTCCATTGACCTAGCAGCACTTATGTCAGGGGTTAGGTCAGTTTACCGACAGCGCTGTTTTGCCTTGTAAATATTATCTTATATTGCGAAACATCAATTCTCTATGTTAATCCATTATGGTTTCTTCCCTTCCCCCTCAATCACCACCCAACCCCATATAAAATATTGAGCTTAATATTAAAAAGTATGGTGGCGGCTTATACAAACATTGCTACATGCGCTCTGTGTTTATGAGGGAAAGGCCCTTTTCCTCTAAGTTTCAGGAGAGATGGCGATTTTAAGCTTCTATTAATTTGGCTGCAAGTTTATATTTCATTGCAAAACTGCCCTTGTTTCTCTGGAAGCCAAGGACCATAGCGAACACACCCAGCTTCTTAACATCTGCCATCTTTAATATGTAATTGGCTAGGGATTAACGTTGCAAAGGAAGGTCCCATTGAAAGTATTTGATAAAGATATTTATTTCTTTCACAATACACCCCCCAACCCCTGCCATCCCATGTCTTTAGTTAGAGACAAACACAAACCTGGAATGTGGCTGCTCTTGGGATTATTAGAAATGTAAATATTTGGAATTCTCCTAAGAGTTTATGTTGATTGTGGACACTGGAAACTTGCTATTTCACTTTTCCTACACACACGCGTGCACACACACGCCCATGCAATGAACATACACTGTTTGTTTGCATTCAAGAAGGGTGGAGGCCGGAATTCAGATTTCACTGAGCTTGCTAAAACTCACAGTGGCCCTAAAATTTGATCATGATGAGCCACTGCGCAGGTAGATGGCAGATGTGGCTTGGCTCCTAATATAAAGTCCGCTTCTTGAAGAAATGAATGCTGCTACCTATTTGGATTGGCTGTGTCCAAAAAAACATGGAGACCACATGTGAAATAGAGCAGGTGCATCGGCATGGAGTAGGCCTGGCTGAGTAACTTCTCTGATTCAATTAATACAGCCCTGGAGTGCTTCAGACAGAAGCCCATATAGACTCTTGTTTTATTCACATATACAAAGCCTTTTCCCCCCGCCCCTTCTCTTTCTAGTGCAAGCTCTCCTAGGTGCCATCTGCATCCAGATTTCAGTTGACAAACAAGGGGAGAGCGCTGCTGAATGAATTAAAGGGACAGGACCTTGTAAATATTAATCAAGATGCTTTTTTTCTCTGTTTGGCTCTGCAGGAAGTAAGCAGATGGGGAATGGGACGGCCCTTTTACCCAGCTGAAGAGTGGGGATAACGTCCGCCTAATGAATTCCACCAGCAGAACATTTTTACATAAAATCAATAGCTGGGTACGAGGTTTAAATATTTATTAGACCTTCAAGTGGTCAAAAAAATGTCTAAAAGTGGGGGAAATGCACCCATGTCTTTGCTAGTTTTGTGCAAATGTCCCAGATCTTGTGTAATGAAAGGGGGGTGGCTTAAAGATGGGACAAGGGCCCTTGGAGATTGAGAAAGAAGAATGAATGGAAGGATTGCATTCCATAATTAACAGTTGGAAATAAATTGGCTCACTTAAATTCTACTCAAGTTTCTAGTCATTCAGGTGTTTCACTAATTCACTGATGTCTTGTGTGGTTCTTTCCAGCAGATAGTTTTGTAATAAATCATTACACACAGATTTTTCCACTGGGGGAAAAAGTGCATTTCATTTTGCACTCTGCCTTTGGTAAAAAACAAAAACCCAAACCCTGTTTTAGAGAATGGTTTCTTCAGAGAATTTTCTTCTCCATAACTAATAAGAAAGGCAGAACATAAGAACATTTTAAGCAAAAGTCTTATCTGTTAATTTAATATTAACAAAGTGAAATGAATTATTTTAATGCCAATTAACTTGTAGCTGTCCCTTATTAATAGTAATTCAGATTAATATTTCTTGGAAGCAGGAACACTGGGCTCAGTGTTACGTGCTTGGAATATCAACTGGAGAAGAAAACGCCACTTTGAGTCATGAGTTGAGCTCTTTCCTTTTTTTCCTTCTTCATCAGGGCCCTTGTTTTTTCAGTCAAAACTCAAAAAGTACATCTTTTTAATGGGCGACTGTCTCTACAGGTTGCTATCTTAAAAAGACAAGAGGATCATATTAAAAAGGCTTAAAAACTATCCCATAAAAATTAGATTTCATGATTTATCCAAAGCCTTCAGTTTCGGGGTCATTATATTGATGTATAGATAGATAACCATCTTTAGAAGACTGCTAACAATCAAAAAGTGTAACATAGTCTCTACATGCCTAGTATCTTCTTATTTCAATTAAGATAGGCCAATAGATCAAAATACAATTAAATTAAAACTCTTCTGCAGAATCCACCTTCCTATAAGGTCTGGCTGATGAAGCCAGAGAATAATTAATAATAAATTTTCTTACCCACTTATTCTTCCAAAGGAGACTTAGCTTGGGAGAGAAGAAAGAACACCCAGACATCTGAAATTAAATGTTATTGCTGGAGAAGGTGAAGGGGGGGAATTAACCAAGGTAGTTGACCATGGCTTTAAGAGAAAGAAAAGAAAGAAAGAAAGAAAAGACACTGAAAGACATAGACATAGACTGAAAAGTTGCCTTATAGGTATCAGTAAAATCACTTTGGGATTTCTATTAACTAGTGTCCACCTGATCTCTGCAGAAAGTTTGTTGCGTTTCATTGCTAAACTCTCTATCACACACACACACAAGCATATTCATCCATTTTCACTGCAAAATTAATTTCAAACTTCATCGGCTAAATGAAGATGAAACGGTGTATTATGGTTGGATACAGGAGAAGGGGAGGGGGAAGAAGGGGAGGGAGGGATGCCTTATTTAAAAAAAAAAACCAAACAACAAACCCACAGCAAGAAGATGCATGCAAGCGAATTTGGGAGTGTGAGAATAAAAAGAGATTTACCTTGAGCATCCCAGCAGATATTCCAGGAGGGTCTGGTGGGGTGGGCTGGGGGGAGGGATGAAGTCATGTCCATTTCTCGCAGCCCAGAGAGAGATCTGCTGTAGAAACTGTTTCCTATCATCCCTCTTGTGTGTTTGCCCAGAGAGAGACTGAAAGTTACAAATTGCTGCCATTAACTCATCAAACAGTGCCTCTCCCAGTGAACCTTGGCCATTGGCCAAGAGCCGGCCACGTGATCCCTCCTGCCAATGTATCGAATTTCAGCTGGCTTTTCCTCGGGCTCCTGGCCAGGGAAGTGCCCCATTTGACATGGTGCAAGGCGGCCCAGGACGCGGGACAAGGGGGCTAGCGCGGGTGGGGGCCGGGAGCATGAGAGGAGGATGAACTCTCAGCCAGAGCTGGGCTGGGGGGGAGAGAGCAGGGCTGGCTATGCAGGGACCTGCCCGGGGCAGCAGAGACTCCAGCATTCGCAGCAGAGGCCGCGCAACATCCGCTGCGCTGGGGAAGATCGCTGCGTGCCGGGAAGGGAGCTCCCAATTGCAGGGCCCCACCCGCCGCATACCCCCTCCCCGCCCGGCCAGCCCCGTCCTTTCCCCGCTCCCTCTTGTTATCCCGCGGCTGGGCCCAGGCCCCTTTACGCCCCCAGCCAACCTCCAGGCGCCTCTTTCTCCCCAGGTTATAACTCATCCTGCTGCAGTCCCTACCTCCGCAGCTCTCCTGACCCCGACTATCCTGGGGGGGGCCTGCCCCCCTCCTCCTCCGCCTACCCAGCTTGCCTTATTGGACCCCGCTCCGGGGGTCGGGGAGTGGATCGGTACCACGCCTGTAGCCAGGACCCCCCCAGCTGTAACTCTCTGGTGGTGCCAGAAGATAGAGGGGACCTCTCTCAGGATGTTTACGGTGACACGAAAACTTTTGAGTGGATGAGAGTCAAAAGGAACCTTCCCAGAACAGGTGAGTCTGAGATAGAGGCCAGTGTATTTAACTGGGGGTGGCAGTAACGTCACTAGGTAATAAAAGTTCAAGATATTCAGGTGTCTCCCCCCCACCTCCCCATAGGCGCATGCCTGTCTCTAAGCAGATCTATTTGCCTTAAATTCTCTCTCCGTCATGATATTTGTTATGATTACCTACAGTCGTTCTCCCGATCTGATCGTGACTTTCAGAACTTTTTTTTCCAATTAAAATCGTCCTGTGTCTAAGATTACTGCTTTCTTTTTAAAAAAAATCATGCAGGGGGAAACGAAACTTTTATTTTTTAGAAAACACGAATTAAGAGGAAGCTGACAAGTTTGTCTATCATTGGCCAGAATGGTCCCCAAATCAGTGTCTGATCTCATAGATAGCTATAATCGTAAACATATATCAGATATGTATTTGATCTGTAATATATATATACCTATTCATATGTAGTTTGAAATAAATTTTGACCACGGGGATTCGGAATGTGTGTTTTTGAATTGGGTTCTCGTTTCCTTGAAAAATGAACCGTTTTTCAATATCTTAAAATGAAATTAACAGGAATCTGCCTTTTGTCTCGTTTTAATTCAGGCGCGACAATAACACCTGTAAAAGTAATTTAGCACCAAATAAAAGAGATGACACAGCCTCCTACTTTGGTATAATATTAGCAGGTTGGTAATTAGCAGGTCTGATTTTTAGTTCTGTGCGCTGGGAATTTAGCTTCAAAATTATTCTACAAAAAAAAAATCTGATCTTGACAACGCGCAGTGCATTGCAAAATTCAAAGGGTAGCAGTTATATTCGTTCAGATTACTCCCCAGAGGAAAGTACATGTATTATCTTTTTCAAACGGAGAGGCGGAAAAACTTTCTCCAAATATTAAGCCTTGTAATGAAACCATTTTCGAAACTCATCGCTAAAATCAGGATCTTAATAGATAATTAAAAGTTTCTTGTTTCCTTCCAGCTATATCTGGCTCCTTTCATCATAAATATCTTCCAAGAGATTTATCGCTGACATGTTGCTAAATATTGTACAACTTGAGGGATTTTTTTTAAAAAAAAAATCAAACTTCCTTTAAAATTACCATAGTAGAACCATCTATGCAAACAGATTTGCATTTGCTTCAACCATTTTCCTGGAAAGTTTATTCCAAGCTTTTGCAAATTTCTGGGTGACGGTTTTTGTTTTTTGTTTTTGTTTTTTGTTTAAGCTAAATGTTGTTACACAGTATCTCTAACTCACTGGCTGTGAAATGATGTATTTTCTCAAGTGAGAGGGGTGGGAAATGCACATTTCATCCTGGTTTTAACCTCGGCAAAGGGGATCGTTTGAGGTTTCGAAAGGAATTGATATTTTCAAAGGCAATCCAGAGGAACAACCCGAGATTTTAATGTTTTTTTTTAATAATGAAACCGAGTTCACTGCCTCCAAGGTATTTCCTCCGCCGTTCGAGTTTAAACGTCTTTTGACAGCAATAGACAGTGTGATTTTCCAGTTTTTTGGAGTCTGAGTGAAGGGGAACAGATTTTACGCTTTGCAGATAGTGCGCCAACTGATGTTTGCTACTCTCCTGGAACTTTTCTGGTGGTGTTCGTGCGGTTCTCTCTGCTGATGATCTGGGTCTATAAACGGCTTCCGTCTTCCGAGCACAGGGGAAAAGTTCTTCAAATAACCAAGAAAGCGGCCGCGTGGGGTTAATATATATATATAAGGACCAGCTAAAAGCTTTCTTCTCTTTGTTTCGTGCCTTGTCTCATTGTTTCACCTTCAAGAGGGGAAGGAGAGGAGTCGGTTAACTGTCATTCACCGAAAGCAAAAATATAAGAAGCTGAGGAAAGTTCTTTTTATTTTGCAGATACAGGCTAGATATATAAACAAGGATGCAATATATATATATATATAAACAAGGATGCATTTGAACATTTGCAAAACGAAGGAAAAAGGCGAATAAGAGGCAAATGCTTTCAGATGTTTTTAGTGGGATTCACATACATTGAAAATATTTTTTTCATGTATGCCCATTTTTGAGCTAGATACAAAGGCGGGGGGGGGTATTCTTTATGCTAAAGTCTAACAAGAAGTGTGTGTGCGAGAGAGAAGGTGAAAATTAGAAAGACACAGGAATGGAAGATGAGAGACGGAGAGAGATTTGTTCTTTGAGTCGAAAGTTAAGATTATGCTGATATGTAAACGCAAAAATTTAGACGTCAGACTCAAGTCTGCAAAAACAGATGATCCGCTAAATCTCTGACTCAGCGCTGCTAAAAACAGATGCAGATGATCTCCCAAAGTGCATCGCTTTAATAGCAGGGTTAAGAAAGCAAGCAAGCTGTAAATGGAGATGCGAACTTCTGCTGCGGCCTGGAGCACGAGACTGTATCCCCTCAGGGAGGGGGGGACCCAGTGGGGCTCTAACAGGGCAGTTGGCCACTTCAAGGGAAGAGTTGAAAGTGAAACTTCCTGGGGGTAAGTTATGGCACCAGAGAAGCGAATGGCTTGTAGGGTAAGCGAACCTGGTGCGTAGGGACCGAGGCAGAGAGTTGAATCTGCTGCACTTTCCCCCCGCGGCTTCCCCGCCCCTCTCTGCCCTGACTGTCTGTGAAACCGTCGTGATGGGCATTAGTGTCATTGCAAAGTGAAAAGAGCTGTTAAGAGTTATTTCCCCCCCACGCACACACACACGTGTTTCCCTCAATCTGACTGTTTCCGGGGAGAGAGAGAAAGAGAGAGAGACCCGGCCCCTTTCTACCCATCTCTGGCAAGTTTCCCATTATAATCACCCTTCCATTCCACTTTCCACCTTTCCATTCCACTTCCTTTCCATTAGGGATGGTCTAGACAGTATTTGGTCCTGCCATGAGGGCAGGGGACTGGACTCGATGACCTCTGGAGGTCTAGAGTCTAAAACTTTTCTAAAACTTTAACCCTTGGGCTCCCGCATCCTGCGCGTGTTCCGCCGCCGCCAGGACCATTGGGTCAGCCTGATGATCGAAACCTGAAAACTCCGGGTGTGAAACCCCCCGAGCCCCAGAACAGGGCATCGTACCGCCAGATGGGGTGTAAAGTGCGCGTCTCTGACTCTTTATTCTCTGCGCCTTCAAAAATCCCAGGGCCGCCCGGTGCCTTTCTAGGAACTACACAGCTCAAAGGACTGAAGCCCACGAGAGTTTAATCAGTTTGTTACTTGTGTTTTCTATAATTAATATATACAGAATGCATGGATATAGGCACGTACACACGCACATATTTTATAACACACACATCTATATAAACACATCTATGTACACATAGATGCATAATTAATATATATTCCAAAATATACGCATATTACAATACATATGCATTCTGCAAAATAATCCTATATACATACATATCACTGTTTTTCACTATATATATTGCAAGAGGCACGTACATATATACCTATTGCTAAACACACTCATATTGCAATATATGTAGTGGAAAAAAGAAGCACCTGTATACGATTATTTTGCAGAATAAATGCAATTGGAGTATATTTTGCAACAGGGATCTATGCATATGATAAAGAAAGATAATGGAAAGTATGTGTGTGGGTGTTGGGGGGGATATTACTCACGAAAAAGGTGTGTTTTATTGGGAGGGGTTAAGAAAGAAAGAAAAAGCTGGAAAGGGAGCCTCCTAGTTACTAACCTCATGTGTTTTAATAACTATCTCCTCTCCCCACCCCCTTTGTCTCCAGTGAAATCAGGAGACTGTGGCTTTGCTGGGGAGACAAACGCAGTCTCCCCCAGGACAAACTTCAGCACCAAGCAGCTGACCGAACTGGAGAAAGAATTCCACTTCAACAAGTACCTGACCCGGGCCAGGCGGGTTGAGATCGCCTGTGCCTTGCAGCTCAACGAAACCCAGGTGAAGATCTGGTTCCAGAACCGCAGGATGAAGCAGAAGAAGAGGGAGAGGGCGAGTTTCCCTGAGGGATCAGCTGGCTGCAATGGACCGGAGTCCTCCTCTGACAAATCAGACATCACCTCCCCGGCTACCTCTCCTAGCAGAAGCAACGAGGCTACCACACCTCCAATCTAACCGAGGTTCTCGCTTTGTTAGAACTTCTGTTCTGATCTTGGGCAGAGAAACAGCAGAGAGACTTTCCCACCAGAAAAGATCCACTCAGCCCGTGGCATTCATCTTGCTGGGGAAGAGAGAAGGGGGCAGTGCTCCTGGCAAACTTTGCAATGGACTTGGGGATGAAAGCACCCCCCAAAAACATGAGCAGAGACTTCCAGACTCACCACCATTACCACCACCAATAGCACAGGTGCCAGCATTGTGCTGTTAAATCCGTGTCCTTCCAATAAAGGCAGGTGTATATTAATGAATGCCGTGCTTAAAAAAAAAAGCCACTTTCCCCTCAAAATTCGTAGTGCAGAGGTGAATAGGTCAATTTCCCCCCCCCCAAAACATGAACTTTTTACAAAAAAATGCAGCCAACGAAAGGTTTTCACGCACTCTCAATTCTTTCTGAGTAGTTGTGACATTTTTTCCACTAAAAGTTTCAATTACATTTTTATTCACAATATATGTCTACTTTTTCCACAAAAAAGTTTCTACACCTCTAGTCACAAAAAGATTACATTCATTTTTTCCACAAAAAGGCTCATTTTTCATGGAACGGTTCGATGACCTTTTTTTGCTAGAAGTGTTGACAAATTTTATGCTGACAAGTTATTCCCCCCCCCCCAAAGTTTTGACATGTGCTTTATTCACAATGAGTTTGGATGAAAAAAATTTCCACAAAAATTCTTGACAACGTTGTTTTCGATGAATTATTTTCACGAAAAGTTTCACCATTTTTTTTTCACCGAATGGTTCAATGACATGTTTTCCACAAACAGTTATGACAACAATTTGGGGAATGATTTTTATATTTTAGCTCTAATTCCCAAATTTTCCTATTTCACTGAGCCTTTTTAGAAGGAACTAGAGCCATTATCTCCTGGGAGTAATGATTTTAGAGATATGTAATACAGTTACATACCATTTTGGTGAAATTTCTAGGGAGAATAATGTTCTTCAGAAGTATTTTTAAGACCAGGACATTTTTTTCCTGAACTCAGCATTCTGGCCACAGACAGCCATTCTGGCCAAGGCTGGTTATCACATTTTCTTGACTGCCATCTCTACTCTTGTGTCCACACATCTAAATGATACCCTAGTGGGTGAGTTAACCTTCCCTCTGATAAAAGCAGCAAAGAATCCTGTGGCACCTTATAGACTAACAGACGTTTTGGAGCATGAGCTTTCGTGGGTGAATACCCACTTCCTCAGATGCATGTATTCACCCACGAAAGCTCATGCTCCAAAACGTCTGTTAGTCTATAAGGTGCCACAGGATTCTTTGCTGCTTTTACAGATCCAGACTAACACGGCTACCCTCTGATACTTCCCTCTGATGTGATACTAAAGGGGCAGGAAGAATCTGGTCTCAAGCCCACTGAAGTCAGTGGAAAGAATCTTGTGGTCTTTAATGGACTTTGGATCTAATCCATCTGAAACAAGTTATATGCAGTATAATCAGTCGGCTGACACAGATATTTGATCAAGCAAATATGATGTTTCCCCCATCTTTTAAATGTGCTTTCCTAGGCCAAATGCACCTTCAGCACAAATGGATAGGAGAGGAAATGTGAGTTCAAAATCAGGCTTAGAAATACAAGAGACATGGTAATTGTGCTATAAATAACCCCCTCAGTCAGTAAAAGCTTAGAAGTGTATTATTTATTTTCACATTTCCGAGGTTCTTCATTAACATTTAAATCTCCTAACAGCTGGGAAGAAATGCACTCTTCATATTAAAAGTCGATTTAATTTATAGCAAGGAGTAGTTGAGTGAAAGCAACAAAGAAAATACGAAAATTGGGTGGGTTGTCGCAGAACTTTGACAGGACAGCGGTGATGGGATGGAGAATGGGGAATAGTTGTCTTTTAAAACCTTAATAAAGAATTAAATGGAGGCCAACATTTTATCAAGAACAATCAATAATAAGCATTATAATAACCTTAGGTAACGTTAGAGCCACTTATGCTGAGACAACGTTTCCACACAGTGCCTCACTTTGGAGAAATAATTGGTTAGTTTTCATCACCACGTTTTTTTATTAATTATTATTGCTATTAATGTTTTACTATCAAAATATATTTGAGAAATGCCTTTTGTGCATGGAGAATACTGGTTTATTTTCACTCAGATCGTATATTACAAGAGGCTAACCCAATGAAAGGACTTAGGTGGCTGAAAAGTACATTTGATTAAAAAATATACACGGCATTCTTCAACAGCCGCTGGATTTATACTCAACATTCTGCTAACCAAACTTTCCCTCCGTCTTCCTTGCCACTCATCACTGAAAGGATTAATGGGGTGGTGGTGGGGTTTCAGCACCTCTAAATAATACACCCATCTGTGGAATTTCAGGCAGGACAATCCCCAGAAACTGTTGCCTTTTTAATCCAATCTTGAAATTTGCAGTTCACTTCATTTTGCTGGCAAAAAAAGAAAACACACATGAAACGATAGCTAGGAAACCAAATAAGCTAATTTGTCACCAATGCTATTATTTTGTCTTTCCCTGTTGCAAAATTCTAATCACACTTTGGAAATGAGCTGTGAGTTGTTCACTAAAGTACTCATGGTGAATTAGGGTTGCCGCTGTGTTTTTAAATGATTTTTCCTCGCACTGCTATGTAACTAAATTTTTATCTTCTTGCCTGTTTAAAAATTCTCCTAATTTGTTATTTTAAATTACTCCATGCGGAAAGAAAAGGTAAAGTCAGACATTTTGGTGAAACCGTAAAATGTCTAGAATCAACACAGGAAAGAAAAAACAAGTTTAATTTAAAATGTTTGGAGATTGCACGGTGTCGTTATGACCACAATCTAAAACTGGCACATCGTCCTTTAAACCAAAGATGTATAGTGAATCCAGCTAAATTCATGGAACATGAGACTTCTTTTGACACTGGAGAATATTTAAAAGGCATGTGAAAATGAAAGGAGCTATTGCAAAATGTCTACCTCTTATTTGCCAGGACTATCAGAATGTATGCAGTGTTGTTGTAGCAGTGTCGGGCCCTGGTATTAGAGAGACAAGGTGGGTGAAGTAATATTTTTGTTTTGGAGCAACTTCTGTTGGTGAGAGAGAGACACGCTTTTGAGCTATGGAGCTCTTCTTCAGGACCTCTGTGTAGCTCGAAAGCTTGTCTCTCTCGCCAGCAGAAGTTGGTCCAGTAAAAGATATTCCCTGACCCGCCTTGTCCCTCAGGACTGTTGGAAGGAAGATATGGATTTATTTATTGATTTATTTATTTTCTTTCAATATGAAGTGGAATGTGTGTTGTGGTGAGGAGGGAAAATGGACATGTGAAAGGATAACATTAAAAATGGTCTTGGTATAATTCTATTTGTGTTACCTTATTGTTGTTCTTTCTTTTATTTACCATCTATGTTAAGATGGCACCTCGGCTCCCGTGAGTTGGAATCTCTAGGTTACAGTGTGACTGGGCACATTACACACATATTGTAATAGACAGTTCCGGCCTCAAAGTCCTTGCAATATTGCATTGTGAATCTAACTTTCTCCCCTGCCTGGAAAATGGATCACTCTGGAGCAAATTTGCTCCAAAGAAACAAAACTCGTACAGCATTTTGGAAAACACAAGTGGGGATCTGCAAAGATATCATTCACATTTCGATAAAAAAAATTGACGAAATTTCAAAATTAAAATATATACACCAATCAGCTTGAAATAAAACCCCTGACCTCTTTTCGCTGTAAGTAAATAGGTTGCAAGTGTGAGATATTTCATACCTGCTGTAGGGATAAATTCCTTGAGGCACGGCCTCCAGCTTCCAAACTTGTATCAGTTCATGCACCACCTTCTTAAAATTGTTGTGACGTGAATTGCTGGAACATTAAGCTTAGGTGAGGGGAGGGATAGCTCAGAGGCTTGACCATTTGCCTGCTAAACCTAGGGTTATGAGCTCAATCCTTGAGGGGGGCCACTTAGGAATCTGGGGCAAAATCAGTACTTGGTCCTGCTAGTGAAGGCAGGGGCTGGACTTGATGACCTTTCAGGTCCCTTCCAGTTCTATGAAGTAGGTATATCTCCATATATTTGGGAGGAGGGATAGCTCAGAGGCTTGTGCATTGGCCTGCTAAAGCCAGCATTGTGAGTTCAATTCTTAAGGGGGCCATTTAGGGATCTGGGGCAAAAATCTGTCTGGGGATTGGTCCTGCTTTGAGCAGGGGAGTTGGACTAGATGACCTCCTGAGGTCCCTTCCAATTCTATGTAGCACAAGTGATACATGTACTACAGCTGGGAAACCCCTGGTCTAGACTCATAGATTCCAAGCCCAGAAGGGGCCATTATGATCATCTCATCTGATTTCTTGCTCAGCACACTCCAGAGAATTTCACTAAGTGATTCCTTCAGTAGGTCCCATAATGTACAGTTGAACCAACAGCTTGCAATTGATTGTCCACAATGTACAGTCACATGGTTGTAGGTGAGATCTTTAGGTGTACATCACCTCTAACTTCTGGAATCCTAAGGGTACATCTACACTGCAGCTGGAAGTGTGATTTCCATCTTGGGTAGATGTAGGTGCACTTGTTTTAACTGAGCTAACATGCTAAAAATAGCAGTGTATCCCAGGATGGCAAGAGCACTGGCACAGGCTAGTCACCAGAGTACAATCCCATCTGAGTCCCTCGGTCCATCCTCAGGAGGCTAGCCCTTGCTGCCATAGCTCCACTGCTATTTTTAGTGTGCGGACTTAATCAAAGCTAGCACATGTATGTCAGCCCGAGCTGGAAGTTACAGGTCCAGCTTCAGTATACGTGTGGCCCATGGCTCATGCTCATGTCTGCATAAGGCAGTGAAGTATTGGCAACCACAAGCCTGCCCACCCCATCACAAAACGGGCTTAAAAATCATGAAATTTAAAGCAATAATAATAAATTGGGGGGATCCCTTTAGTTCCCTTCTTGTTTCTGAGCCTTTCGGTGTCACATTTTCTGGCTTTTTCCTGCCACCATGAGGCCAGAAACTTGCTATTTTCTAAAAATGATAGCTGAGAGGCTCACACAAATCCCATGATTCCAGGAACTGGGGCTTTAAGAAAAACATCAAACTCATAATGAAATCACCAGATTTTCGCAACACTGTGTATGAGGTACAAGCAAGTTTGGGGAATCCCTTAATAAGAAGGTCCTTTGCTGAATCAATTTCTTTTGTCTTAGCATTGTACACCCCAGATTGCGTCTACTGCATTTGGGCCTGTTAGAACATTTCATATTTTCTGTGTGTTGTACAGGCTTTATTCTAAAATTACAGCTGTCTTACAGAAAATCCATACAGGCCTACTCTTCCTTTCACCTCTGACTTTTTGACCTCTTCCTTGCCTGAGGACAGAGTTGACCCGGTCATTGACTAACCCTGAGTCAATAAGTCTGCCTTCATTAGCATAAAACATGAATCTAGTGGCAGCTTGACAAATTATAACTTCAAGCTAAAGATCTGCCAACTAGCTAACTCCTGTAACGACTATTTATCATTGGAAATGGTAAATCATAGGAATTTAGATGATTCAATTATTTGGGCAGAAAGAAAGAAAGAATTCTTCTTTGCGACAGGATGGTTAAAGACAAAGCCTTGCCCCAAAACATGAAAATGATCATGAAGCAAGGATTCTGTTCTCCCCCTTCCCAGATCTATCTTTCTGTCTTTCTTTCCTCTGTGTTTGTCTCTTTCTTTTACTCATTCCCTCTTTGTTCTTCCATCTCATTTTTCTTTTTCTTTGTCATCCTCTCTTTGCATATCTCGCCTTCTCTTTGTCTCTTTCATCCTTTTCTGCTTTCTCTTTGTCTTTATTTCTCTTTTTATCTGTCTCATTCTTTCTTTCTATTCATCATTCTCTCTCCTCCTCTCCTCTCCTCTCCTTTCTTTCTTTCCAGCTCCCATCCTCAGACACTCCTATTTTTCCAGCTTTTTCATCCTCCTCCTCACCAAACTTCTCCTTTTCCCCAGAGTGCTGCTTTGCTGATCCACAGCCCTGGCTGACGAATTGACATAGAAGGGAACAGAAGCTTTTTCAGCCGGATCGGGGCCCACAGAGGGTCTAATCCATACCTCCAGGTATTAGCCAAGCTGCCTTTGCCGCTGTTGAACTGTTGAAATTGATGTCAGCAGCATTCACTGATGTGGCATCCTGCAGCTCCTCCACGGTTCATGCAATCCTTGGTCACTGAGCTGAGGATAAAGCATTATCACCCATTGCACGCTCCAGAACAAGTCTCTTCTCTGGCTTTGTTCATTTTCCAAAGGGAACTAGAATTTTAACAAAACTGCAGTCTGGAGACAGAGGGGTCCACATAGGAGAACCAGTCTGATTCCTGCTTTGCTTTGTGTATGGTGTGCAGACAATAGGCCACAATCCTGGCCTAGCTCCTTGTGATGCTACTGACGTCAAGGGGGTTGTGAAAGATCTAAAACCAGGAGGGAAAGACACACTCACCCAGAGAAGGGGAGGACACTAAAGAGCAAGACAGCATCTAACAGAAAAAAGCATACAAGTGAAAAAGAGAAATCAAAGATCAAATCTTGTGTGGATTAAGCCAGGTTCAATTTCCTGCTCTGTGGGGATCAGTTCTATTGTCCCGTGCGCTGGTATAAATATACAATAGCCCTCATTGATTCCACTGCAGTTATTCCAGTTTGACACCAGTACAAACCAGAGTAGAGTATGCCTTTAAAAACTAAGGCTAATCTCAAAGGCTGATTGCAGAATTGTAAAATGCCTGACATTTCTCTCCCTTCTGCTGTTTCAATAAATATGTCCTTTAAACCAGCCTTGAAATAAACACCTGGCCCTAAAATTAGCCATTAACTCCAGGGCAAATGGCTTGTCCTGATCTCAGAAACACTGGCTTCCAGTGGTGCAAATTTCTCTATCATAAATCTCAATTTGGGGCCAGATTCTCAACAGCCATAGCTCGACTGAAGTCAATGGGGCCAGGTCCTTAGATGGTGTAAATGGGCGGTAGCTCCACTGGAGGCAAGGGGGACAGATTCCCAGCTGGCAGAAAGCAGCCGTAGCGTCATTGCAGTCAATGGAACGACATCGTTCCAGCAAAGAATAAGGTCCTTTATTTCTCAGGCAGTTGTGCTGACAGACACAATCCCCTCCCAAATTCCCGAGCAAGAACATTTCACCCTTTAATTACATTTTATTGTTTCAAATGAAAAGAAAGGAAGGAAGAAAGCAAGAAAAAAAGGCAAAGTTAACATGAAACACCACACAAGCACTCATTTAAAAATATACACTGCACTGAGATTTATGACTGAGGATGCTTCCTATAAATCAAGCCAGACTTTCTTTCCTCTGCTCTATGCAGCAATGTAAACACCTGCATCTGATTATTTTTAGTTTAAACAGAAAAACAGGTGCAGACACCTCAGTTTTCAAAGCAAAGAGAATAAGAAATTTAAATAGATACCCATGTAAGAATATATGGTTGTGTACGTGTGAATGTATGTGTATGTGCATATTAGCCACTAATTTAAATATTATCAGACTATTACCATAAATACTCATATAGACTCAAAAGAAAAATTCTTATGTATATTTCCATTATTATTTCTATTACCATAGTGCCTAGGAGTCTATCGATCTATCTATCTAATCATTATAAAATATATAAGCTCAAATTTATCCCTGGTGAAATTCTGTGAAAGTCAAGGAAGTCTGAAGAATTATATACATATAGAGAGATAGATAGATGGATGTGTATGGGGATAGATAGACAGACAGACAGATTTTACCTAAGTGTGCTGTGGGCATTTAAAGTAATTTTGCTATGCTCAGCTCAGGGTTGGTGGTGCTCAGAGCATTGCCGCATTGATAGAATGGATCACTATGGGGGTGAAGGAGTAAAAGTGAGACACAAGCTCAATCCCCAACTCTGCCAAAGACTTCCTCTCTGGCCTTGGGCAAATCATTTAATTGCTTCTGTACAATGGGGCTAATAGTATTTTCCTAACCTCACTCTGTGTGTGTGTGTGTGTGTGTGTGTGTGTGTGTGTGTGTGTGTGTGTGTGTGTGTGTGAGTGTGTGAGTGTATTAATATGCTGATGACCGTGAGGTCTGTAGATGTCATGGCAATGGGGCGCCGGATAAGTACCACCGGGTTTGTCTGCACAACAGGGGCACAGCCCCTGTAGCTCTGCTGCTGTTACCCTGCAGTGTAAGTGCAAACTACAGCATCGGAAGAGGTTTCCCTGTCCCTTTAGGATTCTCCAAGTGACCTACACCCTGTGTCTACACCAGTGGGTTAGTTCACCATAGCTGTGCCACTCAGGGGTGTCGATTTTTTCACATCAACCTAGTTTTAAATGTTGAGTGGGCCTAGGACAGGGGGAGGGATCACTCAGTGGTTTGAGCATTGGCCTGCTAAACCCAGAGTTGTGCATTCAATCCTTGAGGGGGGCCACTTAGGGATCTGGGGTAAAAATCTGTCTGGGGATTGGTCCTGCTTTGAGCAGGGGGTTGCACTAGATGACCTCCTGAGGTCCCTTCCGACCGTGATATTCTATGATTCTAGGATAGATCCATTCATGAGCTCCAAGGCAGCTCCTCCCCCACCTCACATCCCCCCTGAGCAGGTGTTCAGCAGGGGGCCCTGGGAGGGAGGAGGCAGGATCAAGGGCAAGGCATGCTCAGGAGAGGGGGCAGAACAGGGCAAGAAGAGGCAGGGTGGGGCCTGGGGCAGAGCAGGGGTCAAGCACACCCCAGCACATTCAAACGTCAGCACCTCTGGAACCACTTATTTTTTTGGCCTCGCATCGTTTCGTTATAAACTTGTGGGTCGAGCCTCTGCTGCAGTTGGCCTCGGAATACAACTGCCCTTCCCCAGCTGAAGGAACCTTTCACCTCCTACCCCTCCATCTGCTCACATCCCCCATCTCCATGGAAGAGCCTGAGATAGTTCTCTCCCACAAAGAGCCCATGTAGGTGTTTACTTAGTCTGAATCACCACAGCATCTGAGCACCTCACACTCATTCATGGATTTTACCCTCACAACGCACTCCTAGGTGTCTTATCCAAGGTCACAGAGGGAGCCCAGCTGATCTGGAAGTTGAAACTAGGCGTTCTGAACTCCTGGTCCATGGTCCATGGTCCACGTAATGCTGAATGAGCGCTTGGATCTCATGCCTGGCTCAGCTATTCTATTCTGCACAGGGTCTTATACTGTGTTCATCACCATAGCCTCTGACTTTCATGTCTGGCCCAAGGTCACGCACAACCTCTGCAGCTGAGCCAAGAACCACGCTGAGATCACCTCATGCCAGCGCCCTAGCCACCAGCCTTCCGGCTCCTAGACTTCTGATCTCCACTGGCTTCCGTGAAACGACTCGTGATTTACACCAGCACAAGGGAGATGAGAATCAGGCCCAAAGTGCCCTCTCCGCAGGAGAGACCCCAAGCAAGTTGGCTTGCATTTTCATTTTGTCTAAGTGTGTCAGTGGGGGCGGGCGGGGATAACGAAAGGTCCTTGCTTCAGCGGATTGTGAGGAAGAGATCAATAGAAAGAGACGGATTGGAGACACATTTCTATCACTCTGTATTGCTGGCTCAGCACTCCTTCCATTCCCTGCCAGGCCCAGGGAAGGCAGGTGCAGCCAACAGCTCCCTGCCTTTCCAATTCAAACAGGTTTCTAATCCCTCCACTGGAGGGTAAACAGCATTGAGTCACGCCTGGGATTAACCACACAGATATCTCTAATGTATTCAAATGCACTTCCTCAATACCACATTATAAACAGGGGTTACTAATGAGGAACAGCTAGGGCTATGGGGAATCATAATGACTTCAGCGTGTGCTAAAAAGCAAGCGGCCTTTTCCTTTAAAGGATTTATTTATTTATTCTTTCTTTCTTTCTTTCTTTCTTTCTTTCTTTCTTTCTTTCTTTCTTTCCATGCCAAGATCAGGGAACGGGAACATCTCATGTAAACTAGGTAGTTGCGGGGAGGGGGGGAGAAAAGATGTTTTTTATTGTAAAAGATGACATTTTTATTGTCTCTTGTATTGTGCTATTTCATTTTTTATTATAATCCAGCTCCAGCTTTATTTTAGCCAGAAACAGAAGTGAAATTATTTTCCAAAGAGATCTCTTTTTTTTTGCATAGCTAAATTGTCTTTTTAAACACTCTATTAGAAAAATATTGCTTAGCAGCTGGGATGCAGGCGCAGAGAGGGGGATAGGTGTGAATCTGGGATGGGGCGGAAGGCAAGCAATAAAAAAATAAAAGGGACCCATAAAGATTAATTATCTAATTAACTGAAACATAAAAATATAGAGAGGGATAAATAAATGCCTTGCCAAAATTTGGTTGGGAAATTTGACACTCTTAGTTAGGGCTGTTGAAAACTGGACAACATTCTCGCCTCATTTGCCCTGGTGTAAATCAGGAGTAACTAGACTATAAACAGTGGGCCTGATTCTGGAGTAAATCTGGATTAATTTCCCAGTGTAAACCAGGAGTAACCCAAGTGGTGTCTGTGCAGCTGGTTCTGATTTCACACCAGCGTAAATCAGGTTCAACTCCACTGCAGTCAGCGGGGCTAGTTCCCATATAATTTACATCAGTGTAAATCAAAAGTAACACCACTGGAGTCAGTAGCACTGACTCGGATCTCACGTGCACCTGTGTAAATCAGCAGTAGCTCCACTGCAGCCGGTAGGACAAATTCCCCTTTTACACCTATGTAAATCAGGAGTAACTCCACTGGACTTACTCGGCCTGATTGTGCTCTCACACCGATGTAAATCAGGAGTAACTACTGACATTCTCATTTTGCCTCATTCTTCATTCTCATTTTGCCTCTTTGCGCTATTTTGCCAGGAGTAACGGGGTTTTAAAGTGGAAAAATGTAACTGACACTCATCTAAAGGTTGTTTGCAGTGGTGGTGTAGCTGTGTCAGTCCCAGGGCATGAGAGAGACAAGGTGGGTGAGGTAATATCTTTTATTGGATCAATTTCTGTTGGTGAAAGAGACATGCTTTTGAGCTGCACAAGAGTTATTCAGGGCACTTCAAAGCCCCTTTACACGTCCAGAGTCATGCAAAGTGGCCTTCTTGTAAATGCGAATCAAGTGTAAAGTAAGAGGAGAATCTAGCTCAGGGGTAGGCAACCTATGGCACACGTGCCAACGGCAGCACGCGAGCTGATTTTCAGTGGCACTCACACTGCCCGGGTCCTGGCCATCGGTCCGGGGGGGCTCTGCATTTTAATTTCATTTTAAATTAAGCTTCTTAAACATTTTCAAAACCTTATTTACTTTACATACAACAATAGTTTAGTTCTATATTATAGACTTATAGAAAGAGACCTTCTAAAAACGTTAAAATGTATGACTGGCACACGAAACCTTAAATCAGAGTGAATAAATGAAGACTCGGTACAGCACTTCTGAAAGGTTGCCAACCCCTGATCTAGCTCCTTGTTCTAAGCAGGGCCGGCTCCAGGGGTTTGGCCACCCCAAGCAGCCAAAAAATAATAATAAAAAAAAAAGCCGCGATCGCAATCTGCAGCAATTCAGCGGGAGGTCCTTCGCGGCAGTGAGGGACCCTCCGCCGAATTGCCGCCGAATACATGAAAGTGCCGCCCCTCTCTGGAGTTGCCGCCCCAAGCACCTGCTTGATAAGCTTGTGCCTGGAGCCAGCCCTGGTTCTAAGGGACAAATTGTGAACCCCTTGTGAGAACATGGTGATCTTTCACAAGAAATCCTTGATTTGATTAACTTTCCCCCCTGGTTCCCCCTTTGAGAACTGCTGACCAGCAGATCCTGGGATTCTCCACTGTATTTGTTATTGACACACTTTGTGAAGTTCCTGCCTGCGTTCGGGACTGTGTGCTAGTAAAATGGGGGTGATACCTTTGTAGCAAGGCGGCATGGCCTCCCTCAGAGACTGATGGCCATGCATTCCTACAACATTCCTATTTTATGTGTGTGCTGTGGCAGATTAATGATTTTGCTGCCCCTAGGCCCTGAAATAATTGCCGCCCTTGGCCCCATATAAGCTTGTTTTAGTGTTTTTACAGATTCATTTGAACTAAAATGAATCTAAATATCATTAAAATAATTGAAACATTTACAAGTTATATTATAAATAAAATTACAAGTATAGCGGACCCTCACTTGAACGCGCGTCTGTATAGTGCGATTTCGCTTATAGCGTGGGACCACACATGGATCCAAAACTGAGAACTGCTTAATTTCTTCCTTCCGGTCATATTATTAACATTTAGGATTCTCACAAGTATGTTTACTAAATGGCATCGCGCCATCATTGGTGGTTTCAATACGCGCTATGATTGGTAGAATCACGGCATCACTGATGCCGCGAATCCAAAAATGCAGCTATTATAAGTTTGCCGCCCCTGCAAATTTTCTGCCCTAGGCCTAGGCCTTGTCAGCCTAGGTGATAATACGCCACTGGCTGTGCAGCTTAAAAGCCATTTTTGATTTGATCAACTCAAGGATGGTGGTGATAAACTCCTTAAAGTTGCTTCTATGGGCCAGAAAGGCTTGGTCTGTACTATGAAGTTATGCCAGCCTAGCTATGTTGGCAAGAGGTGTGAAAACCTGCACCCAGCCCACAGCTAAGCTGACGAAAACCACAGTGTAGACACGGCTATGCTGACAGAGGTTAATGTCATTTGAGGAGGTTGTTCTATTTTGGCAGAGTTTCTGTCAGCATCCGCTATGGAGTGCTATGCTAGCATAAGGTCTGTAGCGTAGTTTTGGCCAAAGCAGCTTCATCTTCCTCTGTGGAAACTGGGGTGCTTTGGGGTTCACCTTGACCTGTATGGGGTTCATTTACCACCTGCCTTGCAATTGTGGATGCTAAAATGCTATGTTGTCATGACTCACAGCTCTGATCTCAACAGCCAGCATACAAGTATGCAGGTCACCCCCTGGCTTCCACCATCCAGTTGCTCTTTGCAGGGGGACCTTGACAACCCTTCTAGCCCCAGTTGTCTCCTAGAAGAGTCTTTCTGCAGTGCTCAGCCTGCCCCCAGCACTGTAGCACTCTCAACAGCTGACAAGTTCGCTGCTCCTTTAAAGAGACAGTACACAGCAGCCTGTTACCTTAACTGGGGTTAACACACCCTTCCCATCAGTCACAGCACTGACTGGGTTTATAGTAAAAGTAAAACACATTTATTAACAAAGAGACATAGGTTTAGGTGATCTCAAGTAGAAGGAATAGGAGTGGAAATGGTTACAAACAAATTTGAAAATACGCTACTAAGCCTGAAACTCAACTTAAAAAACTCAAGTCTTTTGTTCGACGGTTCCTCTCTATAGCCCTTCTTCCAGCATGCCTGGCTCGCCCTTACCCAGGATCCAATCACAGAGCACAAAGCATTTGGTTTTCTTTGTCTCCGCAAGTGAAGGGTAACTTCGGGATTCTCTCCCCCTCTCTTTATAATCCCCTGAAATGTATTCTTCTGCACTGTATCCGCAGGTACAGTTCTTTTCCTCTGCTGGGTGTGAACGCCAAACTGTCTTCTGCAATCTCCATCACAAATGATTAGGCAACTCTCCTTGGCCACACCTCGCCTGAAGTGTCAGCTCCTTTCCTTTGTCTGGAAAAAGCTGTTCATCAACGTCCCCATACGTGCCCGGTTTACACAAGCAAGATTTAGTCACGTATTTCCAGCACTTCTATAAAATTTGTTGTAGGTTAACAGTCCATATGTCATGCAAGAACATAGGCGACACCTCCATGGGTGCTTCGGGGCTGGAGCACTTACAGGGAAAAATTAGTGGGTGCTCTGCACTCACCGGAAGCCAAGCTCCCTGCCCCCACCACCTCTGCCTCCTCCCCTGAGTGTGCCATGTCCCTGCACCTCCGCCTACCTCCCGGTGCTTGCTGCTGCCAAACAGCTGTAGCAAGTTCCATGAGGGAAGGGGAGGGGAGCGGGAATGTGGAGCACTCAGGGGAGGAGGCAGGGAAAAGGCAGGGCCAGAGCAGGGATTTGGGGAAGGAGTTGGAATAGGGGCAGGACTTTGGGGAAGGGGTTGGAATGGGGGTAGGAGGGAGCGGGGCAGGGGTGGAGTTGGGGTGGGGCTGAGGGGGGTTGAGCACCCACTGGCGCCAGTGGAAGTTGGCGCCATTGTGCAAGCATATTAATGATTATGGAGTTGTCCATTTCCAATGCCTTTTCGATAAATATCATGAGAACAGTGTGTCAGGCCTGACCAGAGTGGCTGACACAGCTGTGAACTACCAATAGGCCTCTGTATCCCAGACACTCCATGGTGCAGGGGCTGAAGAGGGTTTGGCCACAGAGTACACTGCACTCCAGCTAGTCTGGTTTCTGGATGGTTCCATGGGCACTGTGGAAACCAAAGCATCAGTTAGAGCAGCCTCTGGGGCTGCTCTGTCTTACACCAGAGGCCAAAGTGGTCCCAGGATCTCAGAGGATTGAAGCCAATGGGCCTGATTTAAGCTGCACTGGCACAATCAGAATCAAAGCCATAATCTTCAGGTCATGGGTAAAGAGTTTGGGGAGAGTATTTGCCACTTGCAATGAATGCCGTGCACGCTAGACACATAAATCACATGAGGATGGGAACTGTCTATGATTCCTTGACTATAGGCTGCATGTAACTAACCACACAACGCCACTCTCAAACACTGACTATTGCAACCAAAAATACCACGTGGACTTTGCTATGGGTGAATATTTGAGCATTCAAGACAAACACTTGGGCTGAGATTCTGAAAGAGATATGGATGTCCAGCTCTTATTAACATGAATTGAAGTTCACATGCATGAATCCATCCTCATGAGAAACCCATGAGATACTATTGTCCTCCTTTGGGAAACTGAGGCACGAAGCAGTGACACGACTGGCCCAATATCACACAGCAAGTCTGCACAAGTCAGGCTCCAAACTTAATCACAGGATTGGGTTAAAAATCATGACATTTTATTTAAAAATAATACAGGTGGGGGTTCTTCTTCTTTGCCTTGAGTATGTACCGGGATCACGTTTTCAAGCTTGTCCCCGCACCCATAAGGACGAGACATTTGTTTTTTTATGTGACAGCTGAGATTCTCAGGTAATCACTCCAGAAGCTGGGGCTTTAAGAAAAAGATAAGCTATTGTGAAACTCATGATAAAATGGTGAGAGTTGGCAACACAAGAGTTTCTGCAGAGCTGGGAGCTGAATGCAGATTTTCTGCCCCATAATTATCAGGCTAAATGGCCTGTGACCAGATCATCAGGCTAAAGTTGATCTAGAAAAGAAATTTCAGTTCTGTGGGAAATTCTGATATTTTGAATTTGGTTTGAGTTCCAATCTGGAATGAAGATCTGAAATGTCAACATTTCCTGTGGAATGAAGATTCTGAAAATGTTTGATTCCAGATCATTGAACCATTTCATTTCAATAATGATGAAACAATACAAAAATATATAATAAGATTCCAGAATCATCAACTCCATGCGGCACTCTAAAGCCTAGAATGTCTGTTGAATCAGTGTGACAGCTGAGAGCTACATTTGTTCAGAATATCACCAGATTCAATTATCACTGGGATTCACAGTCTGCTACTGTTGAATTTTAAGTTCTCAGCCATTTTTGACTTTTTTACATGCACAAATTTACGAACTCTACCCAAGTGACAGCTACTAGTATAGTGTAAAATATTCAATAATAGTATATAACATATTAAATACAATATATAAATCTGTGATTCAAATTGTTACTTTAATACAATATTAAAGTTGAAACAACAGCATCAACGTGAAATGATTTTATCGTATTGAATAGGAACTTTGACATTATCGAAAATGTCATCAAAATGAGCACATTGCTGTTAAATGTTTCAAGTTCATCAAAGCTACCTTGTTCAGTGGAAAAATATTCCGCTGAAAAAATTTCAACCTGCTACGAGACCGTCCTTTCTCCGACAGCAGACCTCCTTCAAAATACATTATCCATAAATGCTTGGATCTCAGCGTGCTTTGCAAACATGAATTAATTTAGCCTCATAGACTCAAGTTCAGAAGGGACCATCATGGTCATGTACTCTGACCTCCTGCACAATGCAGGCCACAGAATCTCATCCACTCACTCCTGTAACAACCCCCTAACCTATGTCTGAATTACTGAAGTCCTCAAATTGTGGTTTAAAGACCTCAGGGTGCAGAGAATCCTCCAGCAAGTGACCCTGTGAGGTTGTTCAGCATCACTGTCCTCACAGAGGCATAGAGTATGTGTCTACACGAACACTTGGAATCATTGTTGACTAGAGATTGGTTGATTCTATTTTCTGGCCGGTCACTAGAGGCCAGTCATCAGAGGTTAGGATTGCCAATTTTTCTTGGACATATTCCTGGAGGTTTCATCACAGGACATGGTCTTTAATTAAAGACTAATCTTTAATTCCTGGAGACTCCAGGACAATCTTGAAGGGTTGGCAACACTACCAGAGGCCAAGAGCCCTCACAAGCAAGGTGGGTGGGACAGGGAAGGGAGTTTGTCAAAGCTGGAGGATATGAGGTGGTGAGAATCTGAGCTGGCAAGTGGGCCAAGCCCAATTGCAACAAAGCAAGTGATAAAGCTTGCACAATCCAGGGCTATCACGGTGTGGCTCTGTCCTCGCCTAGTGACCACCTTGCATAGAGGGTTAGGAGTCTGTAGCTACTGTTTAGCTAACAGAAGTGAATTCAGAGAGCTCCTGCTTCTGGCTCCAGAGTTCCCTCTCCATAGCTTCCCCAGGGGTGATGTTGCAGTAAGAAATGGGAATAGAAGTGGTTTTGTTGAAAGGAGGTGGGACCGGCAACGTTCTGGGCCTTCAGTCTCGGCTCAGGCCTGAGAGCTGGGGCTTCCCGCTTAGACCCAGACAAAACTTATTTTTAATGAAAAATGCAGATTCAGCAGCACCAAACCGTTTCCCACATTTCTCTTGGTTTTGCCAAGCTGGTCATTTCGGGGGAAGGGGGAGAGGGAGGGAGGGATTCCCCTCCCTACACTGAAACATTTCAACATGTTTGAAATGAAACATTTGCATTTGAGGTTTGAAATGACTTTGTTTCAAAATTTCCTTTAGTTTCACTGGGGGAAAAATACTTTTAAAAAGTCAAAATTGAAATAAAACATTTCATTGGACCTGATTGGGGTGAGGGCCTTTCCAATTCACCTAAAATTTCAAACATTTTTATTTTCAGTCCAACTTTTGAAGTGTCAAAATTGCCAACAAACCCAAAAGCTCCATTCCTGACTTCTAATCCCAGCTCAGGAATTGACCTCCTGTGTCCCTCGGGCAAGTCACTCACCTTATTTTTAAAGAGGGATAGGAATATTTGCCTTGCAGAGGTGTTCTACTCCATTGACATCAGTGGCACCAGAGTAGTCAGGGATTTGGTGCACATAAAAGCCTTTGAAGATGGCAAATATTACATTGAGCGCAATCCTGTGAGGTGTGGCGTAACCCCTGAGTGGTGCCGAACGTTGTTACTGATGCCAAATGCTGCTGATTTCCACCCTGGATATCCTCAGAGCCACACAAAATCTGGAAATATTATCGGCTGGCATTTTCAGACAGACCTCTGGGAGCTAGGTACCTAACCACTATTGATGGTCATAGGGTGAAATCCTGTCCCTATTTAAGTCAGTGGGAGTTTTATAGTTGAATTCAGTGGGGTTGGATTTTCATCCACCAATTTTAAGGCCAAAAGGGAGCATTATGACACCCTGCGTAACACAGGCCAGAGAATTTTGCCCAGGGATTCTTGCATCAAACCTGTAACTAGAGCTGGGCGCAAAATGATTTTCACATCCCATGTAAGCATCTGAGATTTTTTAAAATGTCCTGTTCTGCATGAGGACAAAACTGAGACCTTTTGCATGAAAAACCAGAGAAAGAAAAGCTGCTGTCCCTAGAGAGCCAAGTGCCTGGTAGTCAGAACAACTTATTGAGCAAGCAGAAGACCCAAGTTCAAATCCCTCCTCTGTCCGATTCAGAACTGGGCTTTGAACATAGCTGTGACGGGGCATGACTCACCACTGTGGCACCTCCTGCTGGCTGTCCGGGGAATTAGCACTGCACCCTCTTCTGGTGGAGTCTCCCCCGCTGTCACCTCTGTTCGTGGACCCATGTCACTCCCAGGACCACAGCATCCTTTTCAGTGACTCTGTTCTCTGATGTGCCACACTCTATGTCCCCCCACTTCTAGGGGGACCTGCAGGCCACTGTCCGGCCAACTCCCTTCAATGGTAAACTGCAGTCCACTGTCTAGCCACTTCTTTCAGTGGCTCCAGCACCCTCTTTGTCCTTGCATCAAGGCCTCAGCCTGCAGATCCCTGCAGCCTACCAGGAGCTGCCTTTAGCTCTCTGGGTCTCTTCCTGCAGCACTGCTCAGTCCAGGGTGCTTGCTGCCCTCCGCCTGCAAGGCAGCCAGTCCTCCTCTCTTCTCTCGCTCCAAGGAGTGATTGAAACTCCTCTGTTCTGTAGCCCTTCTTATATGGGCCAACCAGGCCCTGATTGGCTGCTCCTATACGCCCTTCTCTGATTGGCTGCCTCCTGCATAGACTCCCTAGGGCTGCTTTTAACCCGTTTTCTGCCAGTGTGGGGCAGACGCCCCATCACACTCTCCTACATCTCAGCTGAATGTCCTAGTCACTGAACTATTGGCTATTCAGGGTAGCACATTCCCTTTGCTTTTGAACAGAAATTCCAAGCAGGACTTGAGAAAGTTTAATCAAAATGGCCCCTTTCCTATGAAAAAAATTAAGTTTAGACAAAAAGTCATTTTGGTGGAAAATTCCCACCCAGTATTACCCATAACTTCTTGCTGAACTATACTGTATCTTTTAGAGAGACCCCAGCCTGGATTTAAAGACTCCAGGTGGAAGAGAATCTACCATGTCCATTGGTCAGTTGTTAGGCCCCCGCCAATATAAGGATGTCTCCTGGCCATTTTCTCCCAGGACGTGCAAAATTCCTGGAGCTGGAAATGTAGCGGTAAGTGGTCACTACTCACAGATCCAGTGAGAAGGCAGGTTTTATAGATCAGTCAGGGAGGATCTACATGGCCTGAAGAGCTCAGAGAGCAGTTTCTCATGTCAGTGTGCTTGACTTCTACGTGCAAATATGTACACATTGAATCCCTGCTTCCAGGGCTGTGCCATTTTTCATTGGGAAACAGAAGTACATTATGCAGCTCACCTGTCACAGCCCAAATAGCCAGATCAAATTCCTCTAATGCCGCCTCACATTGTTGTGGGTGTGTGTTTTGTTTTAAAAATTCGGCCCTCAATCATTCCCAAAAAGTGTTCCTCCCCACCAGCTAATCAATCCCACCCCTTAAAGGGACATCTGGCAGCCCCCCCCTACTGAGCCCACAACTTTATAGCATACATTCGAGGCGGTTTTGACTCATATTAAAGCAATAGGCTCTTTTTAATCTGTTGCTTCTATATGGAAATGGGATAATTAAAAGCACTTGTGCGGTGTATATCTTTCCCGCATACTTATTCATCCAGATGTTTCGCAGTTGTGCATTTCCTAAATATGCCATTCTGCCCTGTTTGACTCGGTATTATTAAATCATCTACACATTTTCAAGCAGCAGCCCGAGCTTAAAGTCTTTGCAAATTTCCACACATGGGGTCCCCGACTCTCAATGCCAAAGTCTCGATTCACTTAGCAATTTATTTATCACGGTGCCATAAAAGCACCCTCCACATTTAAGCCTGCGTGAAAGGGAGGCTGCATTGAGAATGGACCTCTCAGCAATTTATTTAGAGGAGAAGTGAAGCATTGCATGTCACTCTGAGCTGGATCTTGGGTTCTTTGCAGACAACAGGAGTATTGAGTGTGCAAAGGAGCCGGCGTCAAGGAGACTCGGGTTGACATCTGGGTGCGCAAGACCCAAGATCTTCCGAAGTGGGTGTCTAAAGGGATTAGTTTGGGGAGCAAGGCAGATGCTCGTGTCAATTGGGAGCTGCCGGATCCTTGGTACATTTGAAAATCTGATGGGCCCAGGTGCCTGCATAAGGAGCTAGGGTTGAGATTTTTAAGGGTGCTTAAGGGAGTGAGATGCCCCAATCTTTCTGTGGAATAGTGGGATGCTTAAGGGAGCAAGGCACCTAATCACTTGACAATCCTACTGAGTGCCTATCTGCATCTTTCTGAACCTATAACCCTGTCCCTAAATAACTGAGGAGGATAAACCCCCTTAATTTTTGATCCGTGCCCCCCTCCATAATATCTGACTGCCTTACAATCTTTTGACCATCCCCTGGGAGGTAGGGAAGCCAATTCCAGTTTACAGACGGAAACTGAGGCACACAGCAACTAAATAATTTGCCCAACATCACACAGGAAGACTGTAGCAGATCAGGGAAGCCAACCTAAGTCTCCCAAATGCTTGGGAGAAGTGTCTTAACCACTGGGTCATGCTTCCACTTTGCCAACTTTTTCCACTGGCCTTGTGATCTTAACTGGGTCACATAGGTGTTTTTGACCATTTCACCCGGGGAATGCCGTCGATCATCTCAGCGTAGTAGTCTACATTTAAGCCACCTTTTTTGAAACTCTTGGCCTTGGTTTCCAGCTAAAGTAAAACTTAGATGGGTCATCGTGTTAAAAAAAAAAAAAAGGAGCAGGGTGCAAGTAACATCTATCACATGATGATTTATCTTATATCCTGAAAAGATGAGCGTGAACCAGAATTCCAGCTCCTGTATGTTAGTGCAATGCTCATCCAGTTCCTAGTTCTCCTATTGCCACTGAGTTTGGCCCATGGAAGCATCAAGTAAGGACTGCAAGATTTGGCCTGTTGATATTATTCATTATCTGGCCAGTGCACAGGGCTGTGTGAGTATAAAACAAAACAGTCTCTCACCCTGCTGAATTTATACTTTGCCTGTGTAATTCTTCTAGAAATATCTCAACAAAATCTGCAAACAGTCCACAAAAAGAGTGAAGTGAAGTAAGGCCCCATCCCGCAATGTCTTTGATGTCAGGTGGAGCTGTCCTAGGGTGACCAGATATCCCTATTTTATAGGGACAGTCCTGACTTTTGGGTCTTTTTCTTATATAGGCTCCTATTACCCCCCCTACCCCTGTCCTGATTTTTCACACTTGCTGTCTGGTCACCCTAAGCCGCTCAGCACATTCCCGGAGGCAGCTAGGATGTCCCAGGATTGGACCCACAAAGCAGGAGGAAGCTGGGGCTGAGAGTGAGGGAGAACATCTGGGATATGTAAGGAACCTGAGAGGCAGCTGGGTTTCTTTACTCGTGTCGTATAAAGTCCACGTTTTCCAGATCAGCTTTCCGCCCCTAAATCCTGAGCGTGCCATCTGCAGCGCCCCACCCTGAAGGGATCAGAGGGAAATGAAAAAGTTCCTTAAGCCCACCAGGCACAGATGTGCAGAGCCTGGGAGCTTTGAGAAGAAGCACTTGCATGAACTTGGATATTGTTTTACTGCTTCTATGGTGAGAAAAATCACCTCCTCCGTTCCACTGCACACTTCAATTTCCCTGGGTCTTAATCATTACATTTATGGTGCCTGTGTAAATACAAGGAAACAGCAATGGAAATCAACCAAATCCTGCAAGGAGATATTTCTCCAGGGATTTACTATCAATTCTCTTCCTCCAAACCTGCGAAAGATGCATAGGAGGGAAAAAAAGATTTAATTGAATACAAGGGCTGTTAAACCCAGTGCTCTGGCCAAATTCTAATTCCAGTAATTACATTCTGCCTGATTAAAATTTCTCCTTCATTTTCAATTGCTTTTGTTATCCCTCTTTGCTTCCTGTTATACCATGTTGTGTGGCACTTCTGTGCATTGTTACATAGTTTCTGGGTTCAACCCCAGAGACAGCTGCATTTCTGTGGCAAATGAAGTAGATGACGGACAGAGATTCCTTGCTATCTGATTACTAGAAGCATTATAATAAGATCTAGTTCCTCTATACCACTTTGTGTCTGTAGATCTCAAAGCTCTTTACAAAGGAAAGCAGTATCATTATCCCCATTTTACAGATAGAGTAACTGAGGCACAGTATCATCCAACAAACCAGGGACAGAGCTGGGATTAGAACCCAGGTCACCTTAGTGTTAATGCAGAGCTCTACCCACTAGGCAACAATGCTCTCTTCAAAGCAATTGGACTGTATAGCACTTCCCTACCTCACAGGGCTGTTGTGAGGCTGAATATGTTAAAGTGCTCACATACTGAGTGTGTGTGGGGGGTGAATCAGTGCCTTAGATAATTTAAACCCTACCATTTTGTATGTATAGTTGGGATTATGTTTCCCAGTGTGAATTGCTTTTCATTTACCTCTTGGTTATCTCAAGAAAGAGATCTTGGAATCGTTGTGGATAGTTCTTTGAAAACATCTGTTCAATGTGCCTCAGGAATCCCAAAGCTAATCAAATGCTTGGAACCATTAGGAAAGGGGTAGATAAGACAGTAAATATCATAATACCACTATATAAATTCATGGTATGCCCACACCTTGAATCCTTTGTGCAGATCTGGTCGCCATCTCTGAAAAAATATATATTAAAATGGGAAAAGATACACAGAAGGGCAACAAAAATGATTAGGAGTATGGAACATCTTTCATACAAGGAGAGATTAAAAAGACGGGGACTGTTCAGCTTGGAAAGAGACAAGTAAGGGAGGATATGACAGGGGTCTATACAATCATGATTGGCTTGGAAAAAGTGAAAAAGGAAGCGTTATTTACCTTTTCCCATAGCACAGAACGAGGAGTTACTTGATGAAATTATTAGGCAGCAGGTTTCAAACAAACAAAAGGAAGCACTTCTTCCCACAATGCACAGTCAACCTGTGGAACTCCTTGCCAGGGGATGTTGTGAAGGACAAAAGAGTAACTGGGTTCAAAAAAGAACCAGATAAGTTCCTGGAGGACAGATCCATCAATGGCTATTAGTGTGGGCAGGGACACAAACTCATGCTCTGAGTGCCCATAAAACTCTGACTGCAAGAAGCTGGGACTGGACAGCGGGGAATGGATCATTCAATAAGTGTCCTGTTCTGTTCATTCTGTCTGAAGCATCTGGCACCGGCCACTGTCGGAAGACAGGACACTGGGCTGGATGGACCATCGATCTAACTCAGCAGGGCCATGCTGATGTTCTCATAGGTAGGTTCCGTACACAGCTTTCTTAGCTCTACGTGGGGGTGTTTGTTTTATTGGACATAGGAGAGAACTCCCAGCACCCCCACTTTGGCCCTGGGAGGAGGATCAGAGAAGGAGATGAAGAATTTATATGGACAAATTCTGCTCTCATCATCCCCAGGTAAATCTGAAGTGACTCCAGTTAAGTCAAATGGAGATCGCCCCTTACAAAGGCAGTCAGAGTCAGCCCCTTATAGCCTATATATGCATCCTGTAACTTGAACACCACGGTATGAACATGTAATGGCCACTCTGTTAACAGCGACACAGGAATGGAAAGCTGGAGCTGCTCCAGCTTGAGCTAAAATGCTGCAACCAGCAGGGTAGCTACTCATAGCCTCTGTGGATCCCCCTTCCATCCCTTCATTAGTTAACAGCATTTCTGTTCCTTCTGCAAATAGCAGAGAGAGCCAGCATCTCCTGTCCAGTGGTAGGGTGACCAGATGTCCTGATTTTTGGGTCTTTTTCTTATATAGGCTTCTATTACCTCCCACCTCCTGTCCTGATTTTTCACATTTGCTGTCTGGTCACCCTATCCAGGGAATTCAATCCTGGGGGTTGCCCATTTCTGGAACAGCCTCTCCTGTTAGTCTCAGGACTGCAGTTTAACACACCAGTAGACCTCACCCCCGGGCACCCTCCATTCCCTTTGACCTCATGGGAATTGGGGGAAGCTCTTTGCGCTCCTTGAACACAAAGGCTCAGTGAGAAATTTACAAGGGACTGCAGTGGGAGCAGGGCATTACTGGGCCTGATCCTGCAGGGTGCTGATGAGAGCGGGGAGACATTTTTCAACCAAATATTTTATCCAGTAGAAAAGGCAGATTTGGTGATACTGAATTTGTGGCAATTTCACTGAATTTTCCATCGAGGGGTGAAAATACTAAAAAAGAAAAAGAAAAAAAATGAGGAAGAAAGGGGAAGATTTCAGTTTTTCAACTGGAAATGGCTTTTGGGGTAGAAGATTTCCACTGAGTTTATTGAAAATGAAATTTTAAAACATTTACAAAATTGTCAGCAGTGAAACACAACGTTTCATTCGACCCAAAACACATTCCCCCACCACAACGTTCTGATTCTCTGAAAATTCAGTTTGACCTGAATTGAAATCCCCCTCATTTTCCAGAATTTCCAGGGAGCCAAAAAATCCATGATTAGCCCAACTCTAGTGGTCAGTGCTCTCAGCTCTTACTCACATCAATGAGCCCCATTCCCAGATGCGTGACCAGGGCATGAATCAGGGGCTTTAGTGGTAAAAGAGCACAGCTGTGCAGCTTCAGCAAAGCGACCCAGTTCCACAGCTGGGAGCAGTAACAGATCTGCAGGGTCAGGCACAGAGGGGTGACATGCAATGTATGCAGCCCAGTGGGTGACATTAGGTGCTTGGGGACCAATCTGGCAAGGCGCTATGTGTCTCCCACAAGCTGCTAGCATAACCCAGTGGTGAGCGTGTGTTATAGAGCCGCTCTGTGCCAGTCCACAAGGGTTAGGAGTTATTACAGGCCCTACTTACAGAGGTTTGACTCACGCTGTCACCATTCCTGCTTTTTAGCTCTGGGGTTCCCGCTAGATCCCCGCTGAGTCCTAGCCCTCTGCACTCCCACCTGGTTGAGTGGGAACTGGGATCAGTGGCAAAATCTTCATGCCAGGGTCCCAAAATGCTTTCTGCAACTCTCACCAAGTCAGAGGGACTAGTGGAGGGCACTGAGCAGAATGAAATCAGGCCAATTTCATCTCCCTAATTACTTCAAAGGTGCTCTTCACTTTATTGGCACGCTGCCTAAGAGAGGCTGTTATGGGGGCACTCGACATTTCCTGAATGTCCCTCTCCAAAGGCCGAACACCTCTTTCAACAGCAATTTATTTGCATGACTTCCTCCCCAGCATAGATAAGGGGCTGCCTTGCAGCGGGGGAGAGGAAAAGGAGGAGGGGGAGGTGGTATTGCATTTATGATCTGGTGGGAGGCAGATAAGAAACCTCTTGAGTGGCTGGGATGAAAGAAAGAGCAATTGATTTCCCCATCAAGTGTCTTCTTACATCGAATTCAAGTAGACCCTGCTGTAGGTAATAGAGAAAATTTGCTGAGCCTCCCAGAGCAACTAATCACTGAGAGAATGGAATAAAATTCAGGGCAACTGCATTTATCCTCACCCAGGGGATTTCTGGGGTCATGACGACAGCTGGGCAAAATTTTTCACACTAAACTGTTTGTAGTGAAAAATACAGATTCGGTAACTCCAAAATCTTTCAAGAATTTGTGACAATTTCACCAAATAGTTTCTTTTGGGAAATCAATACGTACAAATATTTGGAAAGATTGGAGATGCCCAGTTTGGGGCATTTTCAAAAGGAAAAGTTTCAAGTTTTCAGTTTGGAAATGACTTTGGGTTTCAAAATGTCCTTTAATACCATTTTTAAAAAAAATCAATATTTGTTTTAAAAAGTTCAAAATCCAATGTTTTGATTTTGTCAAACCAAAACATTTTCTTCAACACGACATGACTTTTTTTAATTCAATGGAAATTTCAAAAATTCTGTCCAAACTGAACTGAAGCATTTTCAATCTTTTGAAATTGCCAACGAATCAAAAAACTCAATTTTCATCCTTCTCCCCCCCAGTAGGGCATAAACATTCTCACCTTAGTCTATAGCTAATTAGGAAGAAGTCCAGTTAGATGGGAGTAGGATCTCAGGATAGATAAGACTGGGTTTAGAACCCCTTGCTTAGACAATTTATACCAACATTTTTCCTCCCCCACTTCCTATATTTCAGTCAAGACCAGCCTCCCCAAACAGATAAGTGTTCAGTTTCTTGGCTGAATTAGAACCTGTTATCTATGAACCACAGTCTATGTAGTTTTGGGTATCCAATATCTCCTTAAACACAGACTCTGCTGAATAAGCCATTGTTAAGGAGCCAAGTCCAGATTTCCAAAGGTATATAGGCACCTAATTCCCTTTGAGAACCTGGGCCTAAAAAATTAACAGGGACTTCTGGGCTACTGTGGTTTGTAACCAGTGCTTGTAGGGAGAGGTTACCCCAAAATATTGGCTCATGGTTCCTGACACCCTGTAGATGCACAGACTCATCCCTGCGGTGCCTCCTGCTGGTTGTCCTTGGGAATTAGCTCACAGCCAGCCAGGAGCACCCTCTGCAGGCCAGTGATCCACCTGTCCTCTTGGCCTCCCATGTGCCTTCCTGGTCCCCTTTTAACTGGGGTGCTGCCCCCTGGCAGTACCCCCACAATTCTGGGTCTCTCCTCCCTGGGGAACTCCCAAACCACTATGCCTCAGTTTTGGCTATGGCCCAGTCTCCATCTAGCCCCCATTCACTGGGGCAGTCTGCAGTATCAGCCACTCATCATAGGCAAAGGGGTTTGGACCTGCTGCCTTTGCCTACCCCTTGGGCTGCCCCTTTGCAACCCCAGTATCCAGTTGATCTTACCCTAGGCCTGCAGCCTGGGGGGTTTCCAGACCAGAGCTCCCCAGCTCCTCTTGCCTTCCCCCAGCCCTGCTCGACCTTAAGTACCCAGGTACACTCCCTAGCAGCCAGGCCCTTCTCCCTCTAAAGGCAAAGAGAGACTGACTGGGTTCCTGGCTCACTGCCTCTTATAGGGGCCAGCTGGGCCTGATTGGGACCTGGCCACAGCTGAGCCTGCTTTCCCCCAATCAGCCCAGGCTTCTTGCCCCAGCCACAGCCCTCTCCTGGGCTGTTTTAAGCCCCAAAGGGCAGGAGCGGGGGACCACCCCGCTACACACCCTTATTAATAAATATTTTTATTAAAACCTCTAATGAGCTTAAGGCCCCATTGTGTCAGGTGCTCTACAAACACAGAAAAGAAGTCATCCCTGGCCTGGAAGGGTTTACAGTCTAATGTTTCATAGATTTTAAGGCCAGAGGGGACATCAATGATCAGCAGGTCTGGCCTCAGTTTCCCCTTCTGCCATTTTTCTATTTAGATCGTAAACTCTTTGGGGGCAGGGTCCAATGTTTGTCTCTCACTCCATGTCTGTGCAGCATCTGACCCAATGGAGCCCTCATTTTGATCAGGGCCTCTATCTGTTACTGTTCAGCCCTGCCAATTCTTGCAAATTTATAACGAGTCTTGTGATATGTGGAGATTTGCTTAAAGCCCCAGGTCCTGGAGACACATGAGCATGGAGAATCTCAGCTTTCATTTTGAAAGTTTCTAGCCCTTCCGGTTTCAGAAACAAGCTTGAAAACATGATCCCCAAGTGCTCAAAACACAGAAAGCTGATAAAAACAACCTGTTATTCTTGTTAAAAAGATCTCATGATTTTGAGACTTTTTTTTAACATTTGGAGTTGGCAATACTGTGTAGTAATAACAATGATGAATATTATCTAGCCCTTTCTTTCTTTAGATCTCAAACCACTGAGAACATAAGAAGGGCCATACTGGATCAGACTGAAAGTCAATCTAGCCCAGTATCTCGTCTTCCAACAGTGGCCAATGCCAGATGCCCCAGAGGGAATTAACAGAACAGAGAATCATCAAGTGATCCATCCTCTGGCGCCCATTCCCAGCTTCTGGCAAACAAAGGCTAGGGACACCATTCCTGCCAATCCGGACTAATAGCCATTGATGGACCTATCCTCCATGAACTTATCTAGTCCTTTTTTGAATCCTGTTATAGTCTTGGCCTTAACATCCTCTGGCAAGGAGTTCCACAGGTTAACTGTGGGTTGTGTGAAGAAATACTTCCTTTTCTTCATTTTAAACCTGCTGCCTATTCATTTCATTTGATGACCCCTAGTTCTTGTGTCATGAGAAGAGTAAATAACACTTCCTTATTTACTTTCTCCACAGCAGTCATGATTTTATAGACTTCAATCATATCCCCCCTTAGACATCTCTTTTCCAAGCTGAAAAGTCCCAGTTTTATTAGTCTTACTTCATATGGAAGCTGTTCCATACCCCTAATCATTTTGTTGCCCTTTTCTGTACCTTTTCCAATTCCAGTATATCTTTTTTGAGATGGGGTGAGCACATCTGCATGCAGTATTCAAGATTTGGATATACCATGGATTTATATAGAGGCAAAATGATATTTTCTGTCATATTAGCTATCCCTTTCTTAATGATTCCCAACATTCTGTTCGCTTTTTTGACTGTCGCTGCACGTTGAGTGGATGTTTTCAGAGAACTATCCACACTGACTCCAAGATCTCTTTCTTGAGTGGTAATAGCTAATTTAGACCCCATAATTTCCCATGTATAGTTGGGATTATGTTTTCCAATGTGCATTATTTTGCATTAATCAACACTGAAGTTCATCTCCCATTTTGTTGCCCAGGCACCCGGTTTTGTACAAAGGAGGTCCATATCATTATTCCCATTTCACCGATGGGCAAACTGAGGCACAGACCTGCCAAATGACTGGCCCAAGTTCACTCAGCAGGAGAAGTGGCAGAGCCAGGACTAGAAAGAAACCAAATGGACAAGTGGCTCACTGCAACCTTTGTCAAGCAGCTATTTGATGTAACATTAGTAAAATAACATTTAAACTATCCTAGGAAAGGTGCAAACCTTTCAGAGCTGGGAGTCCACTGACTGAGGCCAGATTGTTTCCTTGCCTCTAACACAAGAAGGGGAGCATGACAGTGAAAGTGACATTTACACCAGCCACGTCAGTTCACGTCTTTATGTTTAAATCCTCCACTGCCTTGGGATTAATCTACCTTTAAAGTGTGTGTTGCAGCCCATAACATTCCCTGAGGACATTTCAAAGACCACAAGGACTTCTGGGGCATCTGCTGCCTGAAGCTGCCATTTATATGGTGCTGCTCTGCTCATTTGGCTTCTCCTTCTCAATCCAACTCCTCCCTCGCAGTGCTAAGAAATTATTTCAGTGGAGACCCTACAAAAACCGTTAGCTGTACCATTCGCTACATCAGGTGTGAAATACTCCTTGTTTGGTTCTTTATGATGCAGATAGAAGACCTGAAATGTTTTTGGTTTTTATGTTTTTTTTAAATTATTTTATTTACTTTTTTAACCTTTTAAAGTCTTATTTTCCCTGTGTTAAGGGTCTACTGAGGAATTGTCTCAGACTCAGAGAGGCCTATCATCAGCTCTCAGGCCTTTTACTAAGCAATGTGTGTAGGTGGAAGCAGACAATTCACACACATTTATAACTTGTTAAGGTCAGAAGGGCTCATTAGATGTCCTAGACTGATCTCCTGGCCAGAGATTTTCACTCACTTACTCCTTTATTAAGCCCAATAACTTCTTTCTGGCTAAAGCATCTCTTCCAGAAAGGTGTCCAATCTTGATTTGAACCCATCAAGCAATGGAGAATCCATCACTTCCCTTGGGAGTTTGTTCGAATGGTCAGTCAACCTCTCTGCTAAAAAAAAATGCTTTTTTTCTAATTTGAAGGTGTCCGGCTTTAGTTTCCAGCCATTCATTCTTGTTACGCCTTTTTGTGCTAGGTTAAAGAGCCCTAGAGTACCTAGTAGTCTCTCCCTGTGGAAACACTTATGCACTGTAATTGGATTCTTTAACAAAGACTTACCTGCTCCCAAGTGTTTATCAGGTGTTTGTTTTAAATCGGCAAAGTTCTAAACTGTGTGGCTACTGCTGCACCTCTCACTCTATAGTGATGGCATAATTCCTACAGGTCACCAGTCCTGCATAGGGTGATGTACAGCTAGGATGGGATTTTTGTTGGTAAATGTCAGTAAGCACTGATTTCACATCCACACACCAATGAAAAATATTTCCATAGCTAATAATTGACATTTACATATAGGCAATGTAAGAAAAATGCTGTGTGAGAACTTCTGGGGTCCCACCCTGATGTGCATCAAACGTGTTGTAATGCTGGTGTTAGAGGAGCTGGAGCAGGGGTAGCATTTAGGTAGCGTTAACTTTTTTAATTTCAGCATCTACTGTCATTAAATAATGATTGTTGTCTCCCTTCCCCCCCAATTTTTTCCCCCCTGCCACTATGAACATTCAAATAACTAAAAATTGGTGAGGGGGAATGCTTAAAAATAAACATTGATATTATTCATTGAAATTATATATATATAAAAATAGCCAATCCTGCATACTGAGGACAATGTTGGAATTGCGAGTTATCACTTTAAGGGGACAGCGGACAGTTCCTTGGTTCTGCTTGCAGGCTAGGGGGCTCTGGAGGAAAGCATGAGAGCAGGGCCGCCCGGGGGGGGGCAAGTGGGGCAATTTGCCCCAGGCCCCGGACCCCACAGGGGCCCCCATGAGAGTTTTTTGGGGCCTCTGGAGCAGACTCCTTCACTTGCTCCGGGGACCCTGGAAAACTCTCATGGGGCCCAGGGTCCCGAAGTTCACGGCAATTTGGCGGTGGGGGGTCCTTCTGCTCTGGGACCCATTGCCGAAGTGCCAGGTCTTCGGTGGCAATTCACTGGTGGAGGCCCCCCACCGCGGGTCTTCAGGGCAGTTCAGCGGTGGGTCCCGGAGCGGAAGGACCCTCTGCCTCTGAATTACCACTGAAGTGGGGGCCCCCCACTGCCGAAGACCCCAGGCCGCCTGAATCCTCTGGGCGGCCCTGTGTGAGAGTGGAATCGGTCATAGAGTCATTGCAGAGTTTAAGGCCAGAAAGGATTATCAGATCATCTAGTCTGATCTTCTCTATGTCACAGACCACCTGCACCACCCAGCACCCACACACTATATCCAGCAACAGAAATGAGATCCACAGACTTTTACGTGCCATGAGCAGAAATGTGGAGGGACCAAGGTGCTAAAGACCCCTGCGATGTCAGGAAAATGATTAAATGGGATATACCCAGATAGTTCCAGCAAGCGACCCGCAGCTGCAAAGGACAGCAAAAAAACACAAAACCTGAGGACCCTGCCAATCTGACCGGGGAGAAAATTCCTTCCTGTCCTCCAGTATAGTGATCAGTTAGACCAGGGTGGGGAATCTTCGCCAGCCATGCACAGGGAGGGATTTGGGATGCAGGAGGGGGCTCCAGGCTGAGGCAGGGGCTAGGGGTTCCGATGAGGGTGCGGGGTCTGGGAGGGAGTTAGGGTGCGGGAGGGGGTTCTGACCTGGGGCTGAGTGTTTGGGGTGTGGGCTTCGGCAGAGCAGCGCTTACCTCAGGTGGCTCCCGGTCAGCAGTGCAGTGAGGCTAAGGCAGGCTTCCTGCCTGCCGGGCCTCCGCACTGTTCCCGGAAGCGGCCAGCATGTCCAGCCCCTAGGCAGAGGGGCCAGGGGATTCTGTGCGATGCGCACTGCCCATGCTTGCAGGTGCCATCTCTGCAGCTGTCATTGGCAGTGATTCCCGGCCAATGGAAGCTGCGGGCCGGCACTGGGGGCAGGGGCAGCGTGTGGAGCTTCCCCGATCACCCCTGCTTCTAGGGGCCTCAGGGACATGCCAGTTGCTTCTGGGAGCTGCATGGAGCCGACTGGACTTTTTAGGCTTGGCAACCTCAGTTTCCCCCTGCAGCAGGGCGAGCCGGCACTCACGGCTCTAGCCCCTGGGGCGGCGCCGAGGCTCAGGGCTTCCGGCCAATGGCGTGGTGACTTGCTGTGGGCTGGATTAAATGAAGCAGCAAGCCAGATCAGGCACATGGGCTGTAGGTGGGGTGAGCAGATCTCCCGATTTTATAGGGACAGTCCTGATATTTGGGGCTGTGTCTTATATAGGCATCTATTACCCACCACCCCCTGTCCCAATTTTTCCCACTTCCTGCCTGGTCACCCTAGCTGTAGATTCCTCACTCCTGAGTTAGATCCTGAGAATGTGAACAAGAATCAGCCAACCAAACCTTGAGAGAGAGAATGCTCGGTGCCACCTCAGAGCCCTGGCCCTCCCTTCGCAGTTTATCATCTCCAGCCCTGGCCATCCCTGATGCTTCAGAGGAAAGAGATAAAAAATTCTCCCCAAATACAATGGGAGGGGCAGGGAAATCGCTTTCTGACCCCTGGGAAGAACTTTGACATAACTTAAGTGTGGAAAAGCCACCCTCCCCCCGAGCGACGTAAGTTGCAACGACCTAAGCACCGGTGCGGACAGTGCTGTCGGTGGGAGATGCCTTGGAGGCTTTGCCATGTGACTGCTCTCAGAGGGGTGAGGCTAACCTCAACTCGCACCCAGATGCCCATCCACCTTGCCATGAAGACACACCTAAAAAGGCCCCCAAATCCACTGTTTCCCCCTCCCAAGCACCAGGCCACCCGGAAGCTGCGCTGGAGATAAAATGTGACACAAATAAAGGGCAGCAGGCTAGGTATGGGGCCCTCGAGATGAGCACTCAGAGTGTGCCAGAGCACTCAGAGTGTGCCATGGACAACCTCTTGAGGGCAGCTCTCCGTTAAACTGAAGAGTGCTCAGTTCACTCAAGTAACCAGCTTCCCCCCAGCCTGGGAAACAGCTGGTGTTTGTGGAAGAGACTGAATAATGTAGAGATCAAACACTTCACAGTCCTACACACTGGTGGGCCAGTCTTGCTCCTGGAGAAAGCAAGGGCAGTTTTGTCATCAGTGGCTTTGACAGGAGAAGGAGAAATCCCTAGGGAAGTGGAACAAAACTATCCCAGGGCGCTGCAGAGCTGAACTAAGGCAAATCGGGGCCCCAGGTACAACCCATGTGGGGCCCCCATTCCTATGTTTTGGCCCTAACCTTGTGTCACAGTCCCACCCCTTGTAGGGGTAGCAGCAGGTTTCAGAGCTAAGATGAATGAGCCAGTTCATGCCTCTTGAAGCTATTGTTTCAGGCTGTCTGCAAACTCTGGCAGGCATCGGTCATTCTCAGGTCATGCTTTCAAGCTTTTCTTTGCATCCATGAGAGCTAGAAATATACATATAAAAGCTGAGATACTATTCTCATATGTTTCCAGGAGCTATGGCCCAAGACATGGATCTACAGTGCCTTTGTCTTAATCCATTGACTTCACATGTCTAAATCACAGGGAGAAAGTGCGGTCTATGGCTAAGTTTGGGGAGCAGGTATCAAGATTGCCTTGTTCTCACCTTGGTTCCACCATTGACTCAAGTTGCATCTTGGGGCAAACTCCTTCTCTTTGTGCCTCAGTTTCTTCATATGAAAATGGAAATAGCATTTTCCCTCCCTTCCAAGGATGTTGTAGTAGTGTTGAGAATTAAACAACAGTCCTGTGGGGAAGAGATCTCAAGCAGATTGTACGCTGTAAGGGGCAGGGACTGTCCCTCACTATTTGTCTGTACAGTGTCCAGCACAATGGGGGCATGATCATAGTTGAGACCTCTAGATGCTACCACAGTACAGATGGTTATGATTATTGTTATGGCAGATGGTGCTATTACACATAATCTCCCAAATTCTGTTTCTTAGCATGTGAGTGAGTTGGAAGAAATGCATGTGTTCTTAGTTTTCAGTTTCATAAAGGTTCTGGGTTGAAGGAGCTGCACAAGCAGCAGGAGAATTTTCTTTGCTTTGGTGTTTGATTAGAGTCCATTCTTGAGGCAGAGTTGCTCCCTAGGAACCAGGCACTGGTGTTGGGCTGAGAATCCCAGAAGAAGAGATTATCCTGGCTGCTGTTTGACCATCTCTGTTCCAGGACTGCTATGTGTGTGTAAATAAACTTATACTTAGGATATATCTGGGCTCTATGTCACTGCTTTTTCCTTCACTGGGAAGCCAACATATAAAGCCTTAACACCAGATACCACTAGGCAAAGAGGAACGGAGCATCAGTATTAAACAATATTAACAATAATAATAGAGAATAAACCCAGCCTCCAAAGGAAGCAATCAGAAAAAGGCGAGACCCAAGGAGAAAACCCCAGCATGAAAAGCCACGCCCCAGCCCTGACAGCGTTATATTTCCATCTCCACCAAATCCCAGATGTTCCAGGACAGTTTACAGGATCAGCAATTTTGTGCAAAATAAACATGCTGCCGGCCACAAAGCACCGGGCTCAGCAGTTCTGGAGAGGAGCTTTGTTTGCTAAGGGCTGCTCTGCAAAGAGCATCCTGCGTGAGGGGATGTTCTCCCAGCTCAGGAAAAGAAGGGCTCCTCGGGAATGGCTCTCAGATGCCTGTTTCGGGGTTGGTTGTTGCTTTCCAGTTGATGCCCAGGCTGAGAAGAACAAGAGGGAGAAGGGAGGGCATTGGGGCTGCTAATGCATCTCTTCTCTTTATACCCCACAAGAGGACTTCCCACATTTCAGATCTGATGTGCTTCCTCATGAAACTTGTGTACACTCCGCCCTCCGGCCTGTACACTCCGCCCCCCGGCCATTACAGGTGTCATTTTGTCCCCCTCTAGTGGGGGACTGGTTTATGTTCATGGCCTACACCAAGAAATTAAAGTAACAACCTACAATTCCAACACAGTTTTCAAATACTCCACAGCTGGGCCACAGACAGAGGTGGAGGAGCCTGCTACCGCCTTGTGCTAACAGAGCCGAGTGTTTTAGCTCAGGACGGAGAGGCTCACGTGTTGAACTCTAGGCAGCCAAGGTTCAATCGCTGATGATGATGACCCAGCCAGTGTTACAATTCTAGGAGCTCTGCTGCGGCTGGTTACCCTCTGTAGCATGGCGACTGGACCAGTATGATGCTTGGAACAGGGAAAGAGGGTCAGGTTTCAGGGGGTAACAAAAGGGCTTTGAGTCCAAACTGCTCCCTCCCAAACTGGAGAGCCTCTGTCAGACAGCACGCTTAACCTAGATCTCTTTCCTACAACTCATCCCTGACTGCTGATGCAACACCCTCCCCTGGCACAGGCATGTAGGAGCTGCTAGTACCAAATCAGACCAGAAAGAGTGAGAATGCACTCAGCCCATTGGCCCTAGCCAATATTTGAGTCTCCAGAGGGCTGAGCTGGGAGCTTTAAGTCACCTTTGCTATTCTGGAGCCAGGCAGCTCCTGCCAGACAACTGTAAGTTAGAGCAGCTCCTGGGCTGCTTTAGCTCACACTCTGCTTGTGTGATCTCTGATGGTCCCCAGGGAGCAGAGAATAAGTGACCACACTCCCAATCTGCCCCCTATACCAGAGGCTGGAAGAAGGACCAATGCAGCCTCCTTACACCAGCCCCATACTGACTGAGGAGCTCCCCTATGCAGGTGGGATTTTCAGGGCGGTGGAGGCATTTATGCCCAGTTTTGAGGCCCCTTTACAGCACAGGGCAGCTTAGTGTGACTGAGGGCATGTCTACACTTAGGGTGATCAGACAGCAAATGTGAAAAATCAGGACGGGGGTGGGGGATAATAGGAGCCTATATAAGAAAAAAATCCAAAAATCGGGACTGTCCCTATAAAATCGGGACAACTGGTCACCCTATCTACACTGCTGCTGGAAAGTGCAATTCCAAGCTGAAGGGGACATATCTGTGCTAGCTCTGATCAGAGGTAATGTGCTAAAACTAGAAGTGTAGTTGTAATAGTGGCTAGCAGGATCGCAGGCAGGATCGTACCCAAGCCAGCTAGCCCCTCCTGCAGCTCCCGTCACCACGGCTACAAATCTGTTTTTAGCAGCCTACTTCAATCAGAGCTAGCGTGAGGATGTCTACAGCGTGTCTCCACAGCTCCTGTAGACATACCCTGAGAATCAGGCACAAGGCGGAGCTGCTGCTGCCCATAGGACACCTGTTCTGAGGATAAATGGAGGCCTCCACTCTGCAGGGCCGTCAATGAATGCGGCGCCTTCCACGGTGCTCTGAATTCACTTTTAAAAGGGGAAAGAGAAAACAAGAGCACAGATCCAGGAGGGAGAGACAAATCAAAATGACGACTGTGCTCCGAAGCCCTAATAAATTACAATTGTAAGTTTCTCTGGAGACATAAAAAAGACTCAAGACTCAAATATAGATATATATAAAATACATATATTTATATATATAAAATCATGCTCCTCCAATGTCTTCAAGGGAAGAATTGTAAATTACCAGGCCCATTTCACAGGGTTGGCAGACAGCTAAAAATATAAGAGAAAGAGACACATTTGTTTCTAGCAAATGGACGGAGGACTGAGTTTTCCCCTCCCCCGACATAATAATAAGTCAATGGCATAAATACTGAAGATGACAGAGCTGTTAGTTTATAGTTACAAATAAAATAAGGAGATGAATGGAGATATATGGGGAACTCTTTAGAATAAATATCTAGTCAGCTGCCATAAAACACAGGAACACGTTGTCTCTGTTTATTGGCAGTGTACAAAAGAGAAATATGTGCATTTAGGGGTGTAGAGAAGAGCCAGAAGAATGACTGGAAAAGATGCTTTAAAATGTGACTTAAGGGGTCAATCTGACTAGTTTATGGAGGGGGAAGCTGAGCGACAACTTGATCCTGGTCTATAAGATTTGCCATTTGAGTCAATGGAAAACTTCCAATCAGCTCAAATGGTACAGGATCAAGACCTAAGTGCCTATATAATAATGATGATAACGAGTGCTTAAAAATGCTTTTCATCAGTAGATCTCAAAGTACTTCCCAGTCCTTCTACCATGTTCATGTTTAAGCCTCACCACACCGCTGTGAGGTAGGGAAGTATTTTCATCCCAGTTTTACAGATGGGGAATGAAAGCACAGAAAAGTTAAGTGACTTGACTTAAGTCACATAGGAAGTCTGTGTCAGAGCAAAGAATTGAGCTGGGGTCATCTAAATGCTAGGCCAGTGCTCTAACCACTGGAGTATCCCCTCCCTCCAGCCCAAAAAAACCTGGATATTAACCAGTTGAAAATGGGTCAGACAAAAGTTACAAGAGCTGGCTGAAAAATTTCCATTGAAACTGATTTTTTAACTGAAAATTATTACTTTCAGTTAAACAAACATTTTTGCAGAAAGCATCTGCTTCCCTAGAAATGTTTCAGTTCTGAGCATCCCCAAACTGAAAAAAGTTTGGTTTTCAGTGGGTTTTGCCCAAAATATTTTCAGCTTTGGACCAAAATCGGGGGGGGGGGGGTTCAGCAGTTTTTGTTTGAAAATGTTTTGTTTTGGCTGTCAAAAACCAAATAAAATTCATTTGGGGGTGGGGGTTGGCATTTGATGACAAGTCAACATTTTCCAAGGAAAATTTCAATGAAAATGATTTTTTGTTCTGATCAGCTCTAGATATGAGGTCCGGAAAACCTGCCTCACAGCAAGTTCATCCAAGAACAGGTTAAGAGGTGACAATAAGTACTTATACAGGGAGAAGATTTCTTGATAGCAGAAGGCTCTTTAATTTAGCAGCCAAAGGGAAGGTGAGATCGAATAGCTGGAAGCTGAAGCTAGACAAATTCAGACTAGAAATAAAGTGCAGTTTTTTTAAGGTAGGGTGATTAACCATCGGTACAATTTACCTAGGGATGCAGTAGAATCTCCATCCTTGAAGTCTTTAAATCAGGACTGTCTCTAAAAGCTATGCTCATGCTCAACCAGAAATTATGGATTGATGCATGCATCACTAGTTGAAGCTCTGCAGTCTGTGTTAAGCAGGAGGTCAGACTAGCTGATCAGAGTGGTCCCTTCTGGCCTTAAATGTCTATGAATCAGACAAAGGGATAATCAGATCCAACAACTGAAAGTCGAAACGGGACGAAATCAGACTTAGAAATAAGGTGCCATTTTTTAACAGGGAGAAGGATTAACCATCGGAACGACTTACCCAGGGATGTGATGGGTTTTCCATCATGCCGAATCTTTAAATCAAGATTGGATGTCGTTGTAAATGAAACACTCCAGTTCCAACCAGAAGTTATGGGCTTGATGCTGGGCTCAGCAGGTGAAATTCTATGCTCTGGGCTATGCAGGAGGGCGGAATAGATGATGGTAATGGTCCCTTCTGGCCTTAAAGTCTATGAATCTATATGAACTTTCCATCTCCAGGAAAACCGCCATCAAAGTGCCCCTGCTACTCAGCTGTCCCGTAATCTAAATCCTGCATTAATGGCTTATCAAAGCATACCAATGTGCCTCAGATCAACTTACTGAAAGCAGTCGCTAGACGTTTCTTTAATCCCCTGGGTGTTGTAAAGTTGTCTGCACATTCCTCTTGGTGTGATTCAAACCCGCCATGCCCACTAGAGGCGGCACCTGGAATATGCCATTGCTTCATTAGGAGGGATATTTGTCACTTCAACTCCCACCCCAGGGGCCCAGCACTGCAAGGAGCTAAGAATGGGTAGGTTCTGCCCTCAAAGTGGCATGAAGCACAGGGAGACACATCACGAGAGACAGTCCTTGCCCCAGGGAACTTGCAATCGAAATAGACAAGGCAGAAAAACAACAGGAGGGGAAATAATTTGCCGAAGGCCAGTGGCAGATCCAAAGAGAGACTCCAGGTGTCCGGAGTTTGAGTTTAGTGCAGTAAGTCACACTGCAAAGCATCAAGCTCTTCTTCTGGGGCGCTGGTTATTGTTTAACATTTATAGAGCAGAAATGCTTCAAGGCCACAGCTGGGGTGGGCCCGATGGGCTAGATGCTGTAAAACCTTCTAATAAATGACAGTTCCTGCCCTAAAGAATTTACAGCCTTAAGAGTTACTTCAACTCCCATTGGTTTCACTGGGTTCTTGTCTACATCCTGTTCGAATTGGGGTAATAAACACAATGTTCATTGTGACTCCATACGGACAGGCACAGTCACGGGTAGCACCAACACAGCCTGGGCAGGTTGCTTTAGGATGAAGGGGCTCAGCATGTCAGACTCAGATTATGGTGTGTAATGTTCATACCCCAGGGGAGGGGTGGTGTCAGCCGTCACAGGGCTCAACCCTGGAATCTCTGGATAAGAATGCATGAGCGGCTCCAGTCAGAGCTAAACAGTCAAGCCTATTTGAGGCTCATCCATCTCTAGTTAACTGCCTCCTAGCCACCACCAAAGGGGGACAGAGCACCACACCAAGTGGGGCATGATTTACAGGTGTGTAAGTACCTGGCTGGGAAGAAAACAGTGAGGACTAATGGGGTTTCTAATCTAGTAGAGAAAGGCCTAACAAGAATTCACAGCTGGATACCAAAGCCAGACACATTCAGCTTAGAAATAAGGACATCGGTTTTAGCAGTGAGGGTGACTGACCACTGGAACAACTCCCAAGGGAAATGGAGGATCCTCCATGGCTTTTCGGCCTCAAATCTGGAGGAGATGCATTGGGTCCTTGGGCTCAGTGCTGGGGTAACTGGGTGAAATTCTCTGGCCTCTGCTACACAGAAGAGGCTCTACTGATCTCTTCTGACGTTAACAGCTCTGAATCCCCCACTTCTCTGCAGCTTGTGTTAATCACTGAGCCTAGCTCAAAGGCGGCGTGGTGGCATTTCACACTCCCTTGGCGCTGGTGAAAATGACTAACAGAACAGACAGCATGAATTAGCTCCAACCAACCAGGCAGGATCCCACTTATTTAGTATGATCATTTCAGCTGCAGGCCCCTCTCTGTTTGATGCTGCACAGACACAGAAGCAGACACAGCCCCCTGTCCTGGGGGGCTTACGAGCTAAGAAATCCATTGTGTGTTTACTCCTGGAAATTCTTTACAATCAAAACGGTGCCTCTAGGAGCCCCTGCTGTCTACCCTGAAGAAACAGATCATGTTAAAAATTCCCTGCATGGTGACTTTTCTTCCCAAGTATCAACTGGGCCACCTCAGGCTGGGATCAGCGCAGTTTTCACAAGCTCAACAGAGTTGGGGTTGGCTCAGCTTTCCAAAAGTCACGACTGGGTCCCCTGTTATGTTATTCCCAATAAAACAAGAGTGCTGGAAAAATTGGAATCTCTCCAGTTCGGACCTGCTCTGCAACTTTACAGGGGTCTCCCTGCTCCCCCATTTCCCCCTGTGCTCTGGTCCCCGACTCAGGACCCTCCATCATCACAGCCCCCTCCCCCTTCTCATTTTCCTCTGCCCTCCGTCATCACAGGATCTCCTCCTCCTCTTTTCTTCTGAACCAGGCCTGGACGAAGGCTGAGAAACAGATACCAGAGCCACCTCCCCAACCAGAGCCTTGAAAAATGAGGGAAAAGGTTCCATCAGCTTAGGCACCAGCTCTGGTTGCACCGGGTGTCCTGCCCGGCTCCTTGAAAAATGGCCTGACCGAGGATGGCTTCCAAGGGAGGCCTGACTTGCCAGGAAACTGTTTTCATCATTAGAAGACACCTCCTCCTTCCAGCGGGCGCCATTCCAGCCGGGGGTGTGATGGGGAGAAGCAGCAGAATGAAACGACACTTGTGTTCCCTCCGTCCTTTCGCAGCATCTGCAATTTCAGTTGTGCAAGGGATGAAATTTACTCACTGGAGGAGGAAATCGGCACTCTCTCTCCCTCCCAACAGACCTTGTCAGGCTTTTCTCTCTCTCTCTCTCTCTCTTTTTTAATATAACCCGCAATGCTGATGCTCAGCAGAGCTGCAAAGAAAGGTCACCTGGCCTTTCTAAAGTGCATTTCTCCCCTTGTTAGGCAAAACAACAGCCTCTGAGCTGTGACCGGAGCACACTGGGGAAGCTCATAAAGGTAACTGTCCTTGTCTCTTTGGGAATGTCAGAAAAAGTTCAGCTGTTCTTGGGAGCAGATCAGTTCTTGATTGGTTCCAGTACAAGGGGGATTGAAGAGCTGAGGCTCTCTGTTACTGAGGCAAAAGAAGAAATCTGCCAGGTCTGAGGTTTATAGTTTCCAAAACTAGGCTAACCACACAGGTGAGGCCTGGACAGAAGGGCAGTGTTGTCTAGTTGATAGCACACTAGAGTGGAACTTAGGAGACTGGGTTCCATTCCTACCACTGGCCTGAGTACTGGGTGACCTTGGGCAAGTGTCATCATCCAGCTATACCTCAGTTTCCCTATCTATACAACGGGGATAATGCTTCTGCCCTCCTTTGTAAAGTGCTTTGAGATCTGTGGTTGAAAAGCATAAGAGCTAGGTAATATTATTATCTATCTCTTACCTATTTAACAACCCCCCTCACCTTAGCACCTGGCAGTGTTTAGCCCTGTGGATAGGACATATTAGTCTCATTTTATGGAGAGGGAACCAGTGTTGACAACTCTTGTGGTTTTATCATGTCTCACAATGTTTGTGTGTTTTCTTAAATCCTGAGCTCCTGGAGTCATGTGAACACATCAGAATCTCAGCTTTCATTTTAAAAATAATGTTTCTAGCCCTCATGGTTGCAGAGAACAGCTGGAAAACATGACTCTGAAAAGGTGCAAAAGCCAGAAAGCAATGGAAAAAAACTCAGATAAATTATTTGTAAACCTCATGATTTTTAAACCAAAATCATACTGAGGGACACAGGACAGATTAAATGACTCAGCCAAGGTCACGCAGGGAGTCAGTGGCCAAGCTAGGAACTGAACCCAGGTATCAGCGCTCAAAGTGTATCAGGTTGCAGGCTTGGGAAATACAATTTCTAAGTTGTGAGCCAATGTGTGTGTAGGGGGGAGGGAGGGTGGACCTCCTCTGATTGGCTGCTTTCCCCACTTACCTGCCTCCTGGGGAAAAGCAGCCAGTTCAGAGCTGCTGCAGGAAGCAGGCGGAGCTTTCGATCTCCCATCAGGAGCTAATACCATTCTTCCAGGAAGGACAAGGGGAGCAGAAAGAGCCAAGCAGCTCATGGCAATTCCACTGCCCCTTCCCCTCCCATGAGCAATAGGACATCTCCTCTGCTTCCCCACAATATCCAGCCTGGGAAAGGGCAGAGGGGACCCCGCTGCAGTCTCCCAGCCTGGGAGAGCGGTTGAAGAACCGCAGGAGTTGCAGTGACGTGGGGACTGGGAGGAGGGGATTGGTTTGGGGGTTGGGGGCAGTGGGCAGGGGAACAGGCAGATGTAGGAGTGATGATAGACACCCTGGCTGCTTTTTTTCAGGACACTTTAAGCCCTTCCAGGTATCCCAAGTCCCAGTCCACCCTTCCTGCCCTGAGAGTCATGGAGAATTTCACCCCAATGTCATTGTCAGGAATCCAGACTGGGGTGATCCATCGCTAACCTGGTCCAGCAGCACCTATGATCTAAGCTGGGGCTCTCGGGTCTCGTGCCTAGCATGCATGTGTTCCAGATGACCCCCCGCGACTGGCACTGGATTTATACCTGTGGGTCAAATTCTGCTCTTGCTCATTCTGCCATAGCTGGGGTGTCTTCAGGGCAGTTGCTCATGATGTATGTCAGTGTACGTGAGAGGATGCTCGGGATCCCCGATCTTTCTAATCTCATCAAAACAGCCCGAGGCCCAGAGACGTGGTCTCCCCAGGTCAGGCTCAGGATTAGAGTCAGGCTGATGTGGGGTCAGTGCAGGGGATTCTTGCTCTCCCCCGTCCATGTTGTACCCACCGTGGGCTCAATGCCCTCTAAGACCCATGGAGGGGGTGGCACTGAGCTTTATCGCCCCCTAGTGGAGCAGGGCTGCATCTAGCGTGCATGCTGTGCATTGTCCCTGAGGATCCATCTAGATGGTGCAACACACAACATGCCATAACACACTCCCTGAACCAGTCCTTGTGTGTGTGTGTGTGCGTGGGGGGGGTCACTAGGACCACATCTCCACCCCCTCCCTACCCCTTCCCAAGTGACAAGGGCCACCTTTACTCACAGGAATGGTTATTGCGCAGGCTGTGTGGAGGAGGGAGACTTGCATGCTCTCACTCCTGGCGTACTTGGGCAGATCCCAATTTAGCTCTCTGGGGATAGAAGGGGGAATTTCATCCTCCTATGGTGCCAGCTGGGTAGGACCTTTCATCAGCTCTAAATATACAAGAAGCCCTCCTGAGCCTTCCCTCTGGCGCCGCAGCGTGAGGTAACAGTGCAAGGGCAGATTGCGAGGTAATTAATTGGCCCAGAACTTTGGAGGGGGAGTTCAGTTGCAGAGGTTGAACCTGGCTGGATAAACCATTTCTAGAGTGTTTGAACAGCTGCTTCAAGGATATAATTCACCACGAGAATCCAATCTGGATCAGTTCTTATATGAAGGCACCAAGGCTGCATCTTTGGATAAGCCCAAATTGCTGTCATTTTCACGGTCCCCTTGGCACTCATATCCCACCTCCCTACACATGACTGTTCCTTTCATCTTCCCTTCCCTGCAATGCTACATGCCACTCGAGGGCATGTGGAATCAAATTCTGCTCTCAGCTGACACCAGAGCCAACGGGAATTGAATCTGCCTGTGTGACAGCTGAATTTGGCCCTTTGCCTTTATAAGCACCGGAGCTGTGGCTGATGCTCTGCAAATACTTAGTAATAACATCGCTGAGCAAATCATTTGCAAGGGCTAAATTAATGGAGTTTTGCCTCCTACTTCTGTTCATGAATTGTCTGTGAGCAGATCCAAAAGTTCTGCGCTGATTCTTGGTCTGCGGGTGGGTTGGACTGCAGGTTACGAAAGGTTAATGTTACAGCTGAAGATACATTTTGTGCTGTCCTTGAAACAGTTGGTGGGTGGCACTATAACGTGTAATGCAAACAATCTATTGAACTAACATAACCAACCGATGCAGCACAAATTTCAAATGGTATAGTCTCATATTCCCATTTCACCGTTAGCTAAGGGCAGGGGGCATCGGGAGGAAGAGAAGTAATCCAGTCTTAGAAGAGAAGCAATCCCATATTTATTGCTATTACGGTAGTGCTTAGGAGCTCCAGTTAGGGACCAGGACCCTATAGCGCTAGATGCTTCACATTACTTATTAGGTGCATTACTAGAGCATCTAGGAACCCCAGTCATGCACCCAGACCTATTGTGGTAGGCACTGTACATTATTTATTAGCAACAAAGAGTCCTGTGGCACCTTATAGACTAACAGATGTTTTGGAGCATAAGCTTTCATGGGTGAATACCCACTTTGTCAGACTTTGGAGGTCACATGCATCTGATGAAGTGGGTATACACCCACAAAAGCTTATGCTCCAATACATCTGTTAGTCTATAACAGAGGTAGGCAACCTGTGACACGCGTGCCGAAGGCGGCACGTGAGCTGATTTTCAGTGGCACTCACACTGCCCGAGTCCCAGCCACCGGTCCGGGGAGGGGGGGTCTGCATTTTAATTTAATTTTAAATGAAGTTTCTTAAACATTTTTTAAAACCTTATTTACTTTACATACAACAATAGTTTAGTTATATATTATAGACTTATAGAAAGAGACCTTCTAAAAATGTTAAAATGTATTACTGGCACGCAAAACCTTAAATTAGAGTGAATAAATGAAGACTCAGCACATCACTTCTGAGAGGTTACCGACCCCTCATCTATAAGGTGCTACAGGACTCTTTGTTGCTTTTTACAGATCCAGACTAACACAGCTACCTGTCTGATATTATTTATTAGGTGTAATATGGTAGCACCCATGAGCCGCAGTCATGCATCAGGACCCCATTGTACTAGTTTATTAGATGCATTATGGTAGCACATAGGCACCCCAGTCGTGAACCAAGACCCCACTGCATTTATTAGATGTATTATGGTTGTGTCCATGAAACCCTAATGTGCTAGGCACTGTACACAGAACACAAAGATGGTCCCTGCCCCAAGCAACTTACAACCTAATGAGGTTTATACATTGTAACAAACCCAGCGTGAACTTAGAAATACAAACTGGGAACTTTGCCATTCTGTTTATGGTTTGACATTTGCTTTTGGCAAACATTCCAGGCGAAAATGTTCTGTTTGAGACTATTCACCTGGAGAAGAACTCAAGAGGCCAAACGTTCACGGAAAGTGAACACAAAAGGTTTATGGTCTTGGCTTCAGAGAAATTTGCTTTATGTTTCCAACACATGGCCATGGCAAGTTTTTGCCAGCATTTTCTCAGCTCTGACAATAGTGTCCCAGGGAACGGATCACCTGATCCTCAGTTATTCTGAGCAGGTCATTCATGGTGTTAGTTCTTTCTAAGGAATGGCAGCCATCACTGTACCCCCTGGCCAGAGTCGGAATCAGAAAGGCAGGTGCTCTGTCCGGGCTGAAGCCTCCAGAAGGAAGGAGGCTTTAGGGGCACTCATTTCCTATTGCTATTCACAGACCCAAGCCCGTAACTGCTATGTCAAATGGCAACATGGTCTAATGGCTAGTACATTGCGTTGGGCATCACAAGACATGGGACATGATTATTCCCCTCTAGACGACATTGGTGAGGCCTCATCTGGAGTACTGTGTCCAGTTTTGGGCCCCACACTACAAGAAGGATGTGGAAAAATTGGAAAGAGGCCAGCAGAGGGCAACAAAAATGATTAGGGGTCTGGAGCACATGATTTATAAGGAGAGGCTGAGGGAACTGGGATTGTGTAGTCTGCAGAAGAGAAGAATGAGGGGGGATTTGATAGTTGCTTTTAATTACCTGAAAGAGGGTTCCAAAGAGAATTGATCTAGACTGTTCTCAGTGGTACCAGATAACAGAACAAGGAGTAATGATCTCGAGTTGCAGTGGGGGAGGTTTAGGTTGGATATTAGGAAAAACTTTTTCTCTAGGAGGGTGGTGAAGCACTGGAATGGGTTACCTAGGGAGGTGATGGAATCTCCTTCCTTAGAGGTTTTTAAGGCCAGGCTTGACAAAGCCCTGGCTGGGATAATTTAGTTGGGAATTGGTCCTGCGTTGAGCAGGGGGTTGGACTAGATGACCTCCTGAGGTCCCTTCCAACCCTGATGTTCTATGATTCTATGATTCTAAGACCTCAGTGCTAGTCCTGCTTCTGCCAGCAATCTTGGGCAAGTTCCTGCAGTCGCGCTGGAATGATTTTTATAGTGGGGGTGCTGAAACCATTGAACAAAATGGAAATCCTGCACATGCCAGAAACCACTTCAAGTCAGGGGGTCCTCCCATGTCCCTAGTTCCAGAACCCCTGCCTACCTGTGTTTCCACTCCTAACTATTCTCTGTGGATATTGTAAGCTCTTCAGAGAAGGGACTGTCTCTTACTATGGCTTGTGCAGCACTCAGCACAGAGGCTTTCTGATCTCAAGTTGTGGAAATGCAAATTACAGTAATAATAAAAGCAAACTCAAGAGGCATCTATTTGCTCTGGCTGTGGCTAGCTTTTGCAAGGTGGAGTATTTTCACACATTTCAAGGGTAAAGCAGAGAAAAGCAATCTGAGACAGCAGAAGAGGCAGAAGTATGGCCTACTGGATAAGGTGCAGGGCTGGGACTCAGGAGTCCTGGCTGCTGCCATTGGCCTCCTGGATGACTTTGGGCAAATCCCCTTTCTGTGCCTCAGTTTTTCCATCTGGAAAATGGGGATAATGATACTTACCTCTTTTGTAAAGTGCTTTGAGAGCTAAAGATAAAAAGAGCTGTATAAGAACTAGATATGATCATAAAACGGAGGGGGTTGTAACTCTGTCATTAGCCAGAGGTCCTGTTGATAGATAGGATAGACAATAGATACAAACTTCCCACACACAGATCTACCAGCGCTCTGCTGACTTGCCATTGTTTGACTCCTGCTGCCCTCATCTCTCTGCCCATGCACCTCATTGCAGACCACCTGCAGTTATCCTAATTATGGGCATCTCTGCCAATGCACCTCAGTCCTGATCCATAGTGCCCTCTGCTGGTCTAGTCACCAATGCCCCACAACTGCTTTCTCAATGGGTTTCAGTCCTACCTTGCTGTACCCCTGCTAGTCCATTCCTGAGCTGCTCTACAATTTCTCCAGTGCAGCAATGGCCTGGCTCACCTGTAATGCCCCATTGCTATTCCCACTCCTGGATGTCTCTTAAGGAGAAGTGCCAACTGCTCAGTTGTGTTATGGACAAAGGGACACTATGGTGAGATCTACCAAACACATCCTCATTTATGGGCCAAGGCTGGAATTTGCGAAGAGCTCGGAGGTGCCAGGGTCCAAATCCCACTGGATTCCAAAGGGAATTCGGCACCTAACTTCATTAGGCCCCCTTGACACCCCAGCCTAAGACAAAATTGGAACTCAGAGTTCTTAGTGGAAAAAGAGCCAATGTGCATTAGGAGTTGCATGGCCTGTGGGTATGATGCTACTTCTTGGTGCCAGTGTTCCTGAGCCCAAATCCTGGAGATACCTTGGCAGTGGTAGGTAAAATCTATGGTGGTTTTAACGTTGTTATTGAAACTTTTTATTAAGGCAAATTTACAATAAAATGTTACCATATGACTTCATATATGACTTATTATCTATTCAGGAGCAGGTTAATATTAAAAGCACCGGGCTAACAACTCTGGCTGGCTGGAGAACCCATTACAAGGACAGTCCATACTTGACTATGCCATGATTCCATAGGAGAAGAAGTCACATTTTTCCAATAACGTGCAATACAAAGTCTTGCTGCTAAGAATACAAAAGAAATTAATTTGTAGTACTGTTTAATATGTAGATCCTTTACTGGAGCACTAAATAAGCAGGTGAAGGGATCTCTAGGAACCTGGCACTTTGTCATAAGATGAATCTCTAATAATTTCCTCCCAAACCCATAAAACCTAAGGATCCATGAATCCCCTGACATTATCTATCTATCTATCTATCTATCTATCTATCTATCTATCTATCTATCTATCTATCTATCTATCTATCTATCTATCTATCCCAATATGTACATACCTTTATTTATCTATCTATATAAGCAGATGGGAGATAAAACACAGCCCCATGCTGCAGAACAGACTGGAGCTGTTTATTGCATTACACATACCAGGCCCCTGACCAGGCCTGGCTGCAGAGTTAATAGAAGCATCTGACAGTCAACAGGAGGGATTAGGACCTGCCTTCGTGTGTCTCAACCACAGGAATTTGCATTCCATAAGGGCAGCGCCTCGGTCCCAGCCAAGAAAAACGGCGGACGTTGGTTTATTTTCGAGTGCAAGCCGAAGTGCCATGTTCACTTTGCATTAAAAGTCAGCCTTATTTAGTCTCCAGGAAATTAATGATTCCCGATTCCAAAAGGTCTCCAATATTTGAACAGTCATTTGGCGTCTTGACAGAGGCGCGCAGAAAGAGAGGTAGTCAAATATGACAATTGGCTTGAAATATGAAGGCATCTAGCCCCCGGTAATATATGGACTGCATTCCCTGTAAAAATTATTTATTAGGAACTTTTAGTTACTGAGTGGCACCGTGATTTAGTGCTCTCAGAACGATCGCTGCTTTTGCCTCTGGGACCCAGGGCTCTCATGCAACTTGCGAGGCTGAACTTAAACGATGCTAAAAAGTTACTGAGGCTGTCTCGGCTCACTTGAGGATGGACCATAAAACTGTCATAACTGGCTTAAATCAAGATTCCCTTTTGCTGCACTGGGAAAGAAGCAATGCAAAGGACAGTGGGTGAATGGATGGGGGCTGGTCCCAAAGTGGTGTTGGAAGATCCAGATTGTGATGGTCATTAGCCAGAGGCACTATGCAGGGACACCGGAACAGGGGGAACCAGGAAGCCATAGCTGGATCAATTTTAAATATGGGAGGGCTATGCCCTTCCACTTTTTACTGGCCATAAGAGCAGCCATACGGGGGAGGGGGCGGAGAGGAGTGACCGGGGGGCAGGGTCAAGAGGCAGTGTGAAGGCTGGGCCTCAGGGGAATGGGTGGCGTGAGGGTGGGGGCTCAGTTAGAAGGAATGGCTTGAGGGCGGGGCCTCAGGAAAGGTGCAGTGCAGGGGCAAGGCCTCGGGGGAATGTGTTGGCGAGGGGCCATGGTTAGGGCTTATCTACACAGAGCAATTGACCAGAATAGTTCCCAGTGTGGACACTCTGTTCTGGAATTAAAGCGATTTTATTCCACCAGTAAGATGGGAGAATGGGCACTGTGGACTGATAGAAACCTTCAGAAACCTTCCAGAGGAGTTCCTAGATTCATAAATTCTAAGGCCAGAAGGGGCCATTGTGATCACCTAATCTGACCTATCGCACAGGTGATAGAACTTCCCCAAAATAATTCCTAGGGCAGATCTTATATAAAGGCATCCAATCTTGATTTAAAATTGGTAAGTGATGGAGTAATTCACCATAACCCTCAGTAAATTGTTCCAGTGATTAAATATTCTCACCATTAAAAATGTACGACTTATTTCAAATTTGAATTTGTCTAGCTTCAGCTTCCAGTCCTTGGATCATGTTGTAACATTTCTCTGCTAGATTGAAGAGCCTATTATTAAATATTTGTTCCTCAAGTAGGTACTTACAGATTATAATAAAAATGTTAAGACTTTCTCTTTGTTAAGCTGAATAGATTGAGCTCTTTGAGTCTACCATTATAAGGCAGGTTTTCTAAACCTTTGTTCTTCTCAGAACCTTGTCCATTTATCAACATTGTTTTTGAATCACGGGCACTGGACACAGAATTCCAGCACCAATTGCACCAGTGCCAAATACTGAGGTGAAATAACCTCTCTGCTCCTACTCAAGATTCCCCTCTTTATGTATCCCAGGATTGCAATAGGTCTTTTGGTCACAGCATCGCAGTGGGACCTCATGTTCAGCTGGTATCAACCATGACCCCCAAATCTTTGTTGGAGTCACTGCTGCCCAGGATAGAGACCCCCATCCTGTAAGTATGACCTACGTTCTTTGTTCCCTGATGCACACTTTTACATTTAGCTGTATTAAAATGCATATTCATTGTTTGCTTGAGCTCAGTTTACCAAGCCATCCAGATCACTCTGAATCAGTAACCTATCCTCTTCATTATTTACCACTCCCCAATTTTTGGATCATCTTCAAACATTATCAGTGATGATTTCATGTTTTTTTCCAGGTCATTGCTATAGATGTTAAATAGCACAGGGCTAAGAATTCAACCTTTAGGGTCCGCACTGGAAACAGAACCACTTAACGACAATTCCCCATTTGAGACCTATCAAGTTTTAGTCCATTTAATGTGTGCCATGTTAATTTAATTTCAGAGATAGACTGGTCATCTCCCATTTATACATGTGCAGACTGGGCCTAAAACACTATGGTTATGCTGAAACATGATGGTGGTGCCATCAGGGAAGTCTTGCAAACAAAGATGATCACAGGCTCATTAAAGTCAATGGCTGGGCAAATAATTCTCCTTCAGGCTCAACAGAAGCAGCAGACAAGCCCCTTTCCAAAGAGCTGAAGAAATTGACGGACCTGCCCAAGGCACTAGCCTACAAGGCAGGTCAGAGCTGAACCACACGGAGTGAGGGTTTTCCCTGGTTGCAGAAGCAGGAGCCAGGATATCAGTTGTAAGTTGTGTTTGGTGGAGGCAGGAAACCAAGAGCAGGACCTGTGAGCATGACCTTGAGAGAAAGCAGAGAGACAGAGTTTCCTGGGCACAGACCTTGGTGGCATGGCAGACTAGGGAATTTCTGAGCAAGGAAACTGCCTGCTGTTGGAAACAGGATTACATCTCCCATCATGCTCTACATTCTACCCCATTGGAAAAGGAAAGTGGTGCTTCATGAGAGTCCTTGACTATGCAATATGGAAGACAGAGTCCAGCCAGGGAACCTAGTCTATAGATGAGAAGGAGAGCACAAAGCACCTAAACTATCACTCCCATGAGGCACCATTTCCAAATCCAAATACTTCAGTTTTTTATTAAAATATTTTTGGGGTTTTTGGGGATTCGGTTCTTCAACAGAAAATCACCTTTTTTCCATGGAAAGTGGACACTTAAAAAAAAAGTAGCTGCAAATCCAATTTTCAATGCAAAACAATTTTGGCAGAAAATTTTCAACTAGCCTTCGCTAATATTAATTTAAGGGGAAAAATAGAGGCTATGAGATCCATAGCAATTATTGGATGGGTTTGTTCGCCATACTACAAGGATCTTTAATTAATGCAAATTGGGCCCTGATTCTGCTCTAGGCTGCACTAGTTAAAGCCATAGCAAGAAAGACTAAAGTCAGGACCCTAGTTTCTTGTTTCCCGCAAGGTGGGAGGAATTTTAAAGCACCACCATTGTGTTTCTTGAAGTTATACAGTCTCTGTGCTCTCTTCAGTCTCCCATCCATCCTTTTCTCCACTGGAGAAGTTCATACCACACTCAAAGACCTTGTGATGCAACTCTCTGTGTGACTCAACATCAAAAGTTTCTGCTCAACAAGATAGTTACCTTCCCTCCTCAAACAATTCTCTCCGACATGGCAAGTGCCTTTTCCCCAGGGTGGGACCATTAATTGAACCCTATTTCCAATAGCCAGGAGAAGGAAATTTAAAGTCACCAAGAGTGATATTGTGGATCTGGTAGGAGCTGGAAGCTCTGATGAATTTCCCCTTTAACTGCAGACAATACAGCACAAATTATGTTGTGTCGATAATATTTCATGAGATTCCCACTCCAGTGTCCCGGCCTCAGGAGACAAGGTTTGAGGTTGCCGTTTTCTGTATATTTAATGACCTTGTTACCGTAAAGATGCTGATTCATTAATGTTGGAACTAATTAAGCATCATAAATTTGTCAGTGATATTCTTGTTCGTGCCCTGTTTCAACGAAGCCGGGAATGGTTTCATCATGAGTAGAGACAGGGGAGTAATGTAAAATATGAACTTTTTCAAAATTTCCCCTGAACTTTGAAGCCTTTTCAGAAGTTTGATAATATCTCAGGATGGCCTGTTTGTATTTCAATGAAATCAGCACATTCCTCTGTACAGGCTCTTAAGTACAGCTGCGCACATAATGGATTTTTCAGTTCATTGGTAGTTCCCAAAAACTGAGAAAAAAATTGTTTTGGGTCAAGTGGAAAAAAATTTTTTTTCAAAATTTTCAGCGAATCAAAAAGTGTTTAATAAACCATTTTGGATCAAACAAAACATTTCATTCAAAATGAAATGTCTTGTTTTGATTTCAAGTGGTTTTTAAAAACATTTTTGCCTTTTAAAATAAATAAAATTGAGGGAATTGAAAAATCATAATGTTTTAACATTTTCAGGGTTTTTTTTTTCTTGGAGGGTGTGTTTTCAACATGAACAATCTGATGAATTTGCCAGACATTCCAGGATCATCAAATCATCATATTTTACCGAAATAAAGTTTCGTCCAAAAATTATCACCCAGAACTACTCTCAAGCTTTTCTTCTATGCAGTTCAATTTATGGACTGGAATTTTCAACTGCACACACTGTTAGCCTAATTCTGCTTACACTGAAGTCAATGTCAAAACTCTCTATATACTAATAAGGAATTTGGTTTCAAAATCGCTCAGCTCTGAGCCTCAATCAATGTTTCTCCAAATGTACCTTAGACTTTTTTGACCCAGAAAACTTGTGAGACAAGGAAACTTCATGAGATTTCTAGTATGTCTTGGTTCTAACCACATCGGAATTATTATTGTTATAATAATTTGTATTGTGGCAGACCTGGGAGCCCCACTCATGGCAGGGCCGCTCAGAGGATTCAGGGGGTCTGGGGTCTTTGGCGGCGGGGGGCTCCCACCATCGAATTGCAGCCGAAGACGCGGCACTTCGGTGGTGGGTCCCGGCAGGGCAGGCTTTAGGCCTATTCCACCAATTCCCCCGAATCGGACCCTGCGCCTAAGAGGGCCCCTCGCCTAGTGAGAATCTCTTTCCTGGCTAGAGATGCCTTTTTGATTTTTGCTCACCTGGAAGAGCTCCAGGTCTTCAGCAGCACTTCTGCGGTGGGTCCTTCAGTGCCGCTGAAGACCTGGAACGAGTGACGGACCCTCTGCCGAAGTGCTGCCAAAGACTCAGTGCACCACCCGGTGAGTACAAGCCCCATATGTTTTTTTACATTTTTTTCAAGTCATCCTTGCTGGGGCCCTGCCGAAACTGTTCAAATTGGGCCCCACACTTCCTAAAGCTGGCCCTGGGTCCTGGGGCGGAGGGACCCCCTGCTGCCAAATTGCCATCAAAGACCTGGAGTGGAAGAAGCTCTGGGGCCCGGGCCCTGACGCATGGACCTGCACCCCATTGTGCTAGGTGCTGTACATTATTGGGGTATTATGGTAGTGTCTAGGGGCTCCAGTCATGGACCAGCAACTCATTGTGCTAGGTGCTGTACATTATTTATTAGGTGTATTATGGTAGCACCTAGGTGCTCCAGTCATGGACCAGTGCTAGGTGCTGTACAAATACAGAACAAAAAGACAGTCCTTGTCCCAAAGAGCTTCCAATCTCAGCACTCCTGAGAGCAGATTTATTCTGTTTAACTGGTAAAAGAATCAGATTAGCGCTAGCCAGGAAATGTTTTTTTCCTGTCCTATGAAAACTTCATGATTTCAGCACTTTTCCCATTCTGCAGTGGGATGAAACCGAGACCTTTGGAATTTTTTCACAAAAAGCAAGGTAGATCAACTCAGAGCAGGGACCAGAACCTGGGCTTACACCTTGTTATGGAGTGGCCCTAACTACTAGCTATTCTGAGGGGAGAAGGGGGATCCTCTCTCATTCACACTTGTTGGAGCTGCTCTAGGGTGTGGACTGGAGAAACTAACTCTGCAGCCTGCTGGTTGGAGCATTCAATTGGGGTGTGGGACATGCCAAATGAAGCTCCTGCTTCTTAACCTCAGTCAGGTTAGAACCTGGGTCTTCTACATCACCTAGAAGACATTGAGCCATTAGCTCTTCCCAGGGGGAGTTCTCTTTCGTCAAGTGGAAGTTCCTTCCTGATCCACAGAACACCTTACAGATGAAAGTTTCGTCAAAGCCAACCTTTTCCTGCAAAAAGCTCTGTTCTGACAAATCAGCGTTTTCCCAACAAGAAAAATATTGCCTCAAAAAATTCCCACCAAGATTTAAGTCAATTTTATCATCAGTCTTTACCTGATGTTTGGAGCTTCTTGTGCTTTAATTGAGCCTTCATGATCAGCTTCATCCTTGCAAAGATTATTATATTAAGCATAACTTAAACAGGCATCTCAAAGACATAGAATTAGGGGATTGGACTAGATGACCTCCTGAGGTCTCTTCCAACCCTGATATTCTATGATTCTAAGACAGAATTTACAGTCTAAGCCCGCAATCCTGAGAAAACTTGAGCACAAGCTTAACTTTGCAAACACAAGTAGCCCTGTTGACTTCCCAGGTACTGCTTGTAAGTTTAAAGTGTGTACTTCTCTGTAGAATCAGGGCCTATAGAGGCAAAATAGAGAGTGCACAAGGGAAGGGAATGAAACGCTGACACTAGCAGACTACATGCCAGCTCGTCTCCATGTGTCACCTGAACACTCGTAAATATACAGCTGGAATCAGTTAGGCTCACCAGTGTGTTAGTATGGTTAAAATAGGTATTAAAATTACAAGCAAGTGTTTAGAATGCTTGTAAGTGCTGACTTACTTTCACTTATAGCATCTGGATCCCATATTATAAGATAATATTTGAGCATTTGCATTGCAAGCCTCTGTAAGTATGTAAATCACCTGGCAGGGGGAGAGACGTTAAATTGCTGGCCTCCAACAAAAGGGGTTACGTTTTGCCCATCAAGGAAGGCCCATCGACACCAGACGGGCTAGTGTGCAACATTAAAGAGGACAAAAAAACTTTGTTGTTTACACTCCTCACTCCAGGAAGATGAGTCAGGCAAGTGAATTCCATCCGTCCTCTGAATCTGCAGGTCAGAGCAGAAGGGAGGAAGGGAATAAAAATCCATAACAAGAAGGAACTGAATCTATATGCTGCTGGGACTCAAGACCAGAGGTGATGGTGGGGGGGACATGCAGGACAAATGCTTCCTCCTCCCTCCCCTCCGATTGGCCTACTGGGGAGGGGAGGGAAAGGGGCTCTGTCCTCCCACTGCACTTGCCCGCCTGGCACTGTCGACCCCGTCCCTGGCAGCCCAGCCCAGGTAGAGAGTAGAAGTGGCAGGACCAGTCGCTTCTCACTCCAGCCACTCTGGTTCACAGTCTGAGAGATCCTGCCTGGGGACACAGCGGCCCTGGGCCTGGCTGCCAGGGATAAGGGCCGAGTGAGATGAAGCTCCCTTCCCTGCCAGCACATTTCCAGCTCATTCGGCCCCTGTCTCTGGCAGCTGGGCCCAGGCAGGGAGCGGGCCGCCACCACCTCTGTCCCAGCTGGGCTCTCTCTCAGGCAGCTGCTGCGCTGCACAGAGAAGCGACCTGGAGGAGCCAGTTTGAGCCACATGAGAAGCGGCTCCCTCCCGCTACCCACCCAGGCCCAGCTGCCAGGGAGACCGACTGAACATCTCGGGAGTGGGTAGCGCAGCGGGAGAAGGACAGGACCTCCCTCACAGGTAATGTGGGGCAGACAGAGCATGGTGACCCAGGGCTGGCACAGGGAGGGGGTCACTGGGCAGAGGGGACATGTGGGGCAGTCACGTGTCCTCCCCTTTAGATTGTGCCCCCCAAGTATGAGGAGGCACAAATTGTCTATGTTCAGGGAGGCAAGGTTTTCTAGGCATAAGGAATCGAATCCTAGTGCTTAGCCTGGGTTAGCCATAAAGGACATATAGAGCTTGCTTACTAAAGAAGCTTCTATTTACCTTTTGAAATTCAAGATTGTAACTCATTTGTGTGGGGACATGTTAACCTGCTTTAACCTCATAAATAACGCTCTTGTTCCCTTTTCCTATTTAATACATCTTTAGATAGCTGATTATAGGACTGGCCACAAGTGTTGTCTTTGATATGAGATCTAAAGAGCATCTGACCTGGAGTAAGCGACTGGCCCTTTGGGACTGCACGTAACTGGAATATTGCTGTGATGCTTGGTGGAAGGGACCATCTGTCACAAAGGCCGGCTTACCTGGGTGGCAAGACAGATCAGAGTACTCAAGGGGACTGTCTGTGAGTCCATCTGAAGGGTGTTATAGTGCCTGAGGAATTCACGCTTGATCGTTGGTTGGTGAAATCTGAGTACAGTATAAAACTCACAGCCAATTTGGGGTTTGTGCCCTAGTTCGTAACAATCTGCCCTGAGGTTAGATCTCATGCTTTTCAGCCACTGCAGGACAGCTTGACAAACATACCTGCAAAATGATTTTAGGTGACGTTTGGTATCATCTATGGTACATATGGTCAGATGGTATTGTTTAAAGCAAAGTTCTACATAAGCTAGCCCTCCTGGCAAGAGGAAAGGAAATTACCATGATGGATATTAGAGAAACCATAGATAGATAGATAGAAGAAGTCTGGGTTGAGGGAAGAGAGAGGATGCCTGAGGCTCTCGCACCTGTAACCTGTAAGGGGCACTGTTGTAAACTGTCTATATTTTATATATAAAATACTGTAATAAGACAGCAGTTACCTAGGATTTTATGGATGTCACTATGATGCATCCCACGGCTGCTGAGATCTTCAGGGCAACAGAGGAATAGAATTCAGAAGCTCCCTCTGTTAAAGCACAGGCCCTTTCCACTTAGTTTAAAGAAGAATCATTATTGGCTGCTAGCAGCACAGGGGCTCTGACCTACAGTTCAGCAGTCCCCTGTCCAACCAGATGAGGGCACTATTACACATAAACAATAGCCCTCTGGAGGGATTCTCAGTTAAGTAGAGCCCAGCCTGAGATCAGGCTTCATTTTCTGTTCAGCTGCATCAGCCATGTTCTACACAAGGAATATTTGTTACTAGACGACATGCACAGCCCTTGAGGCATAAAATAATCTATCTGACAATGCTTCCCACTGTGTCTCCACGCCCTCTCCCTCCATCGCCTTAGCCCATTTGATTTCATCTAACGGTTGGCATATTTATTCCAAAAGGTGCTTAGCTGGATCTTAACCGTCTGCCTTCTCAGTCTCACTCCAGTTGGAAACGCAAACACTAATTGGGAATTATGCTCTCACGCTTCTGCATCTCTGGGCAAGTCAGCTGAGTTACAAATGGCTGCTTTTCTTACTGGCATGAGATGATGCAAAGCAACTCCAAAGCCAAGCATTCAGACAGAAGGTCTTATTGATTAAAGCATGCAGCCAAGGCAGCGCCTTGCTTGATGGCTTTGGACAAGTGATCTGACCCCTCTAAACCTCAGTTTCCCCATCCATAAATTAGGTATAATAATATCTAGCTCTGAAATAGTCCTTTTCTATCAATCTCAAAGTGCTTTACAATGGAGTCAGCATCATTATTCCCCTTTTACGAGTGGTGAAACTGAAGCGACTTGCTAAAATCATCCAACAGAACAGTGGCAGAGCTAGGAAATAAACCAGGAATGGAGTCCTAGGCTACTGCTTTAACCACTAGGCTACACAGCATGGGAAATGTTGGTTTGGTTTTGGTTTTTTTTTCCCATTAAAAAAGTTTTTATTTTTCTGAACATTTTCCTTCAAAAGAGTTCAGGTTTTCGGCAAAAAAATCGAACCCTCACGTCTCCCCAAACGGAAAATGCTAAATATTCCTTAGTTTTCAGTCAATTTTTTTTGTTTGTTTTCATTAAAAACACCATTTTTTTCCTTAAAAATGTGTTCCACATGAAAAATTCCAACCAACTCTGAGGATAACACTGATCTACCTCAGAGAGACATTGTGAGGTTTAATGAATGTGTATTTTGACTTTGCCTGCTGAATTCATTATCTAAGTGTAAAGTATTATATAAATAGAACAGGCTATTTGCTCATTCCTCATGTTTCCTAATGGAGGAACAGAACAGAACCTTCATCTACTGTTACGCCTCTTGGAAGTTCCACCTTCGGATGCTCCCATACCCTGTAGGCATCCTACCATCATCACACCACCTGCGTTAGTGTAGGTGTCTGCCATTCTGTTTGGGACCCACGCATACTATTTCTTCAGTTAGCCATTGGGGGTCACTATAGAGTTATGTCAGGGTCTCCTCTCTCCCAGAGGCAGGGTTGGATGCATCGGCTGGCCCGGGGAATTGAAACTCTGGGCCATGAGTAGGGTTGTCAACCCTCCTGGATTGCCCTGGTGTCTCCAGGAATTACAGATTAATCTTTAATTAAAGATTATGTCACGTGATGAAATCTCCAGGAATACGTCCAACCAACATTGGCAACTCTAACCATGTGACGTCCCATTAAAGGGTTAATTTAGCAAAGTTACTTTCTCCAGGCAGTGTCCTGCCTTCAGGGTGTAATCATCCAATCACAGTTAGTTCTGATGATGTCATGCTCCCAATTTGCTGTTCCTTTGGCTGAGTGTGTTGTCACTTGACGTCCAGCTGGGGTGGAGTTCCTCTCTTATCAATAAACTAAGTGGTTTTTTTTTAATTATTTTAGATCACCTTTGTTGCTCTAAACACAGTGGCAGTCTTCTTGGGTTCTAAAAACTGACCCAGATATCTGTGCTTGGGGCCAGGCTTATTCAGGGACATTAGAAAAAAGACACAAACATCCAGCTGTTGTCCCACATTTTCAGTTTCATTCCATCATCAAGATCCAGATTTGAGAGCTTCAGAGCTCTGAGGGGGGTGTGTTGGTGGGGTGGGACATAGGCAGCTCCAAGCTGCGCAGCATTTGGCTGGGAGAAGGGGCCGTACCGGGAGCCATTAAACTCCAAAGGACACCTTGCCCTCATCATGTTTCACATGGCAAATCCTATGTTAAATTTCATTTAAAACCCATCTTTGCCTTAAATTTCAAAATAAACCTTCCCTACAATAATAATGATAAAGCAGGAAGCCACCGCTCTGGACAGCAGAGATTTTTCTTGTTGACACCGAGTTTCCGATTAACGGCAGTCAAACATAAATCCTTCTTCATAATTGCTGCACTTGGGCTCAGTTGCATACCTTAGCAAAATGGATTTCTCAAACAGCCCCCCCCCACACACACACCACACACACACACCTTATCTGAGACGCTCTCCATCCCACCTCCAAAGAGAGCAAAGGGAAAGATGCAGAACAAAAGCATTTCCTACTAAACTGCACCCAGCCATCTGTATACTTCATAAACCACCCCTATCTTCTAGATCACTGGTTCAAATCCAGCCCAGGTCAACCAGTGACTGAAAGCTGTTACCCTTTGGGAAATCAGTGGGTATCTATCTACATATCTCCCTTCCCAAAATTGGCACCCTTTCTTAGCAGGGAGGAACCAGTGGGTCATAGTAAGTGAGCTCTATGCTTAGTAACAATACCTAGCTCTTATCACGCATAGATCTCAAAATGCTTTACAAAGGCATATCATTATGCCCGTTTTATAGATGGGGAAACTGAAACGTAGGGAGGGGCAGTAATTTGCCCAAGGTGACCGATCAGGCCAGAGCCAGGAATAGAATATAGGTCTCCTGAGCCATAGCGTAGTGCTCTATCCACTGAGCCACACTATCTCTAAAAGGTGGTCACACCAGATGAGAATGGAGGTATGTTATGCTACCCTCGCTTGCACTCTAGCTACTGTCTATTTGCATTTCTAAAGTGTGTGCACATCTTGGAAAGGCGGTGCAGTGCTTAAAGCACTGATTTGAGAGACCCCAGCTCTGCCACAGACTGTCTGACCTTGGGCAATCACTTGGTTTCATAGAATCATAGAAGGTTAGGGTTGGAAGAGACCTCAGGAGGTCATCTAGTCCAATCCCCTGCTCAAAGCAGGATCCAAGGGTTTTGTCAAGCCGGGCCTTAAAAACCTCTGAGGATGGAGATTCCACCACCTCCCTAGATAACCCATTCCAGTGCTTCACCACCATCCTAGGAAAATAGTGTTTCCTAATATCAAACCTAGACCTCCTCCACTGCAACTTCAGACCATTGTTCCTTGTTCTGTCATCTGCCACCACTGAGAACAGCCGAGCTCCAGTTTGTCTCTGCCATAGTGTTCCAGGTGTAAAATGGGGTTAACAGCACCTCCCTACCTCACAGGGGGGTCGTGAGGATAAATATGTTACTGTGGGGTACTCAGATGCTGTGGTAACAGTGGACCTATAAAAGCTGAAGACAGATCAGTACTGAACTAGAATGCTTGAGTCCAAACAGCTCCAAGTCAGACAGCTTTAGTAAGCACTAGACAGGCAACATGGTCTGGTAGCTGGGATGGAAGCATGCAAATCAGATTTGGTTTACTAATATTATACATGTTATGGTAGTCCCAAGATGCTCTAGTCATGGATCAGCCCCCGTGAGCACTATATAAACAAATAAAACCCCAAAGAGCTTATGATCTATGTAGAGACAAGAGTCAGGTGAATGCAACAAACAGACAGGGGATTCACAAGGAAACAATGAGACAATGCTGGTCAGTGGGATAAGCAGCCATCTCAGCAAACCCCCATTAGGTCCCATTATTAATATTCTGTGTGACAGCATTATATATTTGCTGGCTCAGGAGGCATCTTACATATGGGGAAGCTGGAGGTGAGTTTTGGAATGAGCCTGGGGAGAGAGCTGAATTTGGGGGTGAACATGCCTGGGGGTAGAGAGGATCTGAGTTTGAGTGTGAGCCATGGGGAAGGTTTGCAGCAAGTCTGGTGTCTGAGATTTAGAGCTGAGTCTGGGGCCAGCATGTACTTTGGAGTGGAAAGAATATAAAGATCTACAGATCAGTCTGGGCAAAACTCTGGTATCTTTGAATTTCACATTGAGGTTTCGGTAAATTTTTCCTAAGTCTCCCTTTCAAAAGTGGCTCAGCCTCAGGTCCTTAGGAAATGTAAGCTCCTAAATCACTTTAAAAAATGGGACTGATGGGAATTTTCCAACCCAATTTTTTTTGGTCAAAAGATGCTAATTCGTCAAAAGCCAAATACTTAGTGGGAAAGGGATGAATCTTCGGATGTGCAAAAAAAATTGAGAATAAGTTAAAAAAATTGTCAAAATGAATGAAAAGTTCTAATTTTTTTGGTTGGAAACAAATATTTGTTTTGGAATTTGGGTTAATTTCTATTAAAAAGAGGTCCTTTTTAAAAAAAAAAGTCAAAATTGAAATGGCACATTTTGAAATGAGCCAAATAAATTGTTTGAATGGACCCAATTTGCATTTTTTTTCAAATATTTCTTTCCCACCTGGATCCAGACTTAAGCTCCTAAGTCACTTAGGGTAGGATTCACAATGACATTTAGGCACCTAACTCTCGATGCAAACCCCAGGGAAAGAGAGGCCAAAGCCACCCTCCTAAGGCCTGCATCGCCCCTCCACCCAAGATGGCTGAGCTCTCTTAGCCCTTGACATCCCTGGCTGTGCGCAGAGGGCAGGGCTTGGTCCAGGTGCATGGATCCTCTGAGCAGCTGCTCATGCCATCCTCCTCTGTCTTCTGGATGCCACCCTGCCATTCTCAGGAAAGGAGTGGGGTGGAGGGGAGATGGGTGTCTCTGGAGTGGGTTGCCATAGAAACCAGGCCTAGCCTGCGCTGTGGACAAACAGCCGTTTTCAAGGACATGCCTTCCCCCATTGTCAGTCAGCTGGAGGGGAGGCTTTTGTAGCTGGTGCTTTCCCAGTAGCCCTTGCTGAATAGGTGCGAGTTCATGAACCTTCCCGTTGGCTGGAGAAACAAACAAGTATCTGACCTTTGATCTTCTGTTGACACTTCAGCAACATCCCGCCCCTGGACTCCTGCACCCCAAGATACAAAAATCAGGGGGTCCCTTTAGCTAGTTCTTTGGCTGTTTTCATTTGGACCGACCGTATTAGGGCCATGAATCTGGTTTGAAAGTCTCCACAGTGAACCTGAGACGGATGCTTCAGATCAACAAAGAGAGTCTAATTCTTTTGTTCTCTCCCTGCTCTCTGAGACACGTACGAAGACTGGGTCCCTTAAACAAATCAGGCACATAGACAAACTTTGCTCCGTAAAGGAACCCAGGCAGGATTTGTGTTCCTTTGTTTTGTCGTCATTTATCACATTATTTTGTCCCTTTGTTTGTGTGTTTGTTTACACTCAGATCCAATGCCTGAAAGCAAAATGAGCTTTACAAAAAGAATTAAAAGAAGCAAATTTCCTTATAGACTCATAGACTTTAAGGTCAGAAGGGACCATTATGATCATCTAGTCTGACCTCCTGCACAATGCAGGCCACAGAATCTCACCCACCCGCTCTTAACAACCCCCTAACCTATATCTGAGTTATTGAAGTCCTCAAATTGTGTTTTGAAGACTTCAAGGTGCAGAGAATCCTTCAGCAAGTGACCCATGCCCCATGCTGCAGAGGAAGGAGAAAAACCTCCAGGGCCTCTGCCAATCTGCCCTGGAGGAAAATTCCATCCCAACCCCAAATATGATGATCAGTTAAACCCTGAGCATGTGGGCAAGACTCACCAGTCAGCACCCAGGAAAGAATTCTCTGTAGTAACTCAGATCCCACCCCATCTAACATCCCATCACAGATCACTGGCCATATTTACCTGCTAATAATCATGCATCATTCATCATGCATGCCCATTGGCTTGTTATTGTAGGGTTGCTCCAGAGAGCATGGCCCACTAGTTTGTTTATTGAAGGTATGCTCATGAGTGCAGGGCTATGGATTTTTTACACTTGCTATCTGGTCACCCTAGATCAGGAAGCTGATAGATGCCTTGGCAGGCTGTAGCTGGTCACCACACGCTTGGTTTTTCAGATCAACCGAGATGTGCTGGCTTTCCTGTGATCTGCCCCAGAGATAAGGTGTGGTGGGGGAAGGGACCCACAGATAAATCCTCCTCTTTAAAGGGCCTGGGCTTGTCTCTCACTATGGCAAAGATGGACCTCTACTGAAATACGAGACCCAAATGTCCGTGCCATTCAGATCTGGCTCCACAGTTGCTAAAGCCCCAGATCTGAAATTTCGGGAGATCCACACATCACAGTGTGGACCCATGATGATCAATAACAAACCAAGGTGTGTGGCACAGCCCTCATTAGCAACCCTACAATAACAAACCAGATATGGGACCAGGCTGGTAGGTGGAGTGTAGCCAAAACCAGAACCATGTCTCATTAGAGAGGAAGGATGGGCCAGACCCCTTAACCTAGGACTATGGCGACTCAGGTTCAACTCCCTGCTTTCCTACAGACTTCCTAGATGGTGCTGGGGTAGTCATGTGCTTCAGTGCCCCATCTCTAAAACAGGGATAATTGCATTCCCCCACCTTCCAGGCATGTTGTGAGAACCCAGATCTCCTGAGTCTCAGTCCATTATGCTATCTACTAGGCCAAGCTGCTGGAAAAGGCTACAATAGGGGAAAGGGTATGTCCTATTGCCTACCAGTTGGTGACAGCTCGCAACCTGAGGGGCTTAGTACCTAGTAGTATTTTGGTTTTATTTGCTGCTACTTTGGAGCTTGTTTGAAAATAAAGCTAGCCCAGAAGATAGGATCTAACTTTCTGCCCAGTAAATTTGCCCACCGGGCTACAAAACTGTTGGGCAAACTATTGCCACAGATAGTATCAAGATTTGATGTCTTCTTGAAAAATGATGCTCTACCTTAACCAGAAATTATGGGCTTAACACAGGAGTCTCCGAGTGAAATTCTGTGCCCTGTGTTATGCAGTAGGTCAGACTAGCTGACCATAATGGCCCTTTCTGGCTTTAAAAATCTCTGCATCTAAACTTACTCATGTTTGAAGATTGGACCTGGATGGATCTTAACACAAGGCCAAAGAGTCACTCAATGCTCAGTAGATCTAGAATAAGTTAAAAGATATATTTTGTCATGCAGCCTGCTGTTAACCTGTGGAACTTCAAGCCACAGGACACCAGAGGCTGTGAATGACTAATGTAGCTAAGAACGCTAACGTGAACTTTGTACAATGCAGAACACTGTACAATAAATAATAATAATAAATAAGGGTAAACCAGCCACATGCTTCAGGGCATAAACTGACTCCCCAAGCTGAGGATCAGGGAGGATATTTTCCCCTTCATGTACTTTAGGGCATAAACTGTCTGATGCATTAAGGATGTTTCAACAGGGTCAGTTCATATTGGTCATTGCCAAAGATGGGCTGCAAGTGATTCAACTGGGTATGGCAGGAGGTGGGATACCCATTAGCATCACAAGGCAGGATCCTGGATCAGTGGAACAATAGTCTGATTCCGTATGGCAGATCCCACGTTCCTCTTGTGTTGTCTTTTATCAGCAATGGACACAAACTCCATAAACCAGGGACCTGTCAGCTCAGCAAACAGTGAGCTGGGACTGTCTGCCAGGTCCCAGCACTCCTCCAGATTTCAGAGAGAGCCGGGCTACCCAGCAGTGCCCATTAAAACAGGTTCCTCCAGCTGAATATCGGCTGATCGGTGCTGGCATGACAAGCAGAAGTAATTTATATTGGTTGCTAAAGACACAGGCAAATGTGTCCGTTATCAGCACCAGAAAACATTGTCTGTAAATAATGCAGCAGGAGAGAGCCACTCATTTATTTATTTGTTATGAGCCATTTGTTCAGCTTTTGCAGGGACCCAAGGATGAGATAGTGGAGAAGGGGAGCAGTCCTCAGAGCGGAGGGGAATCTAATGGTTAGAGCAGGAGGCTGGCTGTCAGGACTCCAAGGTTCTGTTCTCAGTTCTGGGAAGGGAGTGGGATCTAGTCATTGTGGGTGGAGGACAGACTGGGAGTCCTGGGTTTTATTCTCAGTTCTGGTAGGGGAGTGGGATCTAGCAGTTGCAACAGGGGACTGGAGTCAGGATTTTACTGAGTCACTGTGTGAGTTTGGTTAAATTGCTTTTATTTGCCTCAGTTTCCCCTTTGCACCATGGGGATGATGACACTAAGTGACCTACTTCAGAGTAGGTTTGAGAGCCAGAATCCATTAAAGTTTGCAAAGAACTTTGATATCCTTTGCACTGAAGGACAGAAGATTATTATTTTACTGGCTCAGCCTGGATTTGTTTTGTGTTTTTGTTTCTCATATCAGAGCCAGCTAATTCCAGCTGCCAACAAGCAGTCGCAGCCAAATAACCTCTCACATTTCTACAGCTCATTTCATCCCAATCCACTTTATACCCACGGGCATTGTTTCTCCATTGAAATTCAAATGCTTTTCCGCCAACATGTTGAGAACAAGGAGACATTTCTAACCAAGGACACCTGGACAAACGCGTCTCTCATTGACACAGAGGATGGTTTCCTAAAGAACCAAGCCCATTAAATTCAATTTATCTTCTACTCTGAGAGGCCAAATCCTCACTTCTGGATTTGAACGTGTGTATCCAGGCCACACTGGCTGAGTGGTAGTTCCAGAACCTCGATGGGAGTTAGGTGCCTAAATATAGTTGGGGATCTGGGCCGAAGACTGTGGCTGAAAGTGTCCAAATTTCTACAGGGAGCATTGGGTTTGCAATAACTTTGCAAGTCAAAAACTTTGTAATTTATAAGATCTGAAGTGTGAGTTTCTTGCCTCCCGTCCTGGGCTGGAGTGTCAGGGCAGGTGTGTAACTGCTTGGAAAACAGTAAGGATTTTGTGGGGAAATTCTGGGGGGAGGGTAATGAAAAAAAATTGGGGGAAGAGACTGAAGAAATGTTCTTTAGTTTTTTGGAAAAAATTCAAATGTTTCCAAAAAAACTGTAACCCTGAACCAAAAGCCACGCCCCCCCCCAAACACTATAACTGTTATTTTGTATGGTTTTTGTTCCAATATTTTCTGCCCCAAAATCTGCATTTGTTTTTCTGTTTTTCAAGCAAAGCTGAGAAAGAAATAAAATGTTCTGGGAACATTTTCATTTGGAAAAACATCGTCTTGGGGCAAAAATGAATTTTCAAGTGAAAAGTTTCCACTAATCATATTTAACTTTCAGCCCAAATTCCACTGATCCAGTTTTACCTTTTGGCTCAAAGAGCCACAGATATGTAGGGCTGGAGGGGACCTCAAGACATAGTCCACGCTCCCCACTCTGAGGCAGGATTAAGAATAGCTACTACTACTGCTAATAATAATAATTCCTACTCTTATATAGCACTTTTCATCACTAGATCTCAAAGCTCTTTACAAAAGAGGTCAGTCTCCTTATCCCCATTACAGAGATAGGGAAACTGAAATACGGAGCTGGTGACTGACTTGCCCAAGGTCACTCAGCAGACCAGCGGTCAAGCCGGTAATTGCCGTGTCTACGTTAGCTCCAGCAACAGAAGCATGTGTTTCGTCTAGCTAAATTACAATAGAAGCAGTGTGTTTACGATCTGCTTGGTAATTCTGTTTGTTGCCTGCACCAGATGGGATCTTCGCAACACCCTCGGCTTTGAAATAGGGTGTGAGTAAGGTTTATTTATTTATTTATTTATTTATTGGGAAGGCTGATGAGAGCATCTTGGAAGCCAGCGCTGATTTTAAATAATGTCCTTCTAAGCAGCGGGAGTGTGAGAACTCTTAAGAGGTCTGGTGATATTTATACTGATGACACATACCTTGAACAATTTCCAAGAATCTTGGCTGCAGTGATGAAGTCAGCAAGAAAGGAGAGAGAGAGAAAGGGAGGCCTTCTCTTTTTCACTCTCTTTTTTAACGTTATAACAAAACGAGGAACAATTCATCAAGAGAAAGGAAGAGGGGAGAATACAAAATCCCAAAGATCATTAACCTACTTTGCAATTTCACAAATTTATGTCAGTAATTCCTTCTCCCCTGCAATGGCCAAAAATGTTGAATTCTTGGCCTCCTCTGCACGGTGATGTCAAGGAGAGAAACTGAAGCACGATGTGGCGGGAGAAATGGACAGGATCTGCAGAGGGAAAATGTTCTACTTCCAACTTCCACTGGTATCAAGTCAGTGGAGTACACCGCTGCTGCTCTCTCTTTGAACTGCCTAGAATAGCATCCGAGAAGCATAGGGCTGTCTTCTAGTCCATCCCCCAGGATTAAATAGTGAAATCAAATAGTGTAGTATCCCTTTACATAGTTTGTGAGCCCCCTAAGTGGTGCCCACTGCATTCTATGTTGTAGAACCAGCCAGAGCTGGTACATATATAGCCAGATCTTGCATTGATTAGGCAGGAGATAAGAGCTAGTGTGGGTCTTTATAGCCAAAAAGAATAGGCCTGGCCCCTGGGTGGTATAGAGGGAGGCAGTATGATTTAGTGGTTAGTGCACAGACTGGCTGCTGTGGAAAGACAGTTCTAGTCCTGTCTCTGCTACTAGTCTCCTGGGTGACGTTGGGCTAGTTACTTGAAGGATAATAGCTATAACACTCTTGGAGGTCTGGTCAGTTCCTATTATGGCTCGTTTGTGTTTAATGAGCGCACACGGTTATTTGGGGCCCAATGCTGCCTGTGTGGGTTCTTCATGTTGTATAACAAGCAACAGATATAAGCTCCAGTGAGTGAGGGCTGATTCTGCTGTTTCAGTCAGGGGATAGCAGCGTGCTGCTCACTGGCGCACTGTAGTTTCACCGCACACGCCATCTCTGTATAGGTCCTTTGGCTTAATTTGCACTTTAAATCCTCCTTTCCATCTGAGGATCTCAAAGCACGCTGCAAATATTGCAGCGGCATTTGAGCCTTCATTTCCCCGAGAAGCAGGTCAGGCTCATTATTTGCAGTGCTCAGGAGATCGAGTGGGTCCACAGCTGTGGGATGAACTGCCTCAAACCTCACCGCTTTCCTTTCGGAGTGCAGGGGGCTCTCGTTTGACCTTGCCTTCAGCAATGAACGCATGCAGCACAGCAGACGTGAATAAATAAAAAACAAATAAAACTCCCATCGTGTTCCCCTTAGGGGGAAAGGAGAGAGTCACATGTGCTAAATGCTGGGCACGTCCTAGAAGTCTCCTCGTCTTGAGGGCTGCCGCCCTGGTGAAGTCAGTCTAAGAAGCCCACCTGCATAGAAAGATGTACAGAATGGGGAAACTGAGGCATAAAGCAGGGAAGTGACTTGTCCCAGGCCCCCCACTGAGTCTGTGGCAATGAGCATAGTTCCCCCCACCCCCCAAATCTAGCAGTCTCGGTTAGAAGAACAATGGCACTGTGGTGAAACTGGTCTATGACTCCAGAGACTTGTGGCTAGATCCATCAAGGTATTTATGCGCCTAACTGCCACCTTAGGTGCCTAAGTCTAAAATGTCAATCCACAAAATGGCTGCTCAGCTGCTGCCCTACCCTGTAGGCACCTACGTTTCTGCCACTCAAGTCTCTTCGATGCCTAATTTTCTAAAATTGGGCATGTGCGAAGATGCCTAAGTCCTGTCCCACCAAGCAGCTTGGTACTTAAAACCTGGCAACGTGTCCCCCACCTACCAGGTCGGCAGGGCCAGATCTGGTAGGAATTCTCAGGGGCTGCCTAAGAACATGCCTACTGGATCGGGCCCTGCACCAACCCCAGCCAAGGAGGTGGTGCCACCTCTCATCCTTTAGCAACCCGTGACTGCAACGATCACTCAAGGAGACACACGTTCAAGTCCCCACGCCATTCACCCAGTAGAGGGACTAGATAGAACCTAGCTCACCCACCTCCCATGGAGGTGGCCAAATCACTAGGTGATAGAGTCCTGTGGGGTCTGGGAATCTCTCCTGCTGAAGCTTTTCCATAGGGGTGGCGCATAATGGAGGCTGGAGGAGGTTAAGCCTCCCCAAACCTCACACATCTTGGGGGGTGGGGGAAGTGGCAGATTTGGGGCCCCCATAAAAATCTTCCCCTACCATTGCCCCAGGACTGTGGTGGGGACACAGAGCTTTTCCGGTCTCTAGGCCACAGGGGTGGGGGCGGGAGGGAAGGGATGGAGGGGCAAAATACAGGGGTGGCTGCAGTGGAAGAGGTGGAATGGTGGAGGTGCCTCCATCGAGGCTGAGGGCTCAACCCCAGCCAGGCCAAGCTCTTAGCCCTCCTTGCCCTTGTGGCAGTGACCGAGCTCTCAGCCTCCGGAGGCCTGAGAGCAGCAAGGTGAGGCGGAGCAGGGGGCTAGTCTCCCCAAGGGGGAGCATCACCTGCTGCCCATGATCTTCCACTTTATATAAAACACTTCAATAGTCATGGAGAATGATTCTATTTCCCAGTGCTTAGCGCACTCACCTGGGAGATCCAGTTTCCAGCCCTTGCACCAGTAAGTATCTTCTATGTCTGCCCAGTGCTGAGCCTAGGCTGGTGTTACCATACCACAATTAATAATAATTGTCTGGCTTTCCCCTTTACTTGAGCCACAGAACTGTCCTTCTTATCCCACATAGGTCAGGGACACCCACACTTTGTGACTCCAGAGGCCACTTTAATAACCTGCCGGGCGCCTGAAGGCTGCACCGAATGTGCTGCGCAGAAGGTTTTGAAATTAAAAAATAAATGCAAGCGAGAGGATTACCTGCTTGCCCTTGTGCTGCAGTTGATAGGTGAATAGAAATTGCTCATTAGATGAGTTCATCAGGAACACATTCACACACACCCCTGCTGCTGCTCAGCTTTGTCCTTCCTGAGAAGTTAGATGGGGGAGGACACTGCAGACTTAGGGTAAAGATTCGCTCCTGCACCAGAGCATTGGTCTAGGCAAGAGAAGATGAGATCAGAGGCTGTTGAGAAGCCATGTGCACCTCCCTGATTCTCACCCCAGCCCCAGCGCAGCTTAGAGTTGCTGCTGGGCAACTCTAGTCTAAATTGCACCACTGGCTTAGGGTCAGTGTCTGCTCTTGACTCAGCCCTGATATGCCCCCCTGCATTGGCTCACGTCTCAGCTGCAAGGCAGATCTGCCAGCAGGGAGCTCCCCTCTAACAGGAGGATTCTCTGCTGGGCATTTGGGGGCTCGATTGCCACCCCTTTGTGCTGTCTGAACAGCCTTGAGCATCAGGTCCTCCGAGGCTGACGCTGTATTTATGCCTCCTCCACCCAGCAAATGCAATGTTCCTCTAAGTCAAGAGGAGCTTGGCCTGGGCATGGTCTACAAGTCCAGGTCCTTTGAGCAGCTTTGGTGTCAGGAGAGTCAAAGGTTTTACAACCAGCCACAAAGGATTTTGCAGCCATAGCCTGCTCTGACTGGGCCTGATAAACCAAACAAACCTGGAAATGAATACAGGTAAAATGACTGGAAGGACACTAGGGTTTATATCTTCCATGCAGAATGATTCACAACATAGCTTGCGATGGCCCAAACTCCTGCCTTTTGTCAGCTGGCTATAACGTTAAGATTATTCTACTTAACATTGAATCCATCTTCCCACTGAGACACAGAATCATAGAATCATAGAACATCAGGGTTGGAAGGGACCTCAGGAGGTCATCTAGTCCAACCCCCTGCTCAAAGCAGGACCAACACCAACTAAATCATCCCAGCCTGGGCTTTGTCAAGCCGGACCTTAAAAACTTAAGGATGGAGATTCCACCACCTCCCTAGGTGACCAATTCCAGTGCTTCACCACCCTCCTAATATCCAACCTAGACCTCCCCCACTGCAACTTGAGACCATTGCTTCTTGTTCTGTCAACTACCACTACCTGAGAACAACCGAGCTCCATCCTATTTGGAACCTCCCTTCAGGTAGTTGAAGGCTGCAGTCAAATCCCCCCTCACTCTTCTCTTCTGCAGACTAAATGACCCCAGTTCCCTCAGCCTCTCCTCATAAGTCATGTACCCCAACCCCCTAATCATTTTTGTTGCCCTCCGCTAGACTCTCTCCAATTTGTCCACATCCCTTGTGTAGAGGGGGGGACCAAAACTGGACTCAATACTCCAGATGTGGCCTCACCAGTCCCGAATAGAGTGGAATAATAACTTCTCTCGATCTGCTGGCAATACTCCTACTAATACAGCCCAATATGTCATTGGCCTTCTTGGCAACAAGGTCACACTGCTGAGTCATATCCAGCTTCTCGGCCACTGTATTTCCCAGGTCCTTTTCTGCAGAACTGTTGCTTAGCCAGTCGGTCCCAAGTCTTTAGTGGTGCACGGGATTTTTCATTCCTAAGTGCAGGACTCTGCACTTTTCCTTGTTGAACTTCATCAGATTTCTTTTGGCTTAATCCTCCAATTTGTCTAGGTCACTCTGGACCTTATTCCTACCCTCCAGCGTATCTATCTCTCCCTCTGCTGAACCCAAGGTCCTGAGAAGCTGGGATGAAAGATCCCGACGATACTTGTTGCAAACACAAAGATGTCCTGAACAAATCAAACATCTTGAGTAATAATTATTTTCTGCCCTACACTACTGTGCAGAGTTCCTGTATGCTGCTAAGAAGTTGCTGCGTTACACTCCAGAGGTGGCTGCATTTCACTGATAGGCATAGTCATACTATCTAGCACCTAGATAATACAGGGTTCTGTAAATATGAGAGAAAGATACACAGTTCTATACTGTCAGTATCATCACCTGCACAGAGAAAAGAGATTTTGATAAATATGTCTCCAAAATAACGGTTTAAAACTTCTGCGAAACTGAAATCAGAAACAGCACCAGCTCCAGCATAATAGGGGACCTGCAAACAAAGGGTTAACATCCTCCAGTGGCTGGAAGTTGGAGTCAGCAAAGTTCGCAGAAGACATAAAACATGGATTTTTAACAGTAAGGGTAATTAACCACTGTCCAAGATTAGGAGAGAAGCGGGGAAGTCTCCATTGCTTGGAGTTTTTTATTCAAGATGGCGGTTCTGGCTAAAAGACACATTCCAGTTCAACCCCAGACTGCTGAGCTCCATGCAGGACTCACTGAGGGAGACCCAGGGCCATGCTATGCAGGAGGTCAGATTCGATGATCATAATGGTCCCTTCTGGCCTTGGAACCTATGAATTACCCCTGTTTTAGAGATAGGGAATTTAAGACACAGAGAGTTTAAGTGGCTTGCCTGGGATCATGCGGGTAAGTTAGTGGCTGTTCTGGGAATGGATATCACATCTCTTGGCTCCCAGCTGCCCTGTTTTAAGCACCTTGGTAGGGACAATGCTACAAAAATATAAGACGCTGGTTATTATTCAGAGGCATCTTTGTTCTGTAAATGTACATGAGTGAAAAATAGGATGGAATTAAGCAATAATGACCCAAGCGCCCAGGTATTTCCTGGGAATTAATGGCCAGCTGGGAGGAACTGATGGCCCAAGGAGCTCACATGGACCATTAACTCCAGCCGGTCATTAGTCCCCAGGAAATACACTGTGCTGCACCGAGGTCGTCAGTGCTATCACAGGCTGGGAATAAAATAAATCTAAGCATGTTTTTATGGGCGCCGCTGTTTCATGAGGAACGTACAGGGCCCGGCTGGGGAATTAATGCCCTGTGCATTAAGCAGACAGATCGCTCCCATCAACCCTCAGCCATCCCAGCTGGTTACAATACAAATTAGCGAGACAATGACAATGACAGCGCAAGAAGCAGTGTTCTCACTGCGAGTCTGGCCCCGCAGCCAGAGAGGGGGCAGGTTTGGGGGTGGGAGCGAGAGGAGGAGGCGGGGCTGGGAAGGAGTGGAGAATAGGTGATAATGAGAGATGGTGAGAGAAAGACAAAGCGGGGAGGGGACAGTTCTATCAGAGAGAAACTTGGTCGTTCATTGCCAAATCAAACCCTCAAACCAGATTAGCAGCACGGTCTAGAGGTTAGGACTCGGGACAGGGAGTTCAGGACACCTGGGTTCTACCACTGGCTTTGGGCAAGTCCTATCCCCTCCTATGATATGGCTGGCTTGCAATTGTAAGCTGTATGGGGCTGGGGACTGTCTGTCCAGCAGCCAGCCCCTAGCCCAAAGGGCCTCTGATCTTGGCTGTGGTTTCTTTTGGCTATTGTAATAGCATAAGAGCAGAATGGTCCTACTGGGTCAGACCAAAGGTCCATCTAGCCCAGTATCCTGTCTTCCAACAATGGCCAGTGCCAGGTGCCCAAGAGGGAATGAACAGAACAGGGAATCATCAAGTGATCCATCCTCTGTCGCCCATTCCCAGCTTCTGCCAAACAAGCTAGGGACACCATTCCTGCTCCTGGCTAATAGCCATTGATGGACCTATCCTCCATTAATTTATCTAGTTCTTTTTTGAACCCTATTATGGTTTTGGCCTTCACAACATCCTCTGGCAAGGAGTTCCACAGATTGACTGTGCATTGTGTGAAGAAATACTTTCTTTTATTTGTTTTAAACCTGCTGCCTAGTAATTTCATAACAGTGACACTAATACAGAAGGGGAGCACTCTGTGCTGATGTTCATGACGGCTCAAGGTGCACAGCAAAGGAGATGCGGGCCCTCTAACCAAAAGTGTGCTCACGCAGCAGTGCCAAGGCCAGCTCCCCAGCTAGTGTATATCAGTGCTCATTTACACTGGTCGAAGATCTGCCCCCTGCATGCAGCAGGTGGGGAGAATGGAAATCCAGCAGAATCAAGAACAGCCATCTCAGGGGACCCCAAGCCAGCTGTTTCACTGAGCACCTAGGGCCCTGCTGCCTGTCTCTGTTCCAGACCCTTTGGCTGCCACCAGCAGTAACTGACTGGCACCTGGTCATTTGGCTGCACCTCCTGAGCCCTCTGAGCAGCACTAGATGCCAACTGCTTCAACTGGTTTCAGCGTGAGGGGCAGGAAGTCAGTACGTGTTTGAATGGGGCTGTGCATAGTGTCCCTGCATTGCATCTCCAGGACCTGCTATCTAATCAGGGATCTCTGTTGCTCGGCAGATCCCTGCAGTTCTGCTCCTTGGTTTCAGTATTGCACCTTAAGAAGTTGAGCAGGCTAGGTGACTATGCCACCAGCTTAGTGTCTGACACAGGGCAAAGCAGCTCAAGCTGACTTGATCTAACTTGAGAACCCGGAGTCCTGCATCAAAATCCCACTCTAGGTGCCAAAATCAGCAGTCAGGTTTTCAGTTGTGGATTTGGAGAAGAGATGGGGACTCAGCACCATGCATATCAGGCCTTTTCCAAGTGCCTGATTTTTGCCAGGCCAATTTTTCCACTGTTATTCCATTTCCTTGGCTGCCATGGCAGGCAATGGTGATGTATGTCCGGGGCATAAGCATAGCTGCTGGCATGATTTATGAGCCTCCCACTCCCCCCAGAGAAATAGACCTCCGCTGATCCCCACACCCAGGAAACATTTCATTTGTACTTTCCACACCAGACGAAGGTGGAAATGAAAAGGCCGGCCTTAGGCACAAGCAATTAGGCTGCATGGTATAAAAGACTATACACTTTAGCAGATGAATGCATCAACATAGAAGTATATAACATAACGAATGGTGCAGAGGAGCTCAGCTGGTTGCTCCTTTCTCATACTATGAGAACAAGGAAGGAATTCAGTGGACCTGAGGCCATACACTTCCAACTGCAAAAAGGAATTACTTTGGCACATGATATATAATTGACCTGTGGAACTTACTGCCACATGATGTTGACTAGAGCTGGGCAAAACTCTTCAACGGAAACTTTTTGTGGCAAAAAAAATGCAGATTTGGTGACATTGAAACATTTTGGGGATTCATGTCAGTTTTGCCAAATTGTTTGTTTTGGGGGGGGAAAAACAAAAAAAAATCTGGAAAAATTTCAAACATTTGCATTTTTTAGAACATAAGAACGGCCATATTGAGTTAGACCAAAGCTCCATTTAGCCCTGTATTCTATCTTCCGACAGTGGCCAATTCCAGGTGCCCCAGAGGGAATGAACAGAACAGGTAATCATCAAGTGATCCATCCCCTGTCGCCCGTTCCCAGCTTCTGGCAAACAGAGACTAAGGACACCATCCCTGCTGATCCCGGCTAATAGCCATTGATGGACCTATCCTCTATAAACTTATCTAGTTCCTTTTTGAACTCTGTTATAGTCTTGGCCTTAATAACATCCCCATGTAAGGAGTTCCACATGTTGACTATGCTGTCTGTATTTGTTTTGAAATGACTTTATTTCAAAATTTCCTTTCATTTTTTTAAAAACAAAATCAAAACAATTTAAAAATGGTCAAAATCAACCCCAAATTATTATTTTTTTAATGTTGCAGTTTGCCTAAAAATTCAAAAATATTCAGTTTTGGTCCAATCAAAAACTTTTTTTTTATTATTTTTACTTTTTTGAAATTGCCAAGAAGCTGAAAAATTCACTATTTATCCAGCTCTGTTGTTGAGTTCAAGAGCTTCCAGAATTCAAAAAAAGGGTTTGATAGCTATCGACAGTAATAAGCAGCATAGCCTAGTGGGTAACACCCGAACATCATACCTGGGAGTTTTTGGTTCTGTTCCCAGTTTTGCAGCTGTGTGACCTTGGTAAGTCACGTTCCCTTGGTGTGCCTCAGTTTCCCCATGTGTAAAATGCAGATGATCTTTTGACATCTTCAGATCAAGACTGGATGCCTTTTTGGAAGGTGGGCTTTAGTCAAACATGAGTCAAATTAGATTATCTGATGGTCCCACCTGGCTGTGCGCTCTGTGAAATGCTGGCGTCCTTTACATCAACAAAATCTAGCTCATCCACAGATCTCAAAGTACCTTACAAAGAAGGGCAGTACTGTTATCCCCATTTTACAGATGGGTAAACTGAGGCACAGTGCAACGCCGTCATTTGTCCAAAGCTACATGGTGGATCAGTGGCAGAGCTAGGAATAGTCCTAGTCCAGTCCAGCGCTCTATCCACTGGGCACACGGCCTTTTGTAAAGTGCTTTGAAATCTACACATGAAATCTCTGTAGAAGAGCGAGGTATTAGTACACTAGATACAAGCGTATTGATAGCAAGAGTAGCTCCAGTTATATTAGAGAAGATACAGTTTTAGGATAGAAAACCTGCTGCTTGAGAACGTGAGCCAATCATTAAGTGACAGGAGTTAGGAAGAAGTTATGGATAAGTTAGTTATCCTCTGAAACAGCTAGTACTGGCCACTGTCAGAGACTGCATTAGCTGGACCACTGGTGTCACCTGGCCCCCTGACTGCTATGTTCCTACTGAACGTGCCCACAGAGAGTCCTGTAGTGTCAGCAACTCCATGCTTCTGGGACTTCCCACACACACACACACACACACACACACACACACACACACACACACACACACACACACACACCCCGGATGAATCTTCATTTTTATTAATAGCAGAAGTAGCTCCTAGAGGCACAACCATGATCAAGGGCACTGCACAAGAGTGAGAGACAGCCCCTGCCCCAAAGAGCTTACAGTCTAAATAGACACGAGTGGGAGGAGAAACTGAGGCACTTGCCACAGATCAGTAGCAAAAGCAGGACTCAGGCAATGCGGATGCTCAGTGTGATTTTACCTAAGGTATTTCCATGGTTCCCATTGCTCTAACACAGGAAGCAGGGAGCGGCTTTATTCCCCATTTTACAGAGAGGGAATTAAGACACATAGAGACTAGGGTAATTAGCCCAGAGGCTGACTGTAGCAGGGTAGAACACTGAAGCCAGATCTCTCACAGCCCAGACGAAGCACACAAAACACCGGGCCCAGCCTCCTTCTCCAACGCCACTGAGCCCCATTCTTTCTCGGGGCTCGAGAAGCATTAAGGCCAGCTGTAGCTCCAAAGCATGGGTGCCCGATGGCGCTCGCGCACTTCCCACGCCCCCCTCCGGCGTAATCCCTGCACCGTCTTCGCTCCAGAGAGACGCGCCTTGACGAGGTTCAAGCAAACAACGCCATAAAAGAGACATTTGCTTTAATTCTCTCCGGAAGGGACAATTGAGCGCAGGCTGTTTGCAAGCTGTTGGCAGCTCTTTATCGCATACGCTTGCGCTTTCGCAAAATGGTATCCGGGAGCGGATTGGCAGGGGTCAAAGGTCACGTGCCAGATTCCCACGCGCCGGACAGAAGAACAGACGTGGGAGAAAGAAATTGAAGCCAGAGGCACAAAATTGAGCCCAGAACTAGTTAGGGATCAAAGGAAACGATGAGTCTTGCTCCAGGCCCCTATACCATATTTACAGTGGCAGTACACGAGCACTTGGATATCGAGTTGAGTTTTACAAGAAATACATAGAAATCAGAGGCTGATGGTGATTATTATAGGTATTACGGTAGCATCCCCCCACTGAGATCAGTTGGGTGGCATCCACAGACCTTGAGAGAGAGACAGAACATGCCCCGGACAGTTTACAGTCTAAACAAAATGTGGCCCCACACTTAAAGGAGCAATGGCAAGGGGGAATCAGGTCCTTCCAGAAAGGCAGGGAAAGCAGCATAGGGCCCCCTTTCTGCCACCAGGACCAGCCAGGGGGGTCTCATACTTACCTATCATCCAGGGTAGGGGGTTGCTGCCTTCTTCTCTTCTTGCACACAGAGTCCTCTGCTGGGGTGGGCTTGGTGCGGGGCAGAGGTATCTGAGAGCAGAGGGGCTTGGAATTAACACACCACTGAGAAATGGATGCCCAGCTCACCCTATCAGAGCTATTGCTCCAGGTTCTCTGCAAACCCAGGCAGACGTCGTAGCACTGGTTGCACTCAGAGCAGTTCCTCCTCTCCAAACACATGTTTCAGGCTCTATGTAGACGCAGGAGGATGTTGGTGTGTCAATTACACTAGGTTCGTATTTTCCAGCTTTTCTTTGCAACCACAAGTCCTAGAAATTTACTGTAAAAAATGAAAACATTCATTCTGATTTAATCATATGACTTCAGAAGCTGGGTTCCTAATATGCTACCTATGCTTTAACCTAGCCCTGCAAGGTACGATTATCTTTACCACCATGGTATCTATAACTGCTCAGATCCGAGTTAGATGGCACACGGGTTAAATCACTGGCACTTTTTACCAGTGCTGAAATCACACACACAAAATAAGAACAATAATCACAGTGTGCACACTTGCTCTGGGCTCAGAGCCATCTCATCCTTTAGCAGACTGGGTTTTATCCAAGTTTTCCCTTGGATTTCAAGGACAGAGATTTCACTGAAGAGCAGCAGATTTAAAACAACTAATCAAAACCTTCCTGCTTTATGAGTGCGACTTACTGCACTGAAATTCTGAATACCATAGCTTATGGAGGGATTGTAGTTAAATTGCCTTCCTTTGGGTTCAAGAAGTGATTAAATAGGATGATCTTGTGCTGAAGAATCTAGCTTGGCACTCAGGAGATCTAGGTTCAAATGTTATCTCTACTTCAAACTGTGGGTGTGGCTACATTGCAAAGAAAAATCCCATGGTGCTAAGTCTCAGAGTCTAGGTCAATTGACTTGGATTTGTGGGGCTAGGGCTGTGGGGCAGAAAATATCAGTATAGAGAGACATTCCTGCCCCAGCTTTGAAACCCCGTAAGGGGGAAAGCTCCAAAGCCCAGGTTCCACCTTGAGCAGGAATGTCTACACTGCTATTTTTAGCCCCTCAACACGATGAGCCTGGGTCAATTGATCCAGTTTTTTGCAGTGTAGACACATCCACAGGGAGTTTGTAGTAGAGATGACATTTGAACCCAGATCTCCTGAGTTCCAGGCTAGATTCATTTCTGTACATATACCCTGTGTGACCTTGGCAAGTCCTTGTCCAGTTCTGGTGTCCTCACTTCAGAAACAACGTCAACAAATTGGAAAGGGCTCAGAAAAGTGCTACCAGAATTATTTGAGGCCTGGAACCTCAAGAATTTCTCCAGGTCACTAGCCATAAGGTTGGGGGGTTATTTCACAGAAGTTTGGCAGGCTCTTCTAGGATTTGGAAAATTCAGGTGCTTCCTCGGGTCCATCAAAACTGGGAATCTCTAGAGATAAGCTGATTTTGGTGAGATTTCAGGGACATGGAGTTGTAATTATCCTGGAAATACCTTTCCTTGTAGTTTTGGCTGAAAACACAAAACATAGGGTTATTATAACACAGCCTGGGTTCATGTCCTGGCTGGAGTGAGCAGCACTGGGGACCTTTAGCAATTCAGCCTTCAACTGCAATAATGAAACACACTAAAAAATCACCAGAACCTTTGGGAAGAGTGAGTGAATGCAGCAGATAAACCAAAAACCAGATAGAGGCCCAGACCAATGCCCCAGATTTATACGATCCCAACTTTCAGATCCGCATCTACGCTTTGCAACTGGACCTGTCTCAGTCATTGACTGAACAAAAATCCTGGATTAGATCCTGTCTGAATTCTGGGCAAATTTGGATTCAGATCCAGGGCACATCTCTACTGAAGCAAGAATAGATCAAAGGAAGAATACAGCCCCAGCTTAGATCTCAGTAATAAAGATAATTCATAAAGAGGTGTAACCACCAGAAACCAAATGCATTTAGAAATACAGACATTTTATATAATGATTAGGGGATTAGAGTAGAGGAATGGGGCAGTCAGGACTCCTGGATTTTTTTCTTCTGACTTGCAAGCTGCAGCTTCACCAGTCTATGCCTCAGTTTCCTCATCTGTCAAACTGAGATAATAGTACTGAAATTCTAGGTGCTTTGGGATCTTCAGATATAAGCAGCTGCAGAAACACAAAGTGTTTTTATTTTGTGGCCTATGGCCAGGGCCGCCCAGAAGATTCAGGGGGCCTGGGGCAAAGCAATTTCGGGGGTCCCTTCCATAAGAAAAAGTTGCAATACTATAGACTACTATATTCTCGTGGGGCCCATGCAGGGCCTGGGGCAAATTGTCCCACTTGCCTGCCCTACCCCCCCTGGGCAGCCCTGCCTGTGGCTCCTGAACTAATTAGCCAGTTTGGCTACAAACCATCCTTGGCAGGGTAATTTGCCTTCTTTTATTGGATCATCCTTCTTCATTCTATAACCATTTACTCCTGCTGAAAAAAATCCCTCGTGTTTAGCTCACTTGGATAGTGCAATGCCCATCAGTCCTTGAGAGTGGAAATAAGTGAATTAAAAACTGACTAACTGATAGGTCTTAAAAAGTAATTGTAACCAGGGAATCATCATTCAGCAGGCATGTTTCCAGTTGGGCCTTGCAGGGGGTCAGTTCTTGGCTCTACGCTATTTAACATTTTTATCAAGGAGCTTGAAGAAAGCAAAATCATCACTGATAAAGTTTGCAGATGACAAAAATTGGTAGAGGGGTAAATAATGAAGAGGGCAAATCACTGATTCAGAGTAACCTGGGTGGCTTGGTAAACTGGATGCAAGCAAAGAATATGCATTTTAATCCAGCTAAATGTAAAAGTATACAGCAGGGAACAAAGAACGTAGGCCACACTTACAAGACGGGGGAGTCTATCCTGGGAAGCAAGAATGAAAAAGATTTGGGGGTCGTGGTGGCTAATCAGCTGAACATGAGCTCCCAGAGCAACACTGTGGCCCAAAGAGCTAATGTGATTTTGGGATGCATAAGCAGGAAATCTCCAGTAGGAGCAGAGAGGTCATTTTACCTCTGTATTTGGCTCTGGTGTAACTGCTGGTGGAATCCTGTGTTCAGTTTTGCTGTCCACAGTTCCAGAAGAATGTTGATCAATGCAGAAGGCTCAGAGAAGAGCAGTGAGAATGATTGAAGGGTTAGAAAACATGTCATATAGTGAGAGATTCAAGGAGCTGAGTCTCTTGAGCTTAATAAAGAAAAGGTTAAAGGATGACTGGGTTAAAATCCTACACAGGGAACAAATATTTAAAAATGGGCTCTTAGCAATGAAAAGTCTAACATAATCTGTGGCTGGAAGTTACAGCTAGACAAATTCAGAGTGGAAATAAAGGGGAAAATTTTGACAGAGGGTAATTAGCCATTGCAACAATTTATCAAGGGTCATGGTGGATTCTCCATCACTGACAATTTTTATAGATTGGAAGTTTTTTTCTAAAAGATCTGCTCCAAGAATTCTTTTGGAGGAGTTCTCTGGCCGGTGTTAGACAGCAGCTCAGACTAGATGATCACGGTGATTCCTTCTGGCCTTGGAATCTCACTTTCTGTCTTTTATTTTTTGTTATCCTCTTGTCTTTAATGGGCCTTCAATAACAGCAGTGGCTACAGCTGCTGGAAATGTTTGGAACAAAGGTTTTTTCATTGAGAAATGGCCTTTTTTAAGAGTGAGACAAAGTGGGTGAGAGAATCTCTTTTACTGGACCCACTTCTGTTGGTGAGAGAGAAGTTTTTGAGCTACACAGCCCTTGTCTACCTCACCAACAGAAGTTGTCCCAATAAAAGAGATGACCTCACGCACCTTGTCTCGCTCATATCCTGGGACCATCACCCTATACTTTTCTAAAAGGTGATATTTTCACACAAAAATTGTTCCCATTGAATTTTTGTTTTTTTCTCTTGAAAATTGGCCTTTAGGATCTTTTTTTTTAACTATCAAAAATGTTATCAAAATTTTTCACTGAATGAAAAATGGGGTTTTCATTCATTGATATTTTCCCCCAACATTTCAGTAAGGTTTTTGATTTAAAACTTTTTTTTTACATGTCTACATTGAACACTTCAGAATGAAAGCAACCGCACCATTTTTGCAAAACTAGGTTTTCATTTTCCAGCCAGTTCTAGTGGGACCCCAATTCTGAACTGTACAGTAGCAATCTGAGTGTAGAACCCAGCCCCACAGCTATGCAAAATCTATGTGTGTGTGTGCGCATGCGGGAAAGGCTGCTTTATAGTATCCAGACTTCACTCTGAGGACTGTGGCATGACGGATGCGTGCCTCACATGTCTCCCTCTTGTATACTGATGTGAACCAGGGCGCCTCTGCTTGAACTGCTACTGTCTGTTCAGGAAATACGGATGGGGCTCCATAGCATCTCAGAGCAGCGCTCCACGGCAGAATGCATGCTGCCCAGGGGAAGTGCACCAAACGTTAACAACAGGCCTGGGAAACGATGTTTGGAGTTAGATCAGAACCCAAAGCACCAGTGGGTTTGGAGCAGGCTCTGATCCATCTGACAGTGATGGGCGTCAGCCACTGAGCTTGGTTCTGGATCCTCCCAGGGCGCTAGTATATTAAAATGCAGCATGGTTTAGTGGGTAGGTGTAGGCGCTCAGGAGAGGTAAATTCTGATCCCAGCTCTATCCCATTTCCCCACTCTGTGCTCCAATTTCCAATCCTACTCTTACCTATTTAGAGCATATGCTCTTTGGGGGCAGGACCACTCTTCTATTATGTGCTTGTACAATGCCTAACACAATGGGGTCACCTCAGTTTTGGTTGAGGTCTATAGACGCCCAGGCACTCCACTGGTCCCCCTCTGATCCATAGGGGATATGAGAGTGTAACAGCCGGGACCTGCAGAGCTTTAGCTCGGGCTGCAGCAGCTCATGCATTTAGCCATGGATGTCCATGGGTCAGTCCCTGGAGTGCCAGCCAAGAGGCATGTTAACAATAGCACGTAGCTTAGCTTTGTCTTGAGCAGAAACTTGGTCAAGAGTCTCTAAAGTTGTCAATTAAATAAGTGGGCTAATTTCCAGAAATGCTGAGTGGGAGCTTCTGGGGGCTCTGACCTTCTGAAAGTCCAGCCACTTATGCAGGTGCCTAACAGGAAACAAGTAGCCTAACCTTATGCAGCCATTTCTACATCTCCAATTCATAGCTGAAGGCCAGAAGGGGCCTTTCAGTCACCTCTTGTGAGCTACCGTATGGCGACAGCCCTAGGATTTCTCCCGCTTCCCCCTGCATTGAAGATTGGGGAACTATCCCAGCAGCTGGCACAGCAAAGGTGGGATTTGAACTCTGACTCTTCGACAGCCTCACCCGGGCATTCAGTGCTGCAGCGGAAAGCTGCCCCACAGGGCTGCAGCTCAAGAGCAAAGATTTAAGGCTGGACTCCTCAAAGTCCCCACTGGAACTCCTAAAACTCTGCCACGCTTTCAGAAAGCCGGGGGTCTGGAGCTGCATTTCCCAGGGGGGCTTCCTGCCGGGAAGGGTGAGTACAGCTCCAGCAGTTCACCTGTGCAGAAACCAGCACTCATCTGGGCTTTGCCTGTGCGACCACCATCGGTGCTCAGCTGTGTTGCCTCTGTGCTTGCCTTGTTCTCACCTGCCCTGCATCCTGGTTTTCATCTGGGCACCCATAAGCACTTTATCAGACACTTCATCCTTTTCCAGTCAGTTCACAGATCAGAGGCTATTGCTCATATGAGTGAAACAGAAATAACATGCTTGGCTCCAAGCCACCCAGATCCAAGAGCTTACAATCTATGCACTGGGAGGCACTGGTTTTATTCTCCTGCAAAGACCCCTGACCACCTCCCCAGCTCCCCTCCCCAAATGGCCCAATTCCACCATCACATCCTTTCTTTTCCTTCCGCACATCCCACATACCCCCTTTCCCCTGAGGCCTTCCTGCCCCCACCCCACTTTCAAACCTCACTTGTCTCTAATGCACAGGGCTGTAATCCCCCCGGGAGAAAGCTCCCCACCCCCAACAAACACTAGCAAGGCTCTGGGTTCCCATCCCAGCTTGGTTCCCCATTTCTGCATGGACCCAATGTGGCCTGAGCCCCCCACCCCCCTGCAGCATCTTGAGTGGCACTCAGCAAAGGAGCATCCAGTGGTCCAGGTGCCATTATCTCTGGGATAACAATGCTAGCAGCCCGATCAGCAGCGTTATTGGCCCGGGGCGGGGGAGGAGGAGGAGGAGGAGAGATTTTTATACCTCCAGGGTCAGATGCTGCACAGCAATTATACTGTGGAGCCTGCGCTGGGAGAGGGAGGGGCATCTGGAACGCAGCACTGCCTCGAAACAGGTATCAGGCAGGCCATCCATCATAGGGCGGGTGGCAGATGCTTAAAAAATAACAGGGGAGGGGGGAAGCAGGGTGTCCAGATCACATGATCTTTCTGGGTCAACAGGAGGGGGGTAGGTAGGGGGGAGAGCTGATAGGCTGCTGGCTGAGTGGTACTGGGAGGATGCTGGGATGACCTGGAGGTGACCTTGTTCTCTTCCCCCCCCCAACTTCATGCACAGCTGCAGGGCATTCTTCCCAGCTGCCTGTCTTTTCCCTTCCACCACTCACTCCATCAGCCTGCTCTGTTCTATTCCACTCCACATAGGCTCCTCTCCTGAGCTCATCTCCGGAACAGCTTAGCTAGATCCTCGTTTCACACACTGAGGAGGCCTCCATGCAGGCCAAAGGGGGGAGCAGGGTATGGTCAGGGCCCTGATTCTGGTCAGTGGGCCCACTCCCCTGGGGCGGCTCCCCTAGGGCGGATCCATATTCAGTGGTGCCAGACGCTGCTGCCACCAGCAGTTCCTGCTGGGTGGCATATAGAGGAGGGGAGGAATACGAGAAGTCTGTCTCTGTCCATCCCCATATACCCCCTTTCTCTCTCCGTACACCCCCACCTATCAGTCTGTCCATACACTCCCAGACACAACTAGCTAGCCAAGTTTTTAATCCCATTCGTATCCCCATCCAGTCACAGGGTTTATACATCTGTCACAAGGGTGGCGGAGTCAGGGCCCTGCACCGCCTACTTCCTGAGATTCACTTTGACTCTTAGCCAGCCAGTAAAACAGAAGGTTTATTAGACGACAGGAACACAGTCCAAAACAGAGCTTGAAGGTACAGAAAACAGGACCCCTCAGTTAGGTCCATCTTGGGGGTTAGGAAGCCCAGATCCCAGTTCTGAGCCTCACTCTGTTTCCCCAGATAGCTCCAAACTGAAACTCCCTCCAGCCTCTCCTCTGGCCTTTGTCCCTTTCCCAGGCATTAGGAGGCCACCTGATCTCTTTGTTCTCCAACACCTTCGGTTGGCACCTTGCAGGGGCCCCCATGAGAATACAGTATTCGATAGTATTGCAACTTTTTTTTTTCGAAGGGGCCCCCGAAATTGCTTTGCCCCAGGCCCCCTGAATCCTCTGGGAGGCCCGGATTGTTTGTCTGGATCACCACTCAGTGGGTCTGAGGTAACCAGCCTCCTTATATCCTGGAATCAAGACCCAGATTTCAGGGGAGTGGCGGTTAAGGTAGATATTGCGGTTTCTAAACAATTCAAGTGCTCCCTCGGTTCTGTTTCAAGGAGAGCACCTTGTAGAGATGGCATAGAAACTGCAGGCCCAAGTCACTGTGGCTCTGTCTCTGTATCTAATCCCTAGGAGCAGTCTGTTCACCTTTGGATAGAGGAGGAGGCAGAGGTGAAAGTAAGCTGGTACAAGCCAGTACAGCGTACCGGCAAGAGCCAGTACGCCGTGCTGGACTGCACCGGCTTTCGCTGAGGGGATTTAAAGGGCTCTGGGCTCCCTGCTGCAGCTGGCAGTCAGCCCAGAGCCCTTTAAACCCCCCGCCGCGACTCCGGCAGCCTGGCTGGGGCCAGATTTAAAGGGCTCTGGGCTGTCGTGGCGACAGTCAGCCCAGCGCCCTTTTAAACCCCTCGTCCCCAGCTCTGGCAGCAGGGCTAGGGCTGGATTTAAAGGGCTCTGGGCTGCCGCGGCTTCAGTCAGCCCAGAGCCCTTTAAACCCCCGCCACAGCTGAGATTTAAAGGGCTCAGAGCTCCCTGCTGCTGCAGGCAGCCCAGAGCCCTTTGAATCCCAGCCGCGGCTCCAGTGGCCAGACTGGAGACAGGATTTAAAGGGCTTGGAGCTCCCCTCAGCGGCAGGAGCTCTTGGCCCTTTAAATACCTGCCCCAGCCCCACAAAGCTCAGGGTTCCCCGTGGCAGCCGGAGCCCCGGGCCCTTTAATTTGCCCCTGAGCTGGGGGCCTCCTAGCTACCTCTGCAACTGGGAGGTCCTGGTTGATTTAAAGGCCCTGGGTCTCCCAGCCACAACTGGTGTCCCAGTGCCTTTAAATCTTGAGGCCACATCCCTTCTGGATAAGGCCACGGCTCCTTCTGGATGAGGCCACGCCCCCTCAGGACTTCGGCAGTACCGGTAAGTCCTGTAAGTTACTTTCACCCCTGGGAGGAGGGGTGTCTGAAGGCAGATTCATAATTCTTCATCATTCTTTCTCCCAAACCAGCATGCTGAGCTGTTGCAAGCAGGTATGCTCCACCCCAGAAGTAGCTGCAGCAATGAGTGAACTGGATCTAGTTCAGAGACTGTTAAGTGCCTGGATAGGAAAGGTGTAGGGTGACCAGACAGCAAATGTGAAAAATCAGGACAGGGGGTGGGGGGTAATAGGAGCCTGTGTAAGAAAAAGACCCAAAAATCAGGACTGTCCCTATAAAATCAGGACATCTGGTCACCCTAGAAAGGTGCAATATCATATGTAGTAAGTTGTCTCCCATTTAGCATATCATCCCTCAAGGGCATATTGGCTACTAACTGACTTCACCACCTGTACAACTGTAATTCACAAAAATATTGTTACTGTTCTCAGATGAGTAACTATATTTTATTTTTGTGACAGGTTTGAGGGGGTTTCTGTGATGGTGTTTGTCACTTTCACCTAGAGTTGGCTGAATTTTTTTTCAAACTTTGATGACGCCGTTCAGCTCAAACCCATATCTTGGTGCAAACACTAAAATACATTTCCATTATTTTTTTTCTCTGTGTTTTGACCCGCTTCTAATCTGGCTTCTATTTCTTGAGCTCTGAAAAATGTCATGGAGAGTTCCAAAAATTTTAAAACGTTCACAAAATCTGTGACTCTTTTTGCCCCACCAACTCTACTTTTATCCAGAGGTCCACAAAAGTCTAATTAGGGCAAAACATTCAAGAGTAGCTTGCTGATTTTGGAAGGTGAGGAGGGGTTAGCTGCTGGGGACAAGTTGGGGCTGATTTTCACAAGCTCAGGGCACCCCACAATTCCAAAATCTGGAAGGAAGCATCTTTAAAAGCAATAAAAAGAAATATGTTTTTTTCACACCATGATGTTAATCCGTGAATTCATCACCATAAGTTAAGTATCAGGAGGTAGCCATGTTAATCTGTATCCACAGAAACAACGAGGAGTCCGGTGGCACCTTAAAGACTAACAGATTTATTTGGGCATAAGCTTTTGGGGGTAAAAAACCCAACTTCTTCAGATTATCAGCATAGGTTATCAGTAAGAGCAAGAGCTTAGCAGGATTCAAAAAAAAAAAAAAAGACTGGACCTTTATATTGAGATTGAAAATATCCAGAATTACAATAATAAGGATTGGTTTTTAGGTATAAATTCATTGAGCAGGGCAACATTTTGGGTTGAATCATTTATTAGCCAAAAATTGCAGTTTCAGGGTGTTGGTGTCACTAGGTAGAAATCTCCTTGCTTAAGGCCTAGGTTAAGGCCTATGTGAACCAAAGTACCTCCATGTTAGAAGCCTTTGTGTTAGCCTTACTAAACTTATGTAACCTTTTGTACTAAAATGCTGACTGTAACTTCTGTACTAATGAATGCTGACTGTAACCACCTGTGTTATAAGCTAACTGCTAAAACAATAGGGCTGTAGTTAGCAAGGCCGGTTACTACTAGATAAGATAAATAAAAAGCAGATGTGATGGCCAAGGCCATGTGCATAAGAAAGTAGCCCACACAATGAACAGCATAGAAAAAAGGATACAAGAGGGAGGGTATAAATATTAGTGCCCCGTCTGTGTGCGGTGTGCAGGATTTGAGATTGTTTCTCCCTTGCACCTTATTTGAGCTCAAATAAACTTGGTTGTTTGCTTCTCCACCCTGGTGTGTTCATTGGTGCTAAGCACTCTGGGCAACGAACCGCTGTTGCTTGCCTCTGGCACTTCTGTGTCGGCAACAAGGGTAACCGAAACTATTCACAAATGTGGGTCAAATGGGACAAAAGTTTTTTGACTGAATAAAAAATCAAAATGGTTCATTTCTAGATTTTCAAAACAAAAGATTGTCATTTTGTTTCAAAATTTAGCTAGCTTTGTTTAAAACAAACTTTTCAAAAAGGTTAAAACAGCCCACGATATAACAAAACAAAACAGAAAAAAATAATTTTGGGTCACACAAAACATTTGATTTGACCTGTGATGGGCTGTCCACCCCACACAAGACCTAGAGGTGAAGCCAGGGAGTAGGGTGACCAAATGTCCCGATTTTATAGGGACAGTCCTGATTTTTGGGTCTTTTTCTTATATAGGCTCCTATTACCCCCCACCCCCTGCCTTGATTTTTCAGATTTGCTGTCTGGTCACCCTACCAGGAAGTTAAGTGAAAGCAGGCTCAGCTGGGCAGGAACTGGCAGGGCCTATAAAGCCAGGTAGCTACAACAGAAGCGGGCTGCTGCTGGGAAAAAGCAGTCACTTCCTGGGAATAGCGTGGAGTGTTTGAAGGCTGCAGAGATGTGCTGGGAGGATAGTTTGGAACTGGTACCCCTGGAGAAAGGAAGGGAACCCGGATGGCAGGAAGGAGCAGTGAGGGTGAAGAGAGTAAAGCTGGGCTGAGGTTCCCTGGACTGGAAGCAGGAGTAGACGGCAGGCCTGGGTTCCCCTAAGTCAGGATAGGGCAGTGAATGGGAAGACTGCCTGGGTCACTGTGGGAGTGACAGAGACGTGAAGGACTCTACCCTGGAAGGGGAACACTGAGCCACCTAGCCGGAGCGCTGAGTCACGAAAAGGACACTGCAGTTCCTGGAGAGAGAGGGGCTGCAGACCAGCAAGAGAGTGGGAGTGACGGTGTGCAAACTGCGGATGGGAGGCATCTGCCTGGAGAGCTAATCCCCAGAGTGACTAGGAGGAGGCACCAGAGCAGCAGCGGGTGTTGCACCCCATGACACAATCCAAACTATTATTTTTTGGTTTGTGTTTTGGCTAGTAAAACTGAAAAATGTCAGTTTCAGTTTAACCCAAAATGTGGGGTTTTTTTCCCCAGATTCTTTCGTTCAGCCACTGAACCGGAAACATCAGTTCTTCGCTCTGCTCTAAAATTAGGTAAAATTTCAAAACAAAACATTTTGACCCACAAAAGGAAACTTTTCATTTTGAATATGCCAAAACGGGATGTTTCAATCATTTCAAAAGTTTGCCAAATGAGGAGATTCAGCAAAACTGATCCTTTCTCGCGAACGAGGGGCAGGTCAATAAATCATCCTCCAGGTAGGAATAGCAGGGGCAAACAACCTAAGTCATTTCAAGATCAGTGGCAAGGCATGATATTTTGAGTAAGGAATGCAATTCTCCCCTTCCATGCACGGTGTGACATTGCACATACGGAGCATGCAAGGTCATGCTGTGCGGAGACCACCATTGTGTGGAACAAAATGGCACCTTCCATGCAGCATGACCTCACACATATGGTGCGTGCGTACAAAGTGATGCTGTGCAAAGGACACCATTCTACAAAATGGCATCCTCCCTGTGCGTTCAGGGGCAAGATGAAATTGTCCCATGGGCCTAGCTGGTCAGGACGTCATAGTCAAGCCTTTCAGGGGTTGTAGAGGTGCGGACTCACCCCTGCAGCACCTCCTGCTGGTAACTTCTGGGAATTAGCTCGTTCCAGCTCCGGAGCGCCCTCTGCAGGCCAGTGATCCACCTGTCCTCTGGCCCCCATGTCCCTCCCTGGACCCTGGTGCCCCTTTAACTGGGGTGCTGGTCCCTGGCAGTACCCCACCAGTTCTGGGTCTCCCCCTCCCAGGGGAACCTCCACCCACTATCCCCACTTCGCCTCATTCTTGGCTACAGCCAGTCATCACTTAGGCCTTGTTCACTGGGGCAGACTGCAGTGTATCAGCCACTCATCACAGGCAAAGGCGTTTGGACCTGCTGCCTCTGTCTACCCGTATGGGCTGCCCCTTTGCAATCCCAATACCCAGTTGGCCTTACCCTAGGCCTGCAACTTGGGGGGGGGGGCGTTTCCAGGCCGAAGCTCCCCAGCTCCTCTTGCCTTCCCCCAGCCCTGCTCCACCTTAGGTACCCAGGTACGCTCCCTAGCAGCCAGGCCCTTCTCCCTCTAAAGGCAGAGAGTGAGACTGCTTCAGCCCAGGAGTCCCTTTACAGGGCCAGCTAAGTCTGTTTGCGGCTGTTTCCCCACTCAGCCTGAGCTGTTCTCCCAGCCTGCCATCCCTCTCCCAGGGCTGGTTCCAACCCTGCCAGGGCTGAAGCAGGTCATCACCCTGCTACAGAGGTATGCAAAGCCACTGTTGAAGATTTAGCCTGAGAAATTTAGGAAGGGGATTGATTATATGACAGGGTGAGGGACTGGACTCAGTGACCCAGGAGCTCCTTTTTAGTCATACGTCCTGTGTTCCTATGGATTTGCATTTTCTGACCAAAAGTTTAATTGGTTCATTCCTGACCAGCTCTGCTCAGCACCCAGCAGCTCCCATCCCAATACAAGAGGCCCCATTTTTATGGTGCTGAGCTGGTTGAAAACCCAGTCTTGTGTTCCCCTGACTTGGATGGATGCACAGCAGCATCCCTTAAAAACAAGCCCTGGAGGGGTCTAAAGCCTCATACCCCAAAATTGAAGCCCCCAAAGGCAAAGTCTGCTTTGGGCTGCATCCTCCCCAGTGCTTGGCCAGTGATTTTGCTGGGATAGTAAGAAAAATTGGGAACTGGATCTGAAAGGGGGATTTCTCCCTGAGCGTCTCCTTCCTCCAGGGGTCCTTTGGGATCTTTGAAATCCAGATGTGGCTGGGGATTCGGCAGCTCCAGTCAGCCTCTGGTCAGCAAGTGCGAGGAAGATGGAGAGCAAGGAGCCAGTCTGGGACCCAACTTCTCCTCTCCTCCCTTCCTTCCCCAACCCTGTCCTCCCGGACACATACATCATCCGTATTGGCATGTTTGACAAACGCACAGACACCTTCGCCCACTGCCCTTTTAGCAGGGCTGGCTGGGGTTGTTGATGAGGTTAGCATGTCAATAAGTGCAGCGTCCCCTGAATGCCACCTTGCAATGCAGCAGCCAGCCCGGTGACAATGTAATTACTCTGGGATGCCAGCTTGCAAAATTTTGGAGGCTTTTCCACCACCCATCTGGCTGAGTGAGCACAGAACAGGGGTCCATTCTGATTTGGGGCTCGATTAACAAAGAACTAAAGAAGGGTAACGTCATTAATGTCAATCAACATGGGCATTGAATTTATTTATGGATAATAGTTCCTGGCAGACTACTTGATACCTTTTTTTTAATGAGATTACAAGTTTGATTGACAAAGGTAATAGAGTTGGCATCATTTACTTATACCTCTATAAGGGTTTGACTTGGTGCTGATTAAAAAACTAGAATGACATAAAATTAACATGGCACACAGTAAATGGATTAAAAACTGGCTAACTGATAGGTCTCCAGACGTAACTGTAAATGAGGAATCATCATCGAGTGGGTCTGTTTCCAGAGGGATCCTGGCGGGATTGGTTCTTGGCCGTACACTATTTAATATGTTTATGGAAGAAAATGTCAAATCATCACTGATAAAGTTTAAGGAGGATACAAAATTTGGAGAAGTGCTAAATAATGAAGACAGCTCACTGATACAGAGTGACCTAGATCACTTGGTAAACTGGTCACAAGAGAAAAATATGTGTTTTAATACAGCTAAATATAAATGTGTACATCTGGGAACAAAGAACCATTGACTCTAAAGAACGTAGGTCATACTTACAGAATGGAGGACTCTATCCTGGGAAGCAGTGACTCCAAAAGAGATTTGGGGCTCACGGTGGATATCAGCTCAACATGAGGTCCCAGTGCAACGCTGTGGCCAAAAGACTGATAGCAATCCTGGGATACATAAAGAGGGGAATCTTGAGTAAGACTAGACCAAATACACCTCTGTATTTGTCACTGGTGCAACTGCTGCTGGAATATTGTGTCCAGTTCTGGTGCCCACAATTCAAGAAGGATGTTGGCAAATTGGAGAGGGTTCAGTGAAGAGCCACAAGAATGATTAATGGATTAGAAAACATGCCTTATAGTGACAGACTCAGAGCTCAATCTGTGTAGCTTAATAAAGAGACGGTTAAGGGGTGACTTGATTACAGTCTATAAGTACCTACATGGGGAACAAATATTTAATAACAGGCTCTTCAGCCTAGCAGAGAAGTGGAAGCTGAACAAATTCAGACTGGAAATAAATTTTTAACGATGAGAGTAATTAACCACTGGAACAACTTACCAACGGTCATGGTGGATTCTCCATCACTGATAAGATTCAATGTTTTTCTCAAAGATCTGCTCTAGGAATTCTTTTGGGGCAGGTCTATGGCCTGTGTCATACAGGAGGTCAGACTAGGTGATCACAGTGGTCCCTTGTGACCTTGGAATCTATGAATGAGACCTCCATTTGGGACTGCAGATATTTAAAACAGTCACTAGAGGTTGATTAGTCTGTTTACCAGCAGTCCACTTGCAGTCATGCTGCCGGGGATTGGGAGGGTCTTGCATAGTCACCAACTCTTTAGCTAAAGATGGAAGTAACATGTTTTTAAGGCCTTCTTAAACTTAACCCAAATCTCCTGGGTTCCAGCCCAGTGCCTTAACCACAAACCTGTCCTTCTTCCCTAACTAGCAAAGCTCCATTCCATGAGCACAAGGCATCTGCGTTAGCTTGGGCAGCAACAAAGCTACTTGCTGAATCAAGCAGAAATGACAGTGAAATATTCAAACGTGTCAGCCCCCCAATAGTCAGAGGTGATGCGTTGGGGGTGGGGAGCTTACGGGGTCATGTGCCCTCCCCACCCCCCAGATTTGCTGCTTGTCTTGTACTAATCATGCTGTCCTGTACTGAGCATGCTCAATAACACTGCTGAAGCTGGCTGCCCTCTCTCTGCCCTCTGCCCCTACTATCAGCAGGCACAGGTCGTCTCTGCCCACAATACAACCTGCTCCCCCCAGAATGCCCATCCCAGCTGCACTGCTGTGGGATTTAGAATCAGTGGGTCCCCGTGACCCATTACCATTTCAGGGATGACCTTGACTTTGACAAGGTGACTCACAGGACCTCAAATGGTCCCAGAAGAATTTCAAGAGCTTCCCACATTACAGTGATGGAGATGTTTGAGGGAGCAGGATAGGTGTCCTGACAATATCAGTGCAGTCCCACTGACATCAGGGCATATGGTATTTGACACCTGGGTGCCTCGTACTATGCTCTGTTCTAACAACCCCACAGAGCTTCTTCTAAAGCTAGATTCAGAGATTCTAAGGCCTGAAGGTACCACTGTGGTCACCTAGTCTGACCTCATGCATCACATAGGCCACAGAACTTCCCTGAATTAATTCCTGTTTGAACTAAAGCAGATCATAGAATCAGAGACTATCAGGGTTGGAAGGGACCTCAGGTCATCATCTAGTCCAACCCCCTGCTCAAAGCAGGACCAACCCCAACTAAATCATCCCAGCCAGGGCTTTGTCAAGCCTGACTTTAGAAACCTCTCAGGAAGGAGATTCCACCACCTCCCTAGGGAACCCATTCCAGTGTTTCACCACTCTCTGAGTGAAAAAGTTTTTCCTAATATCCAACCTAAACCTCCACCACTGCAAGGTGAGACCGTTACTCCTTGTTCTGTCATCAGGTACCACTGAGAACTGTCTAGATCCATCCTCTTTGGAACCCCCTTTCAGGTAGTTGAAAGCAGCTATCAAATCCCCCCTCATTCTTCTCTTCTGCAAACTAAACAATCCCAGTTCCCTCAGCCTCTCCTCATAAGTCATGTGCTCCAGCCCCCTAATCATTTTTGTTGCCCTCCGCTTGACTCTTTCCAATTTTTCCACATCCTTCTTGTAGTGTGGGGCCCAAAACTGGACACAGTCCTCCAGATGAGGCCTCACCAATGCTGAATAGAGGGGAATTACCACGTCCCTCGATCTGCTGGCAATGCTCCTACTTATACAGCCCAAAATGCCGCTAGCCTTCTTGGCAACAGGGGCACACTGTTGACTCATATCCAGCTTCTCATCCACTGTAACCCCTAGCTCCTTTTCTGCAGAACTGCCGCCTAACCACTCAGTCCCTAATCTGTAGCAGTGCATGGGATTTTTCCATCCTAAGTGCAGGACTCTGCAGTTGTCCTTGCTGAACCTCATCAGGTTTCTTTTGGCCCAATCCTCCAATTTGTCTAGGTCCCTCTGAATCCTATCCCTACCCTCCAGCACATCTACCACTCCTCTCAGTTTAGTGTCATCTGCAAACTTGGTGAGGGTGCAGTCCATGCCATCCTCCAGATCATTAACGAAGATATTGAATAAAACCGACCCTTGGGGCACTCCCAACTAGAGATTGAGCCATTGATCACTACCTGTTGAGCCCGATGATCTAGTCAGCTTTCTATCCACCTTATAGTCCATTCACCGAGCCCATACTTCTTTAATTTGCCGGCAAGAATACTGAGGGAGACCGTATCAAAAGCTTTGCTAAAGTCAAGGAATAACACGTCCACTGCTTTTCCCTCATCCACAGAGCCAGTTATCTCCTCATAGAAGGCAGCTGGGTTAGTCAGGCATGACTTTCCCTTGGTGAATCCATGCTGACTGTTCCTGATCACTTTCCTCTCCTCTAAGTGCATCAGAATTGATTCCTTGAGGACCTGCTCCATGATTTTTCCAGGGACTGAGGTGAGGCTGACTGGTTTGTAGTTCCCCGGATCCTCTTTCTTCCCTTTTTAAAAGATGAGCACTACATTAGCCTTTTTCCAGTCATCCGGGACCTCCCACAATTGCCATGAGTTTTCAAAGATAATCTAGACCCCTTTCCCAGTGTAACCCACCGGTGAACGTGTGTGAGACACAGCCCACTGTTTGCCTATGCTCCAGGAGATGTGAGTCTGTTATTGCTTTTAGCTAGTGAGCCCAGCTATTTTGCTCGAGCTGGAGGGGCTCATGCACTTTGCTCTGGAGGCCCCGGGTTCCAGATTCTCTTTCAGCCAAAATGTGCTATTCCTGATACAACGCCTCCTTGATGCTGGGAAACCAGGTGACAGCTCATGCCAAGGTCCCCAGGGCTCAGTAGAACACTGACAAATACACAGCTGGAATCAGTCTGGCTCACCTGTGCATCTCTATTGTCATAACAGGTATTAGAATGATAAAAATATGCTTAGTGTTTAGACTGTATTGAATGCTTGTGAGTTGCTGCCTGCATTAATCTCACTTATAGCATCTGTAGCCCATATTGTAAGGTAATATTTAAGGGTTTGTATTATAAGCCTCCGTGACTGTGTAAATCACCAGCCAGGAGAGAGACATTCATTAGAGTGAAGTGCTGCACTCCAACAGAAGGTGTCATGTCCTGGCCAACAAGGAAGGCCCATCGACACCAGATAAACTATTGAGGAAGATAAAAGAGGACAAAAGACCACCCTGAAAGATGAGTCATGCAAGTGAATTCCTCCCATCGTCTGAATTTGCAGCTCAAAGCGCAAGAGGGGAAGGGGAAAAAAAGCCCTAACAAGAAAAAAACTTTGGATCTTCATGCTGCTTGAATTCTGGGAGGTGAAATTTCCAGACATAAGCAAGGGATCCCCAGTGCTTAGTCGGGGTTATCCCTAAAGGACATATAGAGCTTTTTATAAAATGCTAATGGTAGATGCTTCTATTACCTTTTCAACCTGAAAATTGCAACTCATATGTTTACCTGCTTTAACCTTGTAAATAACTCTCTTGTTTCCTTCTCCTATTTAATACATCTGTAGATAGTTGATTATAGGACTGGCTACAACCGTCTTTTGCGTGAGGTCTAAAGTCCAACTGACCTGAGGTAAGTGACTGGTTCTTTGGGCCTGGGAGTAACCTGAATATTGCTCTGATACTTGGTGTAAGGGACCATCTTGGGGCCGTCTTGCCTGCGTGGCAAGATAGAGAGGAGAGCCGCAGGGGACTCCATGTGAAGGCAGTTACAGTGCCTGAGCAGTTTATATGTGATCATTGGTTGATGAAGTCTAAGTATAGAACTCACAGCCAATTTGGGGGGGTTGCCTGGCCTCCTAACTGTGGGCCCTGAGGTTGATACTCATTCACAAATCACTCCAGACAGTTTGACAGTACCTGCTCAGCAGCACAGGCTCCCAGGAGCACATCAGACTCACCCTTGTCTCTCTCCGCTGGCTCCTTGGACATTAAAATCAGGTTCAAAGTCTCGGTCCTTATCTTCAAGGCTCTCAATGGCCTGGGCCCAGCATATCGGTGAACGGTCCCAGATGGAGATCCTGGTCGAAAACTCCACGTCTCAAGAACCCTATAACTTTCTAAAGGGAGCTTGTCTGTGCAGGAGACAGAACTTTCTCGAGGGCTAGTCCCCGACTGTGGTGTGAACTCCTCCCCGGGAACTAAGGACCAGCCTCAGCTTCCATGCCACCTGCTTTCTCTGATATCAACACAGAGCAGTTATACCTAGAAAACAAAACCCTACCAAAACAAGCCTCTCCACCGCACACACAATGCTCCCCCTGGTAGAGAGAGAGATTGAATCACATGGGACAAACGACTGTCATGTAGCTAGTCACTGGTATGGCTTCTAGAATTTTTCCAGGCAAGATCTAGAGTAATCTAGGCTTCTGGTTCTAGATCAGCCACACGCTGAGTGGGCCTTCGGTTAGTCTAGTGTGCACCCATATGCCTAATCTAGAACCCATGCAGTAAAACTAATTGAGAACTCTCACAAGATAATGATATAGGTCCCCAATGAATGGCCTGGAATCTGCATGAGACTGTTCTAGGGCATGCACCAAGAAGTGATCCAGAACTCACAAGTAAGAGCTACCTAGAACTCCTATATACACAGGACTAATCTGCTCTGGACACCAGTGTAGAACATGACCAAGAGACTACTCTAGAACTTGTTAGAACATCAGCACTAGTGCCTGTTCTGAGGGGTTACTTCCTGGGAGGAGAATGGGGAGGGAGACTCGTTAGGAGAAAATCCTGATGAGAAAGTTGGAGCTCCCCATTTCTGCCCAGTCTCCTTTCCCCTCCCCCAAAATCACCTCCCTTGTGGAGCATGTTGCTGTGTTATTTACAGAAGCAGGTGATAAATCCACTGTGATTCTCTGAGCGTGCGGCTATAAATAACCACACACACCATTAAACCCAGCGATCACACTGAGACATTTCCAAAGCAAGATGAAGTACAGCAGACATGTGAAGAACAGAACTAGCTATCTCACCACCCCTCCTCCTCGCATAGCACCACTGCATGGACCTGGTGAGCAGCAAGGAGACAGGGCTCTACCTCATCCATAACCCCACTGCCACCCATTTAGCCAGTACCCTGGGATGGCAATTGCTAAACACCTGGGGAGATGCACATGCAGCAGTGGGACCACCTGGGAAAATGTGTCAACAAAGATGTAGACAAGGGTGATCCAGTGGATATAGTGTATTTGAACCTTTGCAAAGCCTTTGACAAGGTCCCTCACCAAAAGCTCTTAAGCAAAGTAGGCAGGTGTGGGATAAGGGGGAAGGTCCTCTCATGGATCAGTAACTGGTCAAAAGACAGGAAACAAAGGGTAGGAACAATGAACAGTTTTCACAGTGGAGGGAGTTAAATAGCCAGGTCACCCAAGGATCTGGGACCAGTGCTGGTCAACATACTCATAAATGGGCTGGAAAATGGGGCAAACAGTGAAGAGAAGAGGGATAGCTCAGTGGTTTGAGCATTGGTCTGCTAAACCCAGGGTTGTGAGCTCAGTCCTTGAGGGGACCATTTGGGGATTGGTCCTGCTTTGAGCAGAGGGTTGGACTAGATGATCTCCTGAGGTCCCTTCCAACCCTGATGTTCTATGACTCCAGATAGTTAGGGCCAAAGCAAACAGCAAAGGGTTCTCACAGGCCTGGGCAACAAAATGGCTGATGAAATTCAATGTGGATAAATGCAAAGTAAGGCGGCACATAGGAAAACATAATCCCAACTATACATACAAAATGAGATCCTAGAGTCATCGCAGCTAATTCTCTGAAAACATCTGTTCAATGTACAGCAACAGTCAAAAAAGCAAACAGAATGCTAGGAATCATTAGGAAAGGGCTAGATAATATCATAATGTCACTCTATAAATCTCTGGTATGCCCTCACCTTGAATACTGCATGCCAGACTGGTCAACCCCATTGTAAAAGAGATATATTAGAACTGGAAAAAGTACAGAGAAATGCAACAGAAATGATTAGGGGTGTGGAACAGCTTCCTTATGAGGAGAGATTAAAAAGACTGGGCCTGTTCATTTTAGAAAAGAAACAGCTATGGGGGGATACGATAGAAGTCTATAAAATAATAAATGATGTGGGAAAAGTGACTAGGGAAGTGTTATTTACCCTTTCACATAACACAAGAACCAGGGCTCACCCAACAAAATTATTAGGCAGCAGGTTTAAAACAAACAAAAGGAAATACTTCTTCATGCAGGGCATAGTCAACCTGTAGAACTTGTTGCCAGGGAAAGTTGTGAAGGTCAAAAGTATAATTGGGTTCTAAAAAGAACTAGATACGTTCCTGGAGGATAGGTCCGTCAATGGCTATTAGCTGAGATGGTCAGGGATGCAACCCCATGCTCTAGTGTCCTTGATCCTCTGACTGCCAGAAGCTGGGATAGGGCAATAGAGGATGGATCATTCGATAATGTCCCTGTTCTGTTCATTGCCTCTGAAGCTCCTGGCATTGGCAACTGTTGGAAGACAGGACAGTTGGCTAGATGGACCACTGGTCTGACCCAGTATGACCATTCTTATGTGTTCTGTGCTGTCCCCTCCAGCACCATGGGATCCAGAACTGCCGGAGAATTGTACGATCCCCGCTTGGCTGGAGAAAAGGTTAAGCAGCTGTCTGTGCAGCCCCAACATTGTCCACGTGTCCCCAGCAACATCTGCCTGTCTGCAGCACAGTCTGTGGTTCACCAGTGATGTCTGTCCATCCCTAGCACCGTCCATGTGTTCAGGGCTGCTGAGAGCTGCTTCGGGCCCTGGTGAAAAAAAATTTGGGGGGTCCCTCAGCAAGGGCGGACCGGGCCGATGAAGCCGGGCCCTATTCCGGATCGCTGGGCCCCAGTAATTTGTATCAGCTTCCCCCCATCTAGTCAGCCCTGCATACGTTCCCTGTGTTTCCTATGCATCTGCAGCACTGTCTGTGCGTCCTCAGTGCTGTCTGTCTGTGGCACGGTCAATGCATCTCTAGTGCTGTCTTGGGTCCCCAGCACCGCCTGTCCATCCCCAGTGCCATCTGTGTGTCCCTGTACCAGCTGTCCATCCTCGGTGCTGTCTGTGCAGTTCCATCATGTTGTTCTTTTGTTTGGCTGAGGGCAGAAGGAGTGGGAGTGGTGGGGTTCTCTAGACCCCTTCTTTCAGTGTCCATATTTGCTGATTACTCTTTTATCCCAACATAGTGAGATCAGGAACATGCCAGCCTGAGTTGGGAAGCATCCTCTGTTCCACATGGATTATGTCCAGAACCGGATTCACTGCACCCCCTGCTGTTCTAATCCTGGGTTCCCTATGGAGAGAGCTATGCCCCTCAATCCTGAGCCCCAGTTCCCCTGCTGTTTCAGCCCTGGGTCCCCTGACCTTGATTGCAGCTGGGGCCTCAAAATGGTACTGGAATAAGAACTGGTCTCTAAAGGCAGCTTTGGAAATCTCACGGAGGATTGGGCCCTGGGGGAGTACTGGAGGCAGAGGGGGAGGAGGGGTCATTTGCAGGTGGAAGGGCCCCCTATCCCATGTGCAGCTGGGAATTCTCCCCATGTGGCACAGCGCCCCCCGGGGAAGAGTGCCCCAATCATGGCCTGAGCAGCCTTGGAGGACACAGTCCCTGAGAAGACCCAGGAAGAGGCAGGCTTCGCAGGTCCAAGGCTTGTGCTCTAGTGCGGGACAGGAGAGGGAAGAGGAGGGGAGGCCTGGGGGAGTCCTGACTCAGTCTATTTCCATCCAGGCCATCAGCAAACAGCAGGTAGCCCTGGTTCTGTCCTAGGACTGGTGACACAGTGACTACTCCCCATAAGAGGGGTGAGCAGAGCGGTGGCAAAACAGCCAGAAGACATGCTGTGATTTAGGTGAGCCAAGTCCCAAGAGGGCTACGAGGAACCTCAAGGGGACCTAAGCACGTTAGGACTGGAAGGGACCTGCTGAGTCATTTAATCCAGTCCCTTGTTATTGCAGGCAACCCCATCTTAGAACCCCAATCAGAAATGTGGCAAGCTCCATCTCAGAATCAATCCCCCCGGCCCCTTGATGGCCAGAAGCCATCTCATTTCCAGCCTCAGTTTACTCCTAGTCTGTTGTCCATGTGCCAACACTGTCCTTAGGTTGCAGTAGCTCTTCTTCCTCCCCGGTGTTCATCCCCCCACCCTCGCTGTATTTAGAGAGAGCATTGAGACCCCTCTCAGGCTGCCTTTGGCCAGGCTAACTATGCCAAGCTTCAGAGCCAGGGGAATGGGGAAAACGCTGGCCAGTGGAGCTCAGAGCTGAGCCATGCAAGGCCATGCCCATCAAGAAAGAATCATGGAGCCCCTTACAGGGTCCTAAATTGGCTGCATTATCTCAGGCCAGGGACTCGGGGGTCACTGCGGGCTGCTCAATGGATGCCTCTGCAGCTGAGATCTAGAAAGCAAAGGAAATGTTAGGAGGCATCAGGACAGGGGTGGAGAATAATGGCAAAAGGAGGATAAGCCTATGAATCAGTGTCGTGGTATCATGGCCTCTTGTGGACACTGTGTGCAGCCCTGGTCACCCAGTCTCCAAAAGGAGCTTGCAGAACTAGAAGGGTGGTTAGAGGAGGGTGATGAGAATGATCAAAGGCCTCGCAAATCTCTCACGTGACAGGAGATTGACAAGCGTGGGCCTGTAACCTTAGCAAGGATATGAGTAAGAGGGGCCAGGACAACTGTCTGTAAAACTATAGGGCGTTCATGAGAAGAGAGATCAGGACTTTGTGTTTTTCCCATCTCAGATTTAAAGGAGACAGTCAGTGAAACTGAAAAGTGGCAACTTCAAAAAGCGATCTAAGGAAAATTGTATTTTCACACCAGACGGAGTTAGTCTGTGGAACTCACAGCCACTTAATGTTGCTGAGGTCAAGAGCTGAGCTGGGCGTCAAAAGGGGACTGGCTGTTTCTGTGGCTAACAAGAATATCCCGAATTGGAATTGTTAATGTTACAAAGAGCCTTGGAAGGGAGGTGCTTGGCGGCATACACCAAATTCTAACTGCTAGAGCTCTAGGTGGGGCCTCATGAAGCAGATTAGCCTCCTGTGAGGCCTTTACACTTTCCTCTGACACAGCTAGTACCAGTCACTGTCCAAGACAGGCGACTGGAGCAGAGGCAGAAGTGGATGTTCAAAGAACTCCCTATAGGTTTGACTGGATTTTGATGGGCTCCAATCCGCTCCCCCACAGTCTCTTTGCTTAAACTTCATCCCACACCTGCCCTCCTTCTCCTTCTCTTCCCTGGCCCCTGACACTCCCTTTCCCTCCCTTCCCTTTTCATTTAGCTGAGTCCCCACCCACCCTATCTAAATAAACCATGGAGCTAACATGCCATTTCCTGCCATATTGTTCACCCTGCTGGTATGTTCTACACCTTCCCCCATTGGGTGTCTGTCAGGTCTTCCATGGACCATGGACCGCTGTGCTTGTACAGCACCTAGCGCAATGGGGCCCCGATCCCCTTGGCACTAGCGTAATAACCATGATTTAATAATAATAACAGGTGGCGCTCAGGTGTGATCCATTCTCTCTGATGAATCTGAGGCTTTAATCCAGGCCTGAGTCTCAGGGAAAATTTCCAGCTCTCCTGGAGGGGTCGGCACCTGGAGAGTTAATGAGGAATGCATGGCTAATGGGGGACCTGAGTTATGGTGATGAGTGATGGACGGGAGCCAGCGAGTGAACGGTCCTGAGATGGAAATCTCTTCTGATACCCCAGCTAATAGATGCAGTCGTAGCGCAGAGTGACTTAGCAGCACTAAAGAGGGCATCCTTCAAGCTACATGGCACACTGGAGACATCACCTGCAGCGGCCCTGCCAGAGACGTGCCTGGGACTTGCTCTCCCCCATGACTCACAGCTATCAATATCATCCCCATGCTAATGCCGTGCGCTGACATCCTCCCTAGCCAAGAGCCACTGCAATGCAGCCACCTCTGGGCTGGGGGAGGCACAGCAGAACAGCCCTGGGGAAGGGGAATCTAGTGGCTTTCTTTGAATCATCAGTGATCCCAATACAGAGCAGAGGGCTCCACACACGTGGCCCAGTGACGGGACAAAAGGTCCTTTGCTTTGGTTCAGTGGTCGGGACATTAGCTTTGGTCTTAAGAGACCTTGGTTCTATTTCCACTTCTGCTGGTGACCTTGGGCAAGTCACTAGCTCCGTGCCTCAGTTTCCCCTCCCACCTTTGGCCTGCTCAGATTGCACGCTCTCATAGGGCAGGGAGCGTGTGGCTAGTTCTAGAGCTAGAAACCTCAGCCCCAAAAACTGTTCCTGCATTTCTTGCCTCTGTGTTCATCAGGGCCCATTGCTGTGACATTTGCATCAACCCCACAAGGTATTTCAGGACCATCCTGGATGCTGGGTTGGCCCCATAAAAATCCTGATAGCAGAACCCTAAGTATCTAGGCATCAGCACCCTATGGCATCCAGCACTATTGTCCAGAAGTGGCAAGGGGCTGTATTCACCCTATCCTTTGCTGGCTGGAACTGCTCAGGTCATAGACTCTACACTGCCAGAACCAAAGAGGGATTCTCCTTCGGCTCAGGGACCTGGGCTTTTGTAGCAGGATGACCTGGTTTGGAGCCCACCATGAAGGCCCTAGATTCAGGAGGATCGGACGCTTCCCGCAAATGCGGGGAGCAAAGGCATAGGAAGGGGAGTGAAGGGCGGTACAGAGAGTCAGCAGGGGACAGCTGACTCAAGGTGTGGAAGGAAGGTCCTGGAATTCCTACCTGCTTCTGGACCCATTCCACCCCTCCAGGCCCACTCTCATCTCCCCACCCCCCATCATGCAGGAGTTTCCACTAGGGCAGAGCCCTGCAGGAGCACCAGACCACCCTGTGCCCCTGGTTCCACTACCCCTGCCCAGGTTTGCTTCAATGTACGAAGAGGAGACTGGGTCAGCCCTGCCATCTGATGTCCCAGAACCCTGCACATCACTCCCCGCTATGCCAGGTCAACCAAGGAGCACCTGCTCATCCTTTTATCTGTGACCTCAACCCAGATCTGGGCCCCTGTTGCGCCAGGTGCTGCAGAGACCGAGCAAGAGACTGCCCCTGCCCCAAGGGACTCAGTCTGAACAGACAAAGGGACGAGGGGAAACTGAGACACAGAGAAGGAATGTAAATTTCCCAAGGTCACCCAGTAAGTCAGTGGCAGACATGGGAAGAGGGCCCAGGTGTCCTGATTCCGAAGTCCACTGGTCTATCTGCTAGACCTGCTTGGAACCAGTTTTGCCACAGACTCCATGGTAGCCAAGGCCTTGCCGCATACGGGTCCCACAATCCCACCTATCTGCACCCCTGATTTCTGGATCCGTGTTTATTTAACGCTTGGGACCCTCTGCAGCCCTTGGCTCGCAGGGGGCTACGTGTCCCTAGTCAGCATGCCTGCAAGGGAGGGGGACCCTGGAGCAGGCCCATCAATACCCCAGCCCGCTGCCATGGTGATTACTGTGCCATGGCAGCTCATTCCGTCGCCTGTCTACGGCTGTGATGCAGGGCCGGCCACTTGAGAGGGGATTTATGGCAGCAAAGGGAGCAGGGAGTAAATCCCCGACCCATTGAGGTAAATCATTGCGGGTGATGCGCCGGAATGAGGCAGCTGACGGGGGACGGGAGGGGCTGGTGTGTTGGGACCAGGCCACTGAAGGGTTTTACATGCTCATCCATCAATCCACAAAGGGGGAGGGGGCACAAATCTAGGGAGATGGGGAGCACTGGGAGTTGTGGGGAGGTGAATTGGGGGTGCATAAAGGGGTCTCCCTGTCTGGCTGTTGGGGGGGGGGGAGATGCATAGGGGTGGGGATCTGGGCTGGTCCAAATGGGGTATGCCCATTTCACAGGAAAGTTCAACATTCCACCATGTGATTTCAGTCTGAAACAGACAATATTTCGCAAATTTCCCATGAAACGGACACTCCAGGAAAACTCCATGGTGGGGTGGGGGTGGAACATTTCGAAATCCTGCCGATATGATTCCCCCTCTGCTCGCTTTGAAGTTTTGTGCCCCGGCGGGAATGTGGGTCGAAACCGATACGATTTTGTGAGAAATTGTGGTTTTGTCAAAACGAAATTTGCTGGCGCAAAGTCGTTCCCCTGAAAATTTCCAACCAGCTCCGGTGGGGGGAACTTTGGGTCCGATCCTGCAGTCCAGCCCTGTCTGCGCCCAATGCTGCTCTGCAGAGATCGACCTGCGGCACTGGGCCGTCCTGGGGACTAAAGATTGCACAGTCCCCTCCAACTCCGCTGAGGATTGGGCCTGGCGGGCAGAGCTATTATTATTAACTATTAATATATCCTAATAAAGGAATAATCAAGCAATTAAAGGCTGTGGCGTCCTAAATAGCAGTGATGGTGGAGAATGAATCTGAATAAGGAAACAAAGCTATACAATAATATCACCAAACATGCCTGAAAGAATCTAATCTAATTGCCTTCCTCCAAAAAGTGATTCTTGTTATTATATTACAGTAGGAACTTGAGGGTGCAATGGAGATCAGGGGCCCCATTCTGCCAGGCACTGCACAGATACAGAGCAAGAGGCAGTCCCTACTCCGCAGAGCTCAGAGTCTGAAGAGACACGGGGGGAAACTGAGGCACCGAGCGGCAAAGCGATTTGACCAAGGCCACACAGTGGCAGTGTCGGACAAAGAATCCAGGTGTCCTAGCCCGCAGGCCAGGCATTCTTCCTCACTAAGCTGCTTGCACTGCAATAAAAATATCCCCTGAATGCTCCTCGGAAAAAAAACAACTTCAATTTAGTCTCTGACCAGCTGTAAATGTTGCTCCTGACCTGTCAGCACTCCTCGTCCCCACAGCCCACTCCCCTAACTGGCTGGGGACTAGCTCTTGTTCCCAGGTTTCCCTGCTGAGCCAGTCCCATGTGGGTCTCAGTGAAAGAAAACAGAGCCCCGTGCTGAACAGCTTGAGTGCCGGTGCTCTGTGCTGTGGCCAGAGTGAAACTGATCTGGCTGCACAGAGAAAGAGACAGCCCCTTGCAAAGGAAAAACTAATCTAGTCCCGGGGCTTCTCTGTCCCAAAGGGTGATGAGCAGCAGGGGGTAAAAAACAGCCCAGGGGAAACCGAGATCTTGCCCTGTGCCCCCACCCCCCTCAGCCAGTGCCTTTGGAGTAGAACATGATCCCTGCCCCAGCTCTACTGGCTGCATGGATGCTGTGCTAACAGAGCCTTAATATCCAGTGGTGTAAATCTGCCAACTGGGGTGTAAAATAACACAGCCCTGCAAGATGAGAGGCGACTGTTGGCACTGCGGGGGGCTGAGCCATCCTCTCCCCCAGTTTCTGGCTGTGTTAGTGGGGGTCTGAATGGGACATTCCCCGCCCCCCTCCACAATCTGCTCCCCAGCTCAAATCTTCCAATAATGACCCTCCTCTTCCTGGATTTCCCAGTGGCTTGTTCTGTAAGGAACTGAGTAGTTTGGGTGCACCGCTGCCCTCTGCTGGATGGAACCAGCTCTGTTCAGCTATGCACCCTAGGCCCTGCAATGCAATGTGCTGATGGGGATTCACCCTTAGCTCAGGTGTTGGGAGGCCTGGGCTTTGGGAGAAGGAGGATCTAGCTTCTCTCCTTGCTGCTGAGAAATTCTGAGTGGCTGCAAATTTGTTATAGTGTCACTAGGGCTCAGGGGCAATCACTGGTCTAGTGTACTCCATGGGGTGGAGTGGGGGGTGGAGAATGGGGTACAGAGAAGCCAGGTCCTTTCTGAATCGGAGATCGGCTGGGAGATTATGATAAAGCTGGTGCCATCCTCACTCACACACACAGTCAAGAGCCACCCCTGCTGGGCTTAAGCTCATTGGGAAACTGTATCTTTGCGTTAAGCACAGTTCAGCTCCTGCCCATCACCCAGCCTTGTGCCTTTAGCCAGAGATCGTCTTTCAAAGCCCGGGCTCCCTGAGCCAAGGGAGAACGGGTCATAGACGGTCATGCCTAATGGTTAGAGTCCAAATGTCAGAGCCCAAGGTCAAGTCAGAGTCTGGGCCAGGGATCAGAGTCAAATGTAAGAGCCAAAGACAGAGTGTGAATGCCAGAGCCAAGGGTGGAGACAGAGTTGGAATCAGGAACAAGGGCCGAGGGTCAGAACCAGATTCTGTGGAGTCAGGGAAGGCGCCAGCAAGGCTGGTTCCAAGGCAGTCACTAGCACATGGCTGGATGCAGGGCAGGGTCAAGACTGGGGCAAGGTAGGAGCAGGGCTTGGATCAGGGTGAGCACAGAGAGAGAGAGAATCCCCAGGCATGTCCATTGAGCAGCCACTGATCCCCTGCAGCTGCTGGGGGGCAGAGCAATCCCCCTGGTCTGAGCCTGTCAGGCGGTTGTGCTGTGGCCCAGCTGCGCTCACTGGCTGCCTGACGACTGGGCAGGCGCAGCTGCAGGCCTTCATTCCTGACAGACCTCCCATCAGCACGTGGGCACTACAGGGCCTATGGCACACAGCTGAGCAGCGCCAGTTCCAAGCAGCAGAGGGCAACAGCCCACCCACCTTGGCGGATGTCTACACTGCAGCTGGGAGCGACAGCCCAGATAGGTAGACTTGTGCTAGTGCCGCTCACGCGAGTGCACTAAAAATAGCAGTGTGGCAATGCAGCATGGGGCGGCGGCTCGGGCTGGCCACCGGAGCTTGGACCCGGGAGCTAGGCGGGCTTGGACTCGGGTGGCCAGCCCCAGCCGCAGCATCCACATGGATACACCTGCCAGTGGCTGTGCAGAGGGACCCTAACACCAGGGGGGAGTCGAATGAGCCCCAGCTCAACAACTCAGAGCATGTCTCCCTGGTATAAATGGAAGGGGCTGCTACCCTGGGGCAGAAAGGTGCACGCTTTCAGTATAAAAGCGGCTCATTTCAGGTTCGTTAACCTTGTTCCTAATTGACTTCGGCCTTGTCTCTAGGGGAACATTGCATATGAACCGAAACTGATTTCCATTAAACGGGAGCCACGTTTCCATGATGCAGACAAGACCTTGGCTGAAACCAGCCTGCTTTAAACCAAATTAAGAATGTCTATACTGCAGTCAGCATCCGTTTTAATTTACACCATAGGTCCTACGGGTGCAGCTTTGCCATGTAGACCAACCCTGGCCCACTGCTTCCAACACCAGCTCCCAGAATGGACCCGCTAAGAAACGCTGCCCCCCTTACGCTTACCCTGATGTGTATCTGTCCCTTTTCCTCCCTGTTTGCAGCTAAACCCATCCAGCTTCCTAACGAGACAGGTCTTTCTCTGCACCAGGCAGGGCTTAAATTCAGCTGGAGTTGTCCGGAGAGGAGCACTGGTAAATATTTCCCCTTGACTCCAGCTTGATGCTGTTAGTTCTCAACTGGAGGTGTACGGCCCTCTGGGGGGCCATGAGCTGGCTTTAGGGGGTCCATGGGGTCCTGCAGCTGAAGCCCAGAGCCCTGAGCCCCAGTGCAACCCATGGGGCCGAAGCTCCGAATCCCAGTGCACCCTGCAGGGCTGAAGCCCCAAGACTCCCCACCCCACAGCTGAAGACTGGTGTCTCGAATGGGGAGGGACGTGGGAGGCCCCAAGAAATACTCTATGAGAATTTAAGCCCCAGCACCAGACTGTTAATTAGCACAACGATCCTTGCAGACATTTGTCTGCAGCTTATAAACGGGTGCTTTCGCCCTGCCCCCATCTCAGGGAGTCACTGAGAATCTCTGCCAACTTTGTCCCCAGTAAGACTTGACATAGCAGACCCTGGCTGGGCAGGTGGACAGCTGCAGGGCACATAGACCTCGCATGTGCCATGCTGCCAGATATCATGGTAACAATAATGATGCTCTGCCCATCTCTAGAGTCTGGCACTCAAGGATCTCAAAGCACCATCCAACCTAGGGACCCTGGATCCTGGTCTCACTGAAGGCAGGAGAGGCTTTGCCATGGCTCTCAGCCCTTGTAGGCTGGAATTGCGGACAAACAGTTTATTTGCCAAGAAATGCAGTTGGCAACGATTCACGAATCTGTGTCTAGTTCCCTGAACTGCTTCGACCAGACTGAAAAAGTCCAAGTGTTTCAATAATGTCGAAATGAAACGTTTCAGTTTGCAGGTGTTTTGACAAAAGCAAAAGAAAGGAGGCGATTGTGAAAGGTTCAGTCACAGAGACCTCCTTGGCACTGTCACCTGATGTGATGAGACTACTTCTGAGCCCATTTTCTCTGCCAGTTTGGGCCTCCAGAACCCTGCCTTGTTGAGCCAGACACACAAGCCTGCTGCAACACAGACCCAGGATCTGAACCACACACCTAACAGCTGCAGACTTAACTGAAAACAACGTAGCAAGTTCTCCTGTCTCCAGCACCCAGACATCCAGTTTCCAATGGGGTCCAAACCCCAAATATATCTGTTTTACTTAGTATAAAGCGTATACAGGGTAAACTCATAAATTGTCCACCCTCTATAACTCTGATAGAGAGATATGCACAGCTCTTTGCTCCCCTGGGGTATTAATCACTTACTCTGGATTAATTAATAAACAAAAGTGATTTTATTAAATGTAAAAAGTAGGATTTAAGTGGTTCCAAGGAATAACAAACAGAACAAAGTAATTCACCAAGCAAAAGCATGCAAGTCTAAGCTTATTACATTTAAGAAACTGAATACAGGTAAATCTCACCCTCAGAGATGGTCCAATAAGCTTCTTTCACAGACTAGACTCCTTCTTAGTCTGGGCCCAATCTTTCCCCTGGTACAGGCCTTGTTAGTTCCAGCTCAGGTGGTAACTCGGAGATGTCTCATGATTGCCACAGCCTTTGTTCTATTCCATCCCCTTTTATAGCTTTGGCACAAGGCGGGAATCCTTTGTCTCTCTCTGGGTTCCCACCCTTCCTTCTAAATGGAAAAGCGCCAGGTTTCAAATAGATTCCAGTACCGGGTGACATGATCACATGTCACTGTAAGACCTCGTTCTCCATTCTTTCAGAGTTGGCCTGCACGTACCCAGGAAGGTTTGCGAGTAAACAGAGCCATTTCCAACCAATTGCCCTGGTTAATGGGAGCCATCAAGATTCCAAGCCATTATTAACGGCCCACACTTTGCACAGTTACAATAGGACTTTAGAGTGATACGTCATATTTCTAGCTTCAGATACAAGAATGATATATTCATGCAAATAGGAGGAATCCCCTCAGTAGATTATAAGCTTTGCAATGATATCTTACAAGAGACCTTTTGCATAAGGCATATTCCAGTTACGTTATATTTATGCTCCTAAGCACGTTTCCAGAACCATATGGAGTGCAACATCACAGCAGCAATCCACCCCAGGGCCAGAGCTTGAGCTGCCTCCTTTATACGCTTCAGCTAGTGGTGAGGGCACTCAGCTGGGACCTAGGAAATCCCAGTTCAATTCCCCTCTCTACCTGCTGCATAGGAGGGATTTGCATGTGGGACTCCCACCTTGCAGGAAACTGCCTGAACTATGGGATACGCCACAGTAGGAATCTCTCTTCTTGCAGCTGTTCTGCTTTTTATAGCTAATTGAAGAGTCAAGGAACCACAGACTTGAACTTGGGTCTCCCATAGCCCTAGCGGGTACCCAGATTACCAAGCTATAGAGGCTTTAATGACAAACCATTGTCATCATGAACGACTAGGAGTTTCCGCTATGAATGACAATGGACCAGCCCATATAACCCCAGTAGCTAGGGTCTGCCCCTGAGGAGTGGGCTGGGAGTGAAGTGGATGTGGAAGGGGGTGAACGGTGGGGGTAAGTGGGTGTGTTTTGAAGCCACGATGGGACGCTTAGAGTTTGCAATACAAGATTCAGCGTATCAGATCTGGGTCCAATTTATCCAAACCCCACAATGTGGGATGGGATCTTCGCTGGTCATCTTTCAAGCCTGGTGTGTGATGTGTGTGCACAGATAGATTGGTGAGTATAGGGATAGAAAGCAGAAAGAACAAATGGATGATTTTAGAAAAGAATCCAATATGCCAGCTTTTCCAAAGTAATTAGCAAAGCACCAGATGATCTTCAAAGTTATGCCCTCCCCCCACCACCACCAAAAACCCAACAACAACGGTGGACTATAAAAGCTGTCACGTTCCCTCGCTGAGAAATTGCTGCTGGAATCGCTGAGGTGCACAAAACCCAGTGCCGGCAGAGGATCACACTTTGCTAGCTCACAATTTTCATCATCGTTGGATGTTCACTGGATTGTTATGCATTTAAATGTTATTTAATTGGATTGCAGAGTAGCTGCAGGCCAGAGCGCAAGCCGTAAAGTTGATAGCCACTAACTGATAATCGAAATTCCCAAATAGCAGCGCATCCTGTTTGATTGGGGACATTTTTCTTCCCAGCAAGTGAATTTTTCTTTTCTTTAAGTCACAAGTTCTTAAGGGTTTTTTTCCCCCTCCTTTTAATGCTGTCTCCCTTGGTCTTAAACTCCCTCCACACACAAAGATGCAACACACATTCACACAAGGAAAAATACACAACTCTCAGATAGAATACACAACACACTCTCAGAGATGCACAACAGACATTCATACAGAAAACTACACAACTCACACTCACAGAATACACAACGTATGCTCAGAGATCCACACAACATGCACAAGCACAGAAACGCTCAACACTCACAGAAACACACACACACACAGGCACTCCCACCTGCAGTGTAACTCACACAGCTGCATACACAGACCCAGCAAACCATCCTTCCACTCCCCACTGTGTCTCCCTGGAGAGGGATGCTGTTTGTGCAGATAAAGCCCTGGCCTACGATGTGCTGGGATCCAGCCCAGAGTGACCCTTTCAAGACCTCAGACAGCTGACCTCATGCTCTGTCCCCGGGCTGCTGGATAGACTCACAGACACCAGCGGGTAGGAGATCTTTATAAACCCAGAGCCAGGGCACAGCCTGTTCCCCACCTCAGGAGTTAGGGGGAGCATAAAGTGAGCCCCCAGGGGCTGGCAGGGTCACTGCAATGGGGGAGGATACAGCTGATCCCCAAAGATGCCCTGCATGCTACAGGGACTTGGTCCCCAGGGCCTGCCAGATGGGGTCACCCAGCTATCCTGTACTGACGTCAACCCAGGGGTAGAAGTCGACTTACACTCCCATTTGCTGATCTACTCATGCCCACCGATTGCCTCTCCTTGGGATGATCCTGGAGGGCCCCCCTCCTCTGGCTTTAGCAGAGTGCCAGCGTGTTCTCTGCTTCAGAACCCTGTTATGGACCAAAACAGCCCATGTCTGTCCAACTTTCAAGTATGCTGCACACAGTGTCCCTTTGCTCAGCGCGCTGCAGCACCGGCATTGATGGGATCAGACCTGCCTAGGGTGGGAAGTCTGCCTGCCACAGGGGGAGCAGGTTTGGTAGGTGTGGGGCTAGCTGCAAATGGAACTTGTCACTCGTGTCAATGTGAGACCCAAGAGGGACACACCCCGAGAGATGATCTGAAATCTGCCTGGATCTATAGGAGGAAGATGGATGGATCCTGGTAAGCTAAGACCTGCATCTGAGCTGCTTACTGTTTTCCTTGTAATGCTTTTGTTCTGATTAAATAGTACTTTGGGTTAGGAAGGCTGGTCGCTGGTTAACTCTGTCAGTGCCCCTGAGAGAACGGGACAGCAGGTGCTTAAATGAAGTCAGACCCGCTGAGAGGATCACAGTGAATTGCAGCCTAAATTCCTGGTTTAGAAAGACAGTCAATGGACTCTGCCCTGAAAAAGGTGGTCACTAGAGACCTGACACCTAAGTAGGTGCCTTCAGAAAGGGCATGAGGGGTCAGAGGAGCAGTTACCTCAGGAACTCGTGGGCATCTAGGCCAGCAGGTTGACATTTTTCCATTGAAACAAAATTTCAATGAAAAATGGCTTTTTTGAAAGAAAGAAAGAAAGAAAGAAAGAAAGAAAGAAAGAAAAAGAAAAGGGGGGGACAACAGTTTTATGGGAAATTTTCATATTATATGAAATTTTCTAAAAAAACAGAAATTAAAAAATATTTTTTTTTACTGAAAACACTAATTTTTACCAAACCTCCAAATTTTACCAAAAATCAACCTATTTTGACTGAAAACTGAAAAGGTCTTCCTGAAAATGGTGTGCAAGAACCAAATATATTTACCAAAAGCTGATTGGGTTTGTTTTTTTTAACCTAAAACAGTTCAGAATCCAAAAAAGTTTCCAGGTTTCATTTTTTCGAAGAAAAACTGAAAAACTTCCATGGGAATTTTCAGCTCAAACAAAATGTTCTGAACCCCCCCCCCCATGACAATTAATGCTTTTTGCAACAGCTCTAGCATCTAGGACGTCTGATCAGCAGTTTGTGGTATGGTTACATACATTCAAATAATAAACCTGATGGCACCAATCATTTGACTCAGACACTGTAATGTGGCATCTCTTCTAAATGGAATCCAAAAGGTTGGATTTGACTTGACCAATAAAGCCCTACATGATTTGGGGTGGGTCACTGCTGTGATGTTGCACTCCATATGTTTACGGAAATATGCTTAGGAGTGTAAATATAATGTAACTGGAATCCCCCTCTCTCCCTAAGCCATACTGCTGCAGGTAAGATCAGCACAAATCCTTCAAGTTTCTCCTTCGATAGAGGGGAATACTGGGATGGACTTTGGAACTCTCCCCCACTTGATCCTGGATTTTTTAACCTCCCAGGCATGTGTGTGTAGCCCATCGTCTTCCTCTAGCTGGTGAGGAGAGGGGGTGGAGGCTCCAGGCACCAGCGCTCCAAATGTGTGCCTGGGGTGCCAAGCCGTGAGAGGCGCCCTGCTGGTCAGTGCAAGGGCGGCAGTCAGGCTGCCTTCGTCAGCGCGCCTATGGGAGGCCTGCCAGTCCTGCGGATTCAACGGCAATTCAGTGGCGGGTACATCGAAGCCGCAGGACCAGGGACCTCCTGCTAGCAAGCCGCTGAAGGCAGCCTGCCTGCCATGCTTGGGGTGGCAAAAAAGCTAGAGCCGCCCCTTAGGAGAGAGGGCGGAGGCAATATTTTTGGCTTTATATTTATCTATTTTAAGGAGCCCAGAGCAAAGGATAAATTTGAATCCATAAATACATACAGACTCGGTGGCTTAGTGGCTGGGAATTTCCTACCCTGAAAGGGGATTGTCATTGAATGACTCTGAATCCCTGTTTAAAAAAAGACACCTACAGCAAGAGGGGGTGGATGAATTTGAAAAGACAAGTCACCTAACCTAGACAATTTCAATGGGCACTGATGCTGATCCCATCAAAGGGGTCCTTGGTTGGCGTTAATAGGGTCAGCCCAACTTCCCCCAACCTGGCCTCCCTGCCTGAGCAGGGACGGGAGTGTAGAGCTTCACAGACAATCCCAGTTGTGAGCATTAATCACTTTACAACTCGCAGTGCATGGGGCAAAATTACCTTCTGCAAGAAAACAATTTCCCCTGACAAACTGCAGCTTGCAATGAGCAGGCCCTGCTGTTACATTTCAGTGACCTGACGCGGGGATCTAATTATTCTCCAAAATTGGGAGGTGATGCTTAAAAACAATAATTTGTCTAGTCCATACATTTGGAGGCTAAAATATCTCCACTCAGAGACCGGGAATGAGCACCCACTTCTCCATTCCAATAACAAGCCCGGCAGACGTGTGAACTAGTTGTAGGAGTGGCGGAACGGTGGCAAAAGGGGACTGGCTGGTTCGCAGGGAGATTGGGCTAGGGAGCTGTTCACCCCAGGAGCATCAGAGCGGATCCGCTGGAGGTTATTGGTGGTATCGTATGGCTCTTGAGTGGCCTGTGGGAAATAAGTTGGGTGGGTCTCAGCCCAGTTCCTAGGGGCATCGGGGTCCAGCCGCACAATCCACCCACCCCCCGCTGATCTCCCAGCAGTGGGGCGAGGAGTGGTGCCCTTCAAGGGCAATATGCTGTGGGCGATTTGTACATGCGGCAGATATTAGTCGTGTTACAGAAGCACCAAGCTCAGAGCCCACTGTGCTAGGGGCTGTACAAACTTAGTGAAGCCCAGTGCCTGCCCCAAATGACGGTTTAAACAGACACAGGGTGGGAAAGAGACCCAGAGAGGGTAAGGAATTTGCCCTAGGTCACTCAACAGCCCAGGGGCAGGAATATCACCCCCATTTCCCGAACGCCAGTCTAGGGCCCCAGTCGTTGGACTGCACTCCTGAGGGAGAGGGAGCGAGAGGTGGGCTAAGAAACTTGGTCTCCTCTCATAGAATGATAGACTATCAGGGTTGGAAGGGACCTCAGGAGGTATCTAGTCCAACCCCCTGCTCAAAGCAGGACCAACCTCAACTAAATCATCTCCTTAAAGCAGGGCCACCCAGAGGATTCAGAGGGCCTGGAGCAAAGCAGGAGAGCTGCAGCATTTGTACTCACCCAGCAGCGGTCTGGGTCTTCGGCAGCACTGAAGTGCCCCCCGCCACCGACGTGCCACCAAAGACCCGGACTGCCGCCGGGCCAGGGATCACGGGGCCCCTGCAGGGCCTGGTGCAAATTGCCCCACTTGCCCCCCCCTTCTTTAAGGCAGGGCCTTAAAGAGAGCCCCTGAATCCAGATCAGGGTCCCAGCAGGGGATACTCTGTATGCATATGGGAGGGAAGCAAGCGTGCACCATCACTGCCTGGGCTGGTTTCACTGTGTGGCTAAAGGGATGGTGTCCCTTGGGCTGGCCCTCCCACGGGCCTCCCCCACTGCATTCTGATCACAGGAGAACTGCCCCCAGCTGACGCCGGCCAGAAAGCTCGTGCTTCTCAGCGCTGCAGCAGCTCCCGGGTTCGAAAGAGCCTCAGAGGCAGAGAAACAGAGTGGTGAGCGAGTTTCCCTCCAGGACCCGAAGCGAGGGCACTGCTCGGTAAGCGCCGCGCCAGCTCCAATCGGCAGACGGAAGCACCGGCGCTAACGATCCAATCCAAGCTGCTCCCATTAATGAGTATGTAAATTTCATGCGGCGGAGAGAGACGTTTTGTTCCTCCGGCTCTGGGGAAAGCATCCTGCCTTGGCGGCATAACCACTAATGTGAAATCTGTCGCCTCGAGATGAACAGAAGGACGCGGAAGCGGGAAACAGCGCAGGCAGTTTGTGGTGGCACGAGCGAGAGAAGTGGCAGCCAAGCCCCGAAGAAACTGGCCTCCAGCCGCGATCTCTGCAAAGAGTCTTAGCATCCGGACAGGAGCGATCCCAGCTGAAATGATCCACGGAGCAGAGGCTGCAAAACTGATGTAGCACGGGTGCTGTAGGTCAAATCTTAGGGTGCTGGGCTTACCCCGTATTATTCACATGACAGCAGCCAACCAAGCAGGGTCGGTGCAAGGATGTTTCACGCTCTAGGCGAAACTTCCACCTTGCGCCCTCCCCCCCGCGTCGCCATCCTGAGGCACCCCCCACCCAGCGGCACCTCCCGCCCTCCGCCCTGAGGCACCCCTCACCCTGCCCCAGCTCACTCCTGCTCCGTGCACGAGCACCCCGAGCACGCTGTGGCTGCTTCACTTCTCCCACCTCCCAGGCTTGCAGCGCCTAAGCTGACTGGCACCGCAAGCCTGGGAGGTGGGAGAAGTGAAGCGGCCATTGTGTGCTCGAGAAGGAGGCGGGGCAGGGGTGAGCTGGGGTGGGGAGTTCCCCTGCCTGCCGCCCTCCCTCTTACTTGCTGCAGGCGGCCCTCCCTGCACTCCCCTGCCCCAGCTCCCTCCGCCTAAATGCTGAAGATCCAGCCGCCGCGGTCGCTGCTGAAGAAAATGGCGCCCCCCAAATGCCGGCACCCTAGGTGACCGCCTAGGTTGCCTAAATGGTTGCACCGGCCCTGCAACCAAGCCTGCTCTCAGGCCCATTGTGCCACGTGCTGCAGTCAGAGCATCAGAGAAGGCCTGTTCTGAAGAGCTTACAGTCTCCACAGGCAAGGCAGAAAGCAACTTGCCCAAGGTCAACCCCCCAGGTTCACAACAGAACCAAGATATGCTGATTCCCTTGTCCCAGGCTGGGTGCAGCTGGAATGGGAGGAAATTATTTTATCCTTTAGCAGATTAGGCCCAGAGCCTCAAAGGTCTTTAGGCACCTAACTACCGTTGATTTCAGGGGGAATTAGGCCCTTTAATATCTTTGACGATCTAGGCCAGTGGTCCCCAACGCAGTGCCCGTGGGCGCCATGGCACCCGCCGGGGCATCTATGTGCGCCTGCCTACCGACAAGGGAGCGCCCCACCACCGAGGAGCATGGCCGCCAGACAAGCGGCCGCTGAAATGCTGCCGAGAAGCAGCCACGTCAAGAAGCGTCGCCGCCGAAATGCTGCTGCTTCTCAGCGGTGACGCTTCTTGGCATTGGCGCTTCTTAGCAGCATTTCGGTGGCTGCTTGTCCGGCGCCCATGCTCCTCGGCGGTATTTTGGTGGCTGGTCGTCCGGTGCCCACCACACTGCAAGGTTGGGGACCACTCATCTAGGCCTTAAAGCACTTACTAAACAATGCGTTGTTTTAGCTGCAAAAAAGAAATTGCCCTTTGGGCCACATTCCTTAATCTGGGACTCGGAACCTGCCTCCCTCAGGCTGTTATGCTCCTTGAACAGGCTTCTGCTGGATTTTCATTTCCAAGGCCCAAACCAAAACCTTACCTCAGACCGAGCCCAACCTTTGAGCAGCTGGTTCAAAATTCTGAATTTTGCAAAAGTTTGCCTGGCATTTACCATTGGCTCAGGCAACCCGCTGGAGCCGGGCGTCACCTCTGTAGTGAGAGATGCCTGAAACGAATTTGTGTGTTTCCGCTGCAGGGTGCTAACGGCTGCCATCAAGCAGGTCTTTGTTCTCTAGACTGTCCCAGACCTGATTAATGCCCATGGGTGTGCTAAACACCCTTCATTCTGGCTAATTAGCAGAAGGGGCCATTTTGGCTGTTGCTTTGCTGACCAGGAGGCCTTTTCAGGACATTCGGGTGCTAATTTGATGACATTCGTGGTGCTTATGCATGTACCAAGGGAGACCATGAGCAGGAAGGAAATTGCCGAATTGCGATAGTGGCATGGTGCAAACTGGTGGACATATCACGGACGATTGTCCAATCTATGCTCATCCTGGAGGTGTCGCAGCCATTCACATGGCTATCCCCTTTGCTATGGACTGGGTAAGAGACCTAAAGATCCGCCTGTAGTTGCACCATTGCTTTTACTGTTTCACTAATGCCATAGGAAAGAAGAAGATTGGCAGAAGCAGTTAAGCTCCATGTATGTAGTGATAACTGGAAACAATAGAAGCCACTGCCCAAAGCATAGGGCTGCCTGGCAAGGCCTGATCAGAATCTAAATGGTGTGGGCTGAGAGAGGTTCCCTGGATGCAAATGCAGTGGCTGAGGGGCTGTGTGGCCAGCTGTGTGGGAGAGAGGCAGGAAGTGGAGAAAGCCAACAGAAATGGAGAGAAGCTGTCGCAAACCTGGCCCTGACAGACAGCAGAAGGACAGAGCTCCTTGGAGCACTGGACTGCCCGGAGAGGCAGGCTTGGGGATTTCTGAGCAAGCCAACTGCCTGCTGCTGTTTGTTCCTGCTGCGTTTCAGACCCAGGACTCTGTGCACATTCTTTGTATATAAACAGAATTGCATCAAGAACAGACCTAACTCTTTCGTATCATCCATTTCTTCCCTTAATGTAAACAACCGTCCAGGCCCCGAATATTGGCTAAACCACTCAGGCCCAAGAGGCAATGTGCACCTCCAGATGCAGAAAGCAAGAGACACTCTTGTTGTACCTGATCTTTGATCTAGAGGTCTGCGCGTGTGTGTGTGTGCGCGCACATCTGCAGGATGTAGTGTAACACGTGAAAGTCCCACAAGAATAATCCTCCGCATTCCCTCTCACCTTATAGACTAGCAGACGTTTTGGAGCATGAGCTTTCGTGGGTGAATACCCACTTCCTCAGATGCATGAGGAAGTGGGTATTCACCCACGAAAGCTCATGCTCCAAAACGTCTGTTAGTCTATAAGGTGCCACAGGATTCTTTGCTGCTTTTACAGATCCAGACTAACACGGCTACCCCTCTGATACTTGATTCCCTCTCAGTAATTCTCTGCATCCACCTCCAAGGGCTTTAAGCCACTCACCCTCGAGGCCAGAGCTAGGAACTGGAGGAGTAACCCCATTCTGCAGATGAGGCAGCTGTGGCAGAGACAGGGAAAGGCTCGGAGCTAGAGTTTCAAAAAGTTGAGGCAGCTGACTGGCCTAGAGGGCAGGATGGTCTAATGGCTGGGGCCCCAAGTAGAGGAAAGCCCTGGGTTCGAGTCTCCTAGGATGCAAAGTTGCCCTGGAACTTTGAGTACAACTACACAGCCCCCCACCCCCAAAAAATATGCAGTATTGAGTCTAAAAACAGCAGTTGTAGACACTTGGGCTGTGAGACCAGAGCTGCATTCCAGCCCAAGCAAGAATGTCTCCATGGCTATTTTTAGCCCTGCAGCACAGAGGTGGGCAAACTACGACCCACGGGACCGTCCTGCCCAGCCCTTGAGCTCCTGGCCAGAGAGGCTAGTCCTCAGCTCGCCGTGCCACCAGAGCTCTGGGCGGCAGGGCTGCAAGCTCTCGGGAGCCGCAGGCCTGACCTGGTGCTCTAGACTGTGCGGCGGTGTGGCTGGCTTCAGTCGGGCAGCGTGGCTGCCAGTCCTGATGCTCTGAGCAACACGGTAAGCGGGCAGGCAGGGGTGGGGAGTTGGATAAGGGGCATTAGGTCCTGGGAGAGTAGTCAGGGAACAGGGAGCAGGGGGCGGTTGGATCAGTGAGGGAGTCCTGGGAGGCCTGTCAGGGGGTAGGGGTGTGGATAGGGGTCAAGGCTGTCAGGGGACAGGGAGCAGGGGGGATTGGATGGGTCGGTGGTTCTGTGGGGGTAGGAAGTGGAAGGGGGCCGATAGGGGGAAGGGGCCAGGCTGTTTGGTGAGGCACAACCTTCCCTACCCAGCCCTCCATACAGTTTTGAAACCCCAATGGGGGCCTCAGGCCAAAAAGTTTGCCCACCCCTGCTGTTCTATGAGCCTGAGTCAGCTGACCTAGGCGCTAAGTCACACTGCCGAAGGGGCTACTTTGCGGTGTAGATGTAACCTTTGGGTATCCCTACACTCCACGCTAAACCTGGCCTCTGACTCTGCCTGGAGCCCAAGTCCCCTGCCCATCCACCCCCAAATCACTCTGATTCAGCTCAGCGAGCACCCAGGAGTTAGGATCCTGCTGGGGGATGTGTGTGTGGGGGGGAGGAGTCAGAGTCACAAACCGGATCCCACATGTCCGGCTTTACAGTGTAGACACACCCTTAGGCCCAGAGCCTGATGGGCATTTAGCCATCTAACTCCTACTGAAATGATTGAATCAGCTGGCATTAGGCAGTTCGCTATCTTTGAGTTTCTGGGCCTCAGATCCTGTCTGTAACTGGGATAAGCATGTGGCCCTGCAGCACAGCAGCGCTATGAGCGGCAGTGGCTCCAGGCACCAGCGCTCCAAGTTCATGCCTGGGCAGCAAGCCGTGGGGGGCGGCCTGCCGGTCGCCGTGAGGGCGGCAGACAGGGAGCCTTTGGTGGCATGCCTGCAGGAGGTCCGCCGGTACCGCGGATTCGGCGGCAATTTGGCAGCAGGTACACCGAATCCGTGGGACCGGCGGACCTCCCACAGGCGTGCCACCGAAGGCAGCCTGCCTGCCATGCTTGGGGCGGCAAAAAAGCTAGAGCCACCCCTGGCTATGAGGCTGGAAGATTGAGTTGCCCAAATGCTATGGTGATGGGGGACCATATAAGCACCAGAGTTTCAATGGGATCAGGGCTCCTAAGACCCACAAGCTTCTTTGGGAAATCTCACCCCATGTTGCCTATTATTTGGGGGACCTCTGATTTCAGACACCCCAGAGTAACTGAGCCCCTCTTTGCAGGTCCCAGTGACTTTGTTTGGGACTGTGGGGGTCTCAACATCTCTGGAAATCGGGGGCCTTTGTGCAGCAGGCAGGATGCCCCCAAAGTTGATGAGATGAAGCCACATATGGCTTTTAGAGATTTTTAAGGCTACCTGGGCCTGTTCTGCTCATGTAGGCCAAGGGTTCTCACCCTGGGGGTCCAAGTCCCTGTCCTTATGACTCGGCGGCTAGTGGTCCCAGGACTTTTTTATGCTGGAAGATGGGAAAAGGCTGAGAAGCCCTGATCTAGCCTGAACTTTCACCTAACAGGCCAGAGACTGGATAGCTTTGTAGCATGTAAAGCCAGAAGGGACCGTTAGCTCATTCAGCCTGACCTGTATAACACAGGCCATTAAAGCACCCCCTTACTCAGGAGCTTGTGTCTGGCTAAAGCAGCTTTTCCAATCTAGTTCTGAAGCCATCAAGAGACAGAGAATCCACCTTTGTGCCCATGGTTGCTTCGCCTCGCTGATAAACTAATTTGACTTGGTCTGGCTTCAACTTCCAGCCATTGGTGCTTGTTCAGCTGTTCTCCACTAGCTCAAAGGGCGCATCAGTATTTGGTGGCTTCTCCCCATGAAGGTCCTTTATGTCGTCATCAAGTGACTTTGCGATCTTCTTTTGGCAAACTAACCAGATCACGCTCCTGAAATCTCATCCAGCTGCAGGCCATCCGGCAAGTCAGTGGCTGAGCCTGGAACAGACCCCAGCCCTGCACTCTGACCACTAGCCAATATTCCCCCGTGACTGTCTGCTTATTTGTACCTGGGTATATGGGGCTTCTGTGCGCATGCTATCTGTGTGTCGGGGTGTACGGACCTGTACCACGTGTGATTAGACCACGCATCTGGTTACACGGTTGTCATGAACTTGCAAGAATACTGTGTGTACCCCTCCACACACCTCAGCACCCCCATCCTTACCCACATCCCCAGCCCCAATCCCTGCCCCCTGCCACTTCCTGCGCGTGCTCCTCTGCTCAGTATACTGTGCTACCCCATATGCACCGAGGGAGAGGGCAGCTCCGTGCCTCTGCACAGGAGCAGAGTGAAGGAGCGGGAGAAGGGAGCCATCTTCTGCCATGGTCCAGACGGGGAACTGTTCGGCTCAGAGAGAGCAGCCGGGCTGGGGGATCCATCATTGGGCCAATGGCTCCGTGGTGCCAACCGCCTAACCCTGGGAGCAATGGAGACGGCAGGCAAACAAGCTCGGCCTGCAGGATGGACCAGCTGCAATTGGTACTGGTGGCAGAGGGGACTGGCTGGGTCATAAATGAGGAGGGATCAGGGAAAAGAGCACAGGACCTTTCTGTTCTAGGAAGCACTGGTTCTGATCCAGCCCCAGGGGGGACAGGCTGGCTCATAGGGTGTTGGGGAAAGAAACTTGGGGCATTTTCCCTCTAGGGACCATTGGTTTTGATCCAGCTGTAACGGGAACTGGCTGGCTCAGGGGCCACAGAGTAAGGTATGACAGAGGCCTTTCCCCTCTAGGGGCGCTTGCTCCAATCCAGGGGGGGACTGGCTGGCTGAGAGGGGGTTAGGCGAATGGGATATGGGGCCTTTGCTCTACAGGAGGCACCAGTTCCAATCCAGGTCGAAGTCAGGGAATGGGATACAGGGCTTCTGTCTCGAGGGTGCCGACTCTGAGCTAGGCTCAGGTCACTGGGCTTAGATGGCTAGAAGGAGCTGGGTATAAGATATGGAGCCTTTTCCTTCTAGAGCACTGGTTAAAAGCGAGCCCTACGCTGGGGGGACCACTGGCTCGGGGGCATTAGGGAATAGGATACAAGGCCTTTCACCTCCAGGGCAGCAATACATGCTTGGCCTCAATTGGTGGTTCTCATGCAATGAGTTTGCTGGGTCTCAGTCCTCAGACAGATGACCATGTCCCACAACCCCCCAGCACAATGGGCTCATGGGGGAGGCTAGGACGGACTGACCCCAGAGGCTCACCCTTACACCTAGAGGAGTCTGTGACCCAGTGATGGATGAAGTGGGCGGGTGGTAACACGATGCTGCCCATGCTGTGCCTGCTGTGTGGGCGGCAGATGCACCCTCCAGCATCACCGTGCCCCAGCACCCCCAGGTGTGCAGAATATGCTCTGAAAGAGCCGTGCACGTGGCCCCACTGCTGACCCACAAAAAACATGGGGCTTGGCAAACATGGGGTTAAATGAGCCTTTTGGGCTTTTCTTCCCTTCAAACTATCCAAACTATGCCCACAAATGCAAGGCACTGGCAGGGCCAGCTTGTGTCAGGCAGAGCCCTGGGTATCGCTGCATGGGCTTCCCTGGCACGGCCAATACAATGCCTCTGCCAGACAATTGTGCCCTATTACGTTACACTGGGAGCAAACATCTGCAGCATGGACAGACTGACAGCCCAACGCAGAGAGGGGCGGCTACCCTGGCTCTCACTGCACCTTTAGAGGCTGGCACTGGCTTCCGGGAGAGCCACATCTCTGCCCTTCAAGGATAGCTTTGGACTCTTACTCCCCTAGTTGCCAAGCGATGAACTAGACTTGTCCATGAAACCCTGCTTCCCAGCCTGGACGATCGTACCCAACATACCATGATCTTCCAGGGACGAGCTGCTGGCTCACTGGTTGATCTGGAAGCTGTTAATGCCCACAAACTACCCTCAACCTCCTCCACTTCTGGGCGAGCTTCCAGACTGCCAGAGCCCGCCCAGCTCATCACACTGGTAGCCTGCCTTGGGCGAGTGGGGAAGATTTGCACCAAAGGTGACTCATGCTCTTGCTATCAGGGAGGTTCATTTGTTTCCAGCCGTCTCAATTCCGGCTGTATTTGTTTAGCTGATGAATAGGGTTGTTAGCATTAAACAGACTCCCAGCTCCGCACTTAAGTGGGTGGCATTGTAATAAAATATTGAGAACATTTGCTCTCGGCAGCTGCGTTCCTGCCTGGATCCCATTTCAGACAAGGCAGCCCTCGACAGCAGGTTATGTGCAAATCGCAAATGTGTGCATGTGCCTTTGATCCCAGCACCTGAGCTGCCCAGGCGCTAGCTGCCCTGTCCAGGGAGAGGAGACAGAGGTGAAGCAGCACAAAAAAAGGGGGCATTGGGTCATCCTGCACAAATGCCTCCGCATGGAATGCTCAATGGAGTAAATTCCATGCTTTCTGGTGCAAAGCTGTCGAAGGGCAGGGCTCTACACAAACTGGCACCCATGCAGTTAAACCAGGGCAAATGCGGACAGTCCCATTGTGGCTTAAGATAAATCGAATTAAGGCTGGCATTGTCCCTGAACCGGGTGGTACAGCAGATGGGGGGAGCCTGCTGGTCAGTTTTCTGTTGGGGAAGAAATCAGTGACATGGAGAGTGGGTTTTTTCTCGGTGTAATTTGTTTACTTACACAATATGCACCAATCTGGGAACAGAGGTGACCCCGAGTGGTGGGCAGCCAATCCCCTCTGCTCGGCAGCTCCACTCAAATGCCAATGCCCAGTTCCCAGGAAGCAGCTCCACCCCAGCAATTGCATCTAGCTAGGGTGGATCAGCTGATGCGCCAGCAGCTGCCTGCAACTTGCAACAGCAGCCCCTAAAAGAACTGTGCATCGCAGAACAACAAGGCGGCATGTCTTCCAAGACTGAACATCGCTCCCATGTGAAGGAAAAAGAACTTAAAAGACTGCACAACAGTGCCACCTGGTGACTCCTGTCATACCAGTGGGTTAAACCAAAATAAGAATGTGTACACCACCTTCGGGGCGAGTTTAACATCACACCTTAAGTTAAACACATGTAACTCTGTAGAGAAACGCTTGCCCCGAGGCTCTAACTCAACCCACTTAGCAGATGCTCCAGTACAATTTGTCTTGTCTTGACCTGAGTTTTAGGTCTTAATTAGATGGCGTTAGCTCACAGGCTTGCCGCTCCCCCATCCCAACTTCACATCCTAGGCAAGGCAAGGCCGCAGCATATGCGAGTGCAGCATAGCTGGGTGCTTGCGTGAGTTTAACCTTCTAATGCCGGCACGGTCCAAAGCTCGGGCTTCAACAGCCTCGCAGCACCAGTGCTATGCACACATCCTGCTGCAGGGGGAGAGGAGGCCTGTGTGCAACCTCAGTTTACCCCCCTCATGTATTTCTATTATGATACAGTCTCTAATTACATGATCCCATAGCTATTTTTGCCACAGGACCCCAACCTCACTTCATGCACAGGTAGATCACCCAAGGGGCCTGAGATCCGCTTTCTGTCTGATCCCATGTGCATAATCAGCCTGTGTTTGCAACATCACAGCCTGCTGGCAAGGGGCAGGGACAGGGACGGAGTGAGTGAGTGGGTGAGATTCACCCCATTTTAGCAGGAGTGGTGGGTTCGTTTAAAGAGGCTCACATAGTTCCAGGTGCTGCTGATCTCTGGGTCATCAGGTCACCCCTCCAACAGCGCTTTCTCCCCAGATTACAGTGTAAGGATATTAAGCCAGCACAAGGCGAGCAGCCTCATTAGATGTGGGAAAGCAGCTGGCCAGCTTGGGGTCAGTTCCCAGCAGCGCAGGTATCCTTATCGCAAACCCCCAGGCATTAAAAGGCCACACACTGAACTGAGCTAATCTTTATTAGCATGGAAGTACCACCTACCAGTCCCATCGCACCAGGCGCTACACAGACACAGAGCGAGAGATGGTCCTTGCCCCGAAGAGCTCACAGTCTGAACAGACAAATGGCTGGAAGGGAAACTGAGGCACCGAACAGGGGAGGAACTTACCCAAGGTCACACCCAGGAATAGAACCAATGTGCCCTGAGGTCCAATCTGGTGCCCTACCCACAGGCCACAGAGGGAGGTAGCTTAACAGGGAAGCTTCCTCTACCACTGCAAGTGGCTAGCGAGGGGGTGTGAGACTCCCAGAATGGGACGTGGCTCTGTTCAGCAAGACATGTCCATCCCAAGTCCCCCACTCCCCTCTGAGCAAAAGCCCCATGTTTGATTTGACACCACAGGCGGTGCGGAGAAGCATCCGGCATCCCACACGTTATGTGAATCCTTAAGCGGCTGCGCCAGCAGATCCCGGGCTGCGAATTAAGTTAGCAGCAGAGTGCAGATTGCTTTTGTCCACTCCGCCTCGGGCCATCCATCACCGGGCCTTGACAGCACTTAAAGGTCCAGAGACAGAGGCGCAGCGGCACTTAGCACTGAGTTATTTGCAACATTACAGCTTGGAAAATGTTATTAAGTGGAGAGATGTTTATACTCCTGGATTGGAATAAACCTCCGATCTTCGCCGCAGCTGGCTCACGTGCAGCTCGCAGCTAATCCTTCAAAGGCAATGGGTGGGGTGAGGTGTGGAGGGCACCTTTCTCCAGAAAATTATACTTTCCCTCTTCCCCGGTATACACACAGGTCAAGGAAGTAGAGGATACAAATTTCCCCAGTGGAGATCTTCCATGTATCGCACACTGACTTGGGAGAAATGAGGGAGGGGAACCTGAGGGCAAGGAACTGTCTCTGCTTCTTTTAAAAGGAGACTTGGAATGGGAAATAAAACTGGACTTTGTCCCTATAAAGGACTGAATGTGTTTCCTCCATATACACACCCACCTCTGCTGCCTATCTCCAGAGGTCCAGTGTGATCATTTCTGGAGGACTTGGAGGGCTGAATCGGGAGCTTTCTGAATGACATCTTTAACAGAGACCTCTTTTCTCCCAAACACCTCTTTGAGCTAAATAAGCCTGGACAAAACCAAACAAAAAAAATTAAACTTGCATTGAAAAAAGCAAAATTGCTTCCCCTCCCAATCACTTAAGGTTTCACGTGCACGGGTCTGCAGTCACACAGCTCCCCAGCCCGCCACAGAGACTTCCGGCAGGAACAGGAATACATGCAAGAACTGACTTGTTAATGCAATAATAAGCAGGGAATAAGACTTTTTAAAATAAAGGCCTGTGCTATCTGCCAAAATGAGGGGTGGGGGCACCACCCTATTTTTCCCTCCTTTCAGATCACTTTTAAGGGCATCAAATCCACCCTTCCTGCTTAGCACCCCAGCAAAGTCTACAAAACCAGCCTCAGGACCGACCCCAAGCAGAGTGCCCCAGGAGTCAATCCTAGGGTCGGTTTTGTTCAACATCTTCATTAATGATCTGGATGACGGAATGGTTTGCACCCTCAGCAAGTTCACAGATGACACTAAGCTGCGGGGAGAGGTAGAAACGCTGGAGGGTAGGGATAGACTCAGAGTGACCTAGACAAATTGGAGGATTGGGTCTTCGGCAGCCATTCAGCGGCGGGAGGTCCTTCCGCCCTGGGACCCGCCGGCGAAGTGCCAGGTCTTCAGCAGCAATTCAGACCTCAGGCCCCCTGAATCCTCTGGGTGGCCCTGTTAGTCTCGCTCTCAGCCAGCCTGCAAACCTAGCTACACAGGGCTGCATCTGTGAATGCTAAAATGATAGCCACCCTCTTGGCCAATGCATCAGGGATTGAATCAGGGACCCCTCCAAGCCAACAGTGTAAGCCATTACAGCTTGAGCCCAGCCTCTACAGGGGACGGGGCTGTAACAACTCACATCCGCTGTGCATCAGCACAGAGAAGACGTTGTAACATACGCTCACCGGTGGGTTATGACGACACCCAAGACCTAGGGTTGGCAGACAGGTGCCAAACTGCATTTGGCATCCAGTCAATGATCAGCATGTGTCTGGCGCTGGACGTCAGGCCATGACCACATTCTGGGCTGGGCTGGTGAGGTCAAAATAGGGTGCTGGACAGGTGGGACACTCTGTAGCAGTCTGGCACACCCATATTCACCACTGTGATATGATTACATGTTTGGTACAAAGTCTGTCTTGTGAGGTATCATTTAAAGTCTTGAGCCACTGAACATTACTACCCTGTTGAATTGTATGTACTATCATTTTTTGGGAAGTTATGAAGTATTGCTCTATATTTGATACTGATGTGATGGGTTGGATCACAGAAAACCCCTTGGGAACTGCCAACTGATGTGCTGAGACTACCTCTGAGCCAGTTTTCCCTGGCAGCTTGGGACTCCAGTGCCCTGCCTAGTTCGAGCCAGACACGCTAGCCTACTACAAACACAGACCCAGGTCTGAACAACGTCCCCCAAAAGCTGCAGGCTTAACTGAAAATAGCTTAAGAAGTGTTCCTGTCTCTAACACTCAGATGCCCAGCTCCCAATGGGGTCCAAACCCCTAATAAATCCATTTTACCCTGTATAAAGCTTATACAGGGTAAACTCATAAACTGTTTGCCCTCTGTAACACTGATAGATATGCACAGCTGTTTCCCCCCACCCCCCAGCATTAATACATTCTCAGGATTAATTAATAAGTAAACAGTGATTTTATTACATGTAAAAAGTAGGATTTAAGTCAGTGGTCCCCAACCTTTTTCGTCTGGCAGGCGCCAGACTAAGGACCGTGGCAGCGGTTGAGCATCCGCCGAAGTGCCGCCGAAATTCGGCGGCATTTCAGCGGTTATTCGACTGCCAGCCAGCATGCAAGTGCATTTAGATGCCCCCACAGGCGGCCCCATTGGGGACCCCTGATTTAAGTGGTTCCAAGTAATAACAGATAGAACAAAGTGAATTACCAAGCAAAATAAAATAAAACATGCAAGTCTAAGCCTAATACCATAGGAAAGTGATTACAGATGAAATCTCACCCTCAGAGATGTTCCAGTAAGATTCTTTTACAGACTAGCCTCCTTCTAGTCTGGGTCCAGCAATCACTCACACCGCTGTAGCTACTGTCCTTTGTTCCAGTTTCTTTCAGGTATCCTTGGGGGTGGAGAGGCTATCTCTTGAGCCAGCTGGAGACAAAATGGAGGGATCTCCCAGGGGCTTAAATAGACTCTCTCTTGTGGGTGAAGACCCCCTCCTCTCTCCTATGAAGAATCCAGCTGCAAGCTGGAGTTTTGGAGTCACATCGGCAATTCATATGTCCATGCATGACTCAGAACTTTACAGCTGGCATGTTCACATGCTACCTTGAACATCCCCAGATAGACTTCTTATGTGGATTAGAGTCTTCCAAGGTCCATTGTCCGTTAAGTGTTTCCTGACTGGGCACTTAACTTGCAAATTCCTTTCTTAAGAAGCTGACCAAATGCCTTACTAAGGCTACTTATAATCAGACAAGTACACAGCCAATATTCATAACTTCGAACACAAAAATGATACATGCATAAAAATAGGATGAATATATTCAGTAGGTCATAACCTTTGCAGAGATATGTTACATGACATATGTAGCATAAAACATATTCCAGTTATGTCACATATACATTTATAAACATATTTCCATAAAGCATTATGGGGTGCGATGTCACAACTGAGATACGTGGTAAATGGGAAACACCCACCGCCGGCCTTTCAGTGGCAATAAAAAACAGCTGACAAGACAGATTTACATCAGGACCAGCCAGACATGTGTTGATGGCCCATCAAGAAGAATTCACTCTCTAAGACTCCTCAGAGAGGCCACATACGCAATGGAAGCTGCCTAACCCCCATGTCACAGCAAGGATCTTTGTGGCACCTGGAAGAAAGTATTTAAAAAAAGGGACAGTGACATCATCACTTGTCCTCTCTCCTCCCCTGAAGGCAACAAGAATGCTTGGAAGACAAAGGCTTTGAACTGAGGAGACTGGTCCCAGGCTGAGAGAGCGATCCAGCCTGTGTATTAAGAACTGTAACCTATCAGCAACATCCAGCGGGGTGAGAAAAGCTGTTTGATGTAAATCTTTGTCTGTTCAAGTTAGAATTTAGATTGCAAGTCTGTTCTTATTTCTTATGTAACCAACTTTGACCTCTGTGCCTAACACTGACAATCACTTAAGTTTATTAAGTGCAGGAAGATAGATTTTCCTTTAATGTTTTATCTTTAGCAATGAGTTTTTCTAAAGTGCTTGGGGAATCTACTCAGATTACAAAGGCTGGTGCATGTCCCCTATCCTTTGACGAAGGGGCAAACTAATTAATGAGCTTGCATGGTTCAAGAATAGGTCTTGAAGAGTGCAAGACGGTATATTTCTGGGGTGCAAGGCTGGGGGCTTGGGAGATGTGCTGGTGTTTCCCTCTGCATAGTTCAGGAGTGGCTTGGAGACCATTCAGGCAACTTAGCTGGGTGTGTCTCTGCATGCTGGTGCTGAATGATAACAGCCCCTGGGGGGGTTGGCAAAACATGCTTAAGGAGGCACAGCGGTCCCACAGTTCCAGGTCGTACCCCAGGGATCCCATCACAACAGGACACCAAGGGAGTGGATCTGGGCTGGTGTAAATTGGTCAGCACTCCAGGCTGCTTCCTGATGTCAAACACCGGCTCATCTCAGTGCTAAGGGGGCTGAGCAGCATGGGAACCGGTTTCTAACAAGCCGAGGGTGGAAGGATCTGACTTGCCCTTCCAACCAGGACTGGGCCCAGCCACAGAGAGGTGGCAGAACTGAAGACAGGCCTGAACCAAACCCCAGCTCGTGAGGATCTGAAGGCTGCAGTCCCTTTCTCCATCAGACACCAGTTGAGAGCAGGATCCGAGGCTGCTCCTCTGCAGCCCCCTATGGGGGATGTAGATGGTGGGTGACAAGACTCCAGGTGAGGGTATGGGGAGGTAGTGTTGGTGCAGGAAGCCCCAGCCTTCAGGACGGGGCTCCTGTTATCCGCTAATCAGTGGCAACGGCAACAGAAATGTATGTCCTAGGTGGCCAGGAGCATCGGCCATGAATGAGACCCAGTGAGTGTCTCCAGCAGGGGGTGCCCTCCCTGCCCCAGGCTCAGCCCGTCAACAGGGGCAAGACACGCAGCTCCTCCAGCCTGGCCTTGGCAATAGCCTCCCAGCCCCTGTTGGCCTGGGGATTGCGAGGCGAGGGGTGCATCAAGCCTTCCACCCGGACCTGGAGGCCAGCCGAGGCCAGGGCCTTGCGGGCCCGCTGCTCGGCAAAGCGGCCCACGCCGATCACCATGGCAACACTGAGCAGGCGCACGGCCTGGGCCAGCCCGTCGTCGCAGACCTGCAGCAGGCGCTCGCGCTGGGCGGCCGGCAGGTCGGCCGGCGTCAGGTTCTTGCCGCTCTGGCTCATGAAGAGCAGCGGGCAGTGGTTGTGGACGAAGCAGCGGCGGAAGAAGGCCTCAGGGCCAGTGCACAGCGAGCGGAAGAGGCCCCAGAAGCGGGCACCGCTCACCTCCGTCTGGGGACACTCCAGCCCCAGGACAGGTCTCTTGGGGTGCTCCTGGGCCGGCTTAGACACCTGCCCACGGATCTGCAGCCACTCCCGGACGTGACGCACCTCCCCAAAGGGCACCTGTGGGGGAACAAGAGCAGGGTCAGAGAGGAGCCTGGCCAGCAAGACCCCACCTCCTCCATCAGGGGAAGCCCTGGAGCCGGAGCCACAGCCATTGATAGGCTAAAGCCAAGAGCATCAGGGAAGCCAAAGGAGGTAGACACCATGGGAGGCAGTGTTGCCTAATGGATAAAGCATCACATTAGGAGAGTTGGGTGCTGGCCCTGGCTCTGTCATTGGCCTGCTGGATGACCTAGGGCAAAACGCTCTGTGCCTCAGTTTCCCCTCCCACCCTTTGTCTACTCAGAGTGCAAGCTCTTTGGGGCAGGACTATCTCTCAGTCTGTGCAGTGGCCAGCATGCTGAGATGGTTGGGTTCCTATTCTGGATCCGGGCCTTTGGCCACTGCTGCTATACAAACATTGTATAAAAACAACCCTTATTTTATTCTAGTCCTGGGAAATGAATGCAGGAGTCCTGGCTCCCATCCCCCACCCCTGCTCTAACCACTGGACCCCAGTCCCCTCTGAGAGCTGGAAACTGAACACAGGAGGCCCCCCCCTTTTACCCACCTGGACAGAAAAAGCAGAGACATCCAAGCCTCCTCCTGCAACCCTCTGTCCCAGCAAAACAGCCGTGTTTGAAGATCTGCATGGCCCCATCCCAGGAGCCATCCCTGCCAGGCCTAAGCGAGTAGCCAGGGCTCTTCTCAGGCTCTTCTCTGCCGCTCCCCGCCCATTCTGCAGCCAGGCAGAGGAAGCACTCCCTGGTAGGAAGTGGCCTCATCTCTAACAGGCTGGGATTAGGATCCCGCTGTACCACGGCCACAGAGAATTGATGCCTCCGCAGAAGGGGCAGGGGGGAGATGTTGCTTCACCCTTCCCCATCCTAACACAGACACAGGCCAATGCCTGGGACTGACTGGGTGCCCCATTTGCCAGAGAGCCGCCCCAGAGCAGGACTGGGGAAGGGACATCTGGTACAATGACCCCACTCCCAATAAGGAGGTAACAGGAGTCAATCCCACAGAGCAGGATTTCTCTCTCCCCACTGAACCCCAATCTCCTCGTAGCCCACTGCCATCCCCCACTCCCCCCCACACACACCAGGGGCACCCTCCCCCAGGGCCACCCCCAAAAATAATAATGCAGGCTGTTTACTGACAGGCCAGATGGGACCACTCATGTAGGAGACAGAAAAGGAGAGAGTGAGATTCGCACACAGCTCTACCGATGCCCCTCAATCCCAACCCACAGCCCCCTGCTACCCCAGCTCTGGGCTCACACACACCTCTCTGCCAGTGCCCCTCAATCCCAACCTGCAGCCCCCTGCTACCCTAGCTCTGGGCTCCCTCCCCACACACTCTGCTGGTACCCCTCAATCCCAACCCGCAGCCTCATGCTATTCCAGCCTTGGGCTCCACCCCCCCCAGTTCTGCCAATGCCCCTCAATCCTCACCTGCAGCCCCCTGCCTCCCTCTGTGCCAGTCCTCAAGAAGATGCTCCTAAGGTCAGACTCCCAGGCAGCTGCAAGCAAACACATCACCTGGAGCCAGAAACAACTTGGACCTTTTGCAGCTGGAAGGTTAATGATGTGGGGCATGGAGGGGCTGTGCCGGCCCCTGGGGAGTGCCATCGGGGTACAGAGCATTCCACCACTGTGACCCGGCCAGGTGTAGCTTCAGTACAGGTTCCCAGGAGGAGTCAGCTCGGCCGCTCAAGTGACACAGACCCAGGAGCCGCACTCCAGATCCTGGCGGGTTCATTTGCAGCTGCTCAGGCCGATGGGAGTTGTGAGGAGGGGCAGTGGATCTGTAGCCATTGGTCCTCTAAAATCCACTACCAGGGGTGTCCATCCCAGCTGGTCCCCCTTACCAGCAGCCTCGGCAGAGATGCCCCCAACCCCCATCTGCATCATATCCCTCACAGCAATACACTCGCCCAAAAGGAACCCACATGCTCTCTGCTGGAGGGGACAAGCTGCCTTGGGACCGTTGGGACTGAGCACCCAGCTCCCTGCAGGGAGCATCAGCACCAGACCAACAGGGCAGGAAACAGCCTGCAGAGGCTGCGGCTGGCTGGAGAGGAGCGCTGGGAAGAGAGAGACTTGCAGGCAGAGATCAGAGGGGAAATGGGGAATTGTTACCATATTGGAGCCATGGCGCTTCCCCCGCCCGAATTGAAGGGTGACATGCCAGGCCGTGAGGGACAGGGGTCAGTGCAGACCCAGCTGCAGAGAAGAGAGACTGGGCTTTGTTAACAGAGCAGCATGGAGTGGAGAGTGTGAGAGGAGACACAAGAGGCTGTGATTTCGCCATACAAGGCACTCGCTGGTCTCTGCCGGTGCAGGTCTCCGTAGAGGGTCCTGGTTATTTTCTCCCTAATGAGAATTTCGTGGCCGCCAGACAGCCAGCTCTGGGGGCTGGAGTGCACAGATCAGAGAGCAGCAGAGCAAGCTATGCACACAGACTCAGCATTCGTGGGCTGCAGCTTCCGTCCACCTGTGGCCGAAAGGCAGTTAAAGCCTAGTTCAACCTTTGCCTCTGCTGAGATGGGCAAGGAGGCGGCCAGTCAGTGCCCACTAGCATGGTGCATTAGGTGGTGCAGCCACCTCGGCCCTCAGTTCATTTCACACTGGCCGCCAGACCGGATCTGCACCCTGGAGGTCAGAGGCTGCACTCAGCCCACTGCCATCTGGTCACCCGCGAGGGGCATGGTGGCTCTACTCCCTGACACACACACACATCCCACGGGATGGAGGTTATTTGGAAAGGGGGCAGAGAAGGAGCACGAAGGCTGGAAGCATCTACGTTAGGTGTGGGAAGGGGAAGGAGGAGGGTGGGGCAGAGAGTATGGGATCTGAGCTCTGACTCAGCCCCCAGGGGAGGTCCAGAGCTACCAACTGCCAGATCTTCAAGCACGTGGCATGTCAGGAGCTGAACTCTTTGGAGGATCTGGGTAGGAGCATCACACTGGGAGTGCAGATCTGGTCCTGGCATGGTAGGAAAAACAAAACCTTCCTGACCCCTACAACCAGCCTGCTCCCTGGAGCATGAGAGTTGCTATCTATCTGAGGCACTTTTACAGCCCCCATCACCACAGCCTCTGAGCACCTCACAATTTCAGATGTATTTATCCACACAGCCCCTCACAGGGCTATTATCCGCATCTGGGCAACTGAGGCAGTAAGGCTAAGGGACTTGCCCAAGCTCACACAGGGAAGTCTGTAGCAAAAGAAGGATTTGACCCCACGTCTCCTGCATCCTAGGCTGGTGCCCTAACCACTATGCCATGCTTCCTGACCCCCGAAGTGCACAGAGATGCCTTGTTAAAAGGAGGCTTTCCCTGAGAGCCGGACAGGGGAAGGCACACCGGGGAGGGGTTCGCATGGCAGGGGGATTGGAAGGGAAGAACAGGGAGTCACAGGAAGATGCCCAGATGTGGTTTCTTGAGGCAGGAGGAGGTTGGGAAAGCTGGGAATGAGGGCTGAGAGCGGCTGAGATGGAGGCATCACGAGGGGGTGGAAGGATCCTAACCCAAAGCCCCAACACTCACCCCAATAGCTGCAGACTCCCAACCCTGCTGGCCCCAGAAAGGAACCCTGGGCTAGGAAACCATGGCGGCCGAACGAAGCCGGCTCCTGTGTTATTAGCTCCCTGCACAGAAGGTGAATTGATACAAAACATCAGGGGGGTCTCACCCCTCCCCCAGTGCCAGGGTCCTGCCGCGGCAGCCCTCACGGTCCTGGCCCTGCACTGCCCTGATCTGTAATCATATTTCAGGAGAAGCCAATCTCACCCTCTGCAGCCCCCAGTCCCCACAAAACAGCCCCCACCTCCCACGTATATCGATCGCCCCTGGGTCTAATGTCAAGATAAAGCCTCCCCTCACCCCTGCTCGCCAGATCTGCCAATTAGCAGCTGGACAAATGCAGCTTGGTGGGAGACACCCCCCACCCTCCAACCCCCCAATATAAATTAAAGCGCATTATTGAATGATTTGTTTAGCTGATCCTTTGACCTCTGACCCCATGACCAGGGGCTGTCAGAGGGGATCAGTGATGGAGCAGCTGTCAGGCACCGGGAGTAGAGAAGAGGCTTGGGGGAAGGGGTCTCCGTCTTGCTCTCCCATCCCCTCACATCATCTGGGGAGCGAGACGTGCTGCTCTCCCACTTTCTGGCCCTCTGCAAATGGATTCAACTACAGGTGAGTGGGGAAGAAGCAGTCACAGGGCAGCCTCCCACCTCTGCCAGTCACTTGGATAAACTGGCCAGCCCTCTATTCCAATGCCCACTGAGATCCTGAGGGTGGTACAGGCAGGATCAGGTCCTCGAGCTGGGACTGGGAAGGAGCTGGCTGGACAGACACCTGCGTGACAGCAGGGCTAAGGAGTTACCCATGATCCTCCTGTGATGTGGTTTTCCTGGTCAAACTCCATTATTTTTGTTACTTTAAAATCCCTCCCTGAAGCTTCGTATGGACAGAGAGTCCTTCTTCACTTCCTTTCCTAAAGTGCTGCCATTAAACAGCTGCTGCATTCCACCCCAGAGGTGGACCAGAGACAGACTTGTTGTTCTGTTTGTACAGCACCTAGCACAATGGGGTGCTGATCCATGACCAGGGCTCCTAGATCAGAGGTTTTCAAACTGGGGAGCGCACCCCCTTAGTAGGGTGTTGAGGAACGTTTGGGGGCGTGGGAGAACAAGTGGCCGTGCAGGGGAGGGTGCCTCAGGGAGGGAGCGATACCTCCAACCCCTGACTCATCTCAGCGGGCCACCCAGCCTATGGCTCGGTGTCAACGCCTCCATGCCCAGTGCTGGCTCTGCCCCCAGAGACCATTGCAGGCACTTTCCCCCACCCTGAAAGCCCCAGGGGAAGGGGTCGCAACCAAAAATTTTAATTCAAAGGTGGGGCTCCACTCAAAAAGTTTGAAAATTGGTGTCCTAGGTGCTACCACAATACTCATAAATAATAAAATAATAGTAATAATAGTAATTTTAGTGCTGGGTGAAGTGTAAACAGCTGCTGTGTCCCACCCCAGAGGTGGCTGCATTCACAAACTAAACAAACTGCAAGACTAAAGCATGGTAACAAATCACAGCCAGGCAGGAAACTCAGTCTATCCAGAGTACTTACATAGTACCATTACCACTGTATTTGAGCGCCTGAAAACCCCCTTGTGAGGCAGGGCTATCATCCCCACGGTAAAGATGGGGGAAACTGAGGCACTGAGCAGCTAGGAGACTCCCCCAAAGTCTCACACGAAGGCTGCGGCCAAACAGGAGCTTGAATCACAGTCTCCCAAGTGCGAGGGTAGGGTCCGAACCATCGGACCCTCCATCTTCTCACTGAGTAAAAGGAGACTCTCCATTAGTAGTACAGAGCCTATGACACACAATAGAGCAGTTCTGGTTCCATACAGTAGAGGGCAGCAATCACACACACGTGTGCGCATGCGCTGGCGCTTTGCAATATCTTCGCAAGCCCTGGACTCTGACACCAACTTTCCACTCTGCTTCCTGGCATGGCATCAAAGGAGGAGTGGATCTACATGGCCCCCGTCCAGTTAAACGTTAGAAGCGGCGGTAGGGAACACTGGTCTCACCTGCGCACAGGGAATCAGTATGTCAGAGCCTGCTACATGAGCAGCACTTAAGGCAGCTGCAGCTCCTTGGGCAGATGAGCGTTAACGGCAGGAGATCCTGCTGCAGCGCAGGCGCCTAATTACTCCCCGAATTAACGCCATTAATATTAACCAGCTGCATTGTATCAACCAACCAGCTCGCGGCTCCCAGCTGCAGCCACTGAACAAAGCACACTCCCAGGGGGCACATCATCAAAATGTGTCATGGTCCAAAGGGTAGGGTACTGGGCCAGGACACCTGGGTTCTATTCCCAGCTCTGCCATGCGTGCGCCCGTGGGCAACTTTCCCCTCCTGCTCTTTATGTATGTAGATTGTAAGTTCCGTGGAGCAGGGATGGCCTCCCATTATGTGTACGTGCAGCTCCGGGCGCACAACCAGATCTTGGGTGGGGCTTCTATGCTCTGCTATAATGCCCACACTAACGTTATTTGACTTCACGGAGCTAAGGCCGATTCACACTCGCTGGGGTCTGGCCGCATTGATTTCCATGGAGCTATGGCTGATTGACACTCGCTGGGGATCTGGCCCATTGGTGCAAACGTGCAAGGTCTCACCACCACCCCCCCCACTCCCCTACCTCCGGCAATCACCACACACTGGCTGTGGTCAGTAGGTACAGGAATGTCTCACGGGCACTTCCAATGCACCCACCGTGCAACTCAAGACATGTCCCAATTCTGCCCCAGCCCCCAAGATTCCAGTTCAAATGTGGGGAGACTGGTCTCATCTAAAGCCTCAAAGGGCTCCAGGGCCCATAACAACACGGGGCAAGATCCTGGGCCCACTGAAATCAATGGCCAAATGCCCAGTGGGGCCAAGACATTGCCCACAGTCGCTGCTCCAATCCCCATCTCCCATTTGCCTCCCTTGCCCAAGTGCCCCCGTGGGACGGGCTGCCTTACCCCAGTCTGTGCCATCCCGAATGGGCCGGGGTTCATGCCGAGGAAAAGCACCTCTTTAGGGGAACAGCAATATCTCTTCACATAGTCCTCGTGAGGCTCCCAGGCGTACTCCAGAGGGTTGTAGACGTAACAGACAGGGTCGAGGAAGGAGAGCTCCCTGAGACGCACATTCTGCTCCAGCTCGGCCTGCAGGAACTGGGTGGCCAGGACGCCCCCCTGGGGGAAGGGCGGACCCACAGGGGTGGCACCGAGGGGAGCATCCGGCTGGTCCATCATGCTGCCATCTCCTGCCAAACAGACACTAGCCAGTAAGAACCACCCAGCAGGAGAGATGGGGGAGACATGTGATGTTTGGGGGCCATTTTCAAGATCCCTTGTGAGGGAACAGATCCCCTGCCACACCCCCTGCTTATCCACAGGGCACGTGCAGCTCCAAGCACTTGCTGCCAGGGTGGAGAGGGGGCCTAGGTCTCCGTGGTGCCACTGCTGGGGTTGCCAACAGAGGACCAGCTGTCGTGGCAGCTCTGGGCACACAACTTGGTTCCACTCCGAGGCAGCGCGAGACTGAGCAAACTCGCCTGACAGAGGCTGCCGTGGATGGGTCACCCCCGCTGGCCCAGGTAGAAGGGAGCTGGCGCCCTTACAGTCAATGACTCCAGCCCAAGCCACCGAGTCCTCCTGGCCGGGAATTGGATTCAAACCTACAGTCGTTCCCTTGAGCCAGCCGGGCCCTGACCTGGGGCCAGATTTTAACCTGCGCGCTAGATGTGGAAGGCCCATACCCTGTACCCAGCACCCTCGAGCATCTGATGCCAATGACCTGGATTGGAACTGGGGCCCCCTTAGAGGTGAAAGGCCCCATATCCCATTCCCTGATCTCTCCTAAACCAACCAGTCCCTTGACCCTGAGATAGGAGCCAGTATTCCCAGCAGGAAAGGCCCCATATCCCATTACCCACCCCCTTGAGCTAGCCAATACCCCCGCCCTGCATCTGGATCACAGCCAGCCCCCCACTCCTCCTGAGGAAAAAAGCTCCATATTCCATCTCCCCTAAGCCATCCCCCACTGCCAGCAGCCTGGGGCCAGATTGGAACTGGTACCCCCTAGAGGAACTGGGGTAATGGGATATGGAGCCTACCTCCTCTGAACCAGCCAGTCTTCCCACTCCTGGGCCAGACTGGAGCCAGTGCCCCTAGAGGAGAAAGGCCTCATCTCCCAATCCCACATTTCCAAAACCCCTATTTTGTACCAGAATTCTTTCTGTGCTGTAACTCAGATGAGTGATTTCATCGTAGCCCTGGTTACAAGTGAACCAAGAAAGACCTTCACATAGATCCCTCCACGGGGAATGTGCTTTTTATAGCCCTTTTTATGACTGTAATTAGTAAAGCATTCGCTCAGATACAAACCATTACTGTAAATAATCTATAAATGCTTTGTGCTGTGATTAAACACACACACACACACACACACACACACCCTACAAAACCCAGATTCGCACTTCCGCCCGTGAGGGAGGAGAAAATTAACCTTCCAAGAGCCCAACCGTAAGGCACTTGCAACGAGCATTATCATTCAATTACGGTAGCACACAACCAAGATCAGGACCTCATTATTATTATTATTAATTATGTGTATTACAGCAGCGCCTGGGAGCCACAGTCACGGGCCAGGACCCCTGTGCTCTAGGCACTGTACAGTATTTATTAGGTGTATTACGGTAGCATCTCGAAGCCTCAGTTATGAGCCAGGACACCATTATGTTAGGTACTGTGCAATACATTTAGGTGCATTATGGTAGCATCTAAGCCAGGACCACACTGTGCTAGGTGCTGTACATTAGGTGTATTACAGTAGCACCTAGGAGCCCGTCATGGATGAATGTGCTAGGAGCTGTCCGAACAGAGAACAAAAAGTCCCCAGCCAGAGAGCTTTCAGTTTAAACAGACAAGGGACAGCAGGAGAAACTGAGGCACAGACCAGGGAAGTGAATTGTCCACAATCACCCAGCAGGCCAAGCTTAGGGTTACCAACTTTCTGATTGCAGAAAATCAAACACCCTTGCCCTGCCCTTTCTCTGAGGCCCCATCCCCAACCTCCATCGCTTGCTCTCCTCTACCCTTGCTCACTCATTTTCACCAGGCTGTGTGCGGCATGTCCCTCTAGCTCAGGGGTTCTCAAACTGGGGGTCAGGACTCCTCAGGGGGTCACGAGGTCATTTCGGGGCAGGGGGTCCGCAAGCTGTCAGCCTCCAACCCAAACCCCATTTTGCATCCAGCATTTATAATGGTGTTAAATATATAAAAATGTGTTTTTAATTTATAAGGGGAGGTCACACTCAGAGGCTTCCTATGTGAAAGCGGTCACCAATACAAAAGTTTGAGAACTACTGCGCTAGCTCTTAGATGCAGAGGTGGCCATGGGGCCCCATGCGCTCCCTCATCCACAGAGTGCCTATCCTGCAGCTCCCATTGGCCGTGGTTCCCAGCCTAGGAGCTGGAGGGACATGCCGGCCACTTCTGGGAACTGCACAGAGTCGGCTGCTGCAGCCAACCACTTTTAGCAGCCCAGCCAGTTGTGCTGACTGGAGCCACTAGGGTCCCTTTTCGAAAACCAGATGCCTGGCAACCCTACTCCGCTGCCCCAGCCACTAGGCCAGCGCTTCTCAACCTTTGCAGTGTGGCAACCCCTTAGCTGAATCAAAACTGTGCACGTTTACTTTCAGAGTAAAAAATGGATCAATGCAAACAATGCTAGGCCTGTGTAAGTGATGCTTTGTGTGCATTTCGAGCCAGAGACAGACAATACTTGATCTTGAATGGTCAGGAAATTGGGGGACGAGATTTTCTTTGCTTAGACTGTAACAATATCTTCAACCTGTGATTGCCTTTTGTCACCCCATCCCCACCCTCGGGGATGTGACCCACCACTACAAAAACACCACCCTCTACTGCACCACCTCTCTGCATCCTACCTTGCTGCCCAGCACCGGGAAGCACAGGGGTATCAGCACAGCAGGTGGAAAAATGGCGTATCAGACCTCTCAGATCACAAGAACGAATGGGGATAAACTGGTGATCGACGCTGGGAACGAGGTGGCTTTGTTCCCAGATTCAGAGATTCTAAGGCCAGAAGGGACCATTGTGACCATGTCCTGTATGGTACAGGCCAGAGAACTAACCATCAAAGGCCGGCAGTTCAGCAGCCGTCTCCTTAGGACAGCGGGGGGCAAAGGACCTAACTAGTGTGAAGCAGGAGCTTGCTAAATTTCTGAATGGGCGTATCTGATGGGGTTGCTGAGACAGCAGGGACTGGATGCTGTGTCCCAGGAGATCCCATCCAGTCCTTCATCCTACCAACAGGTGATGCTTCCAAAGAGACTGATGCAGCACCCTCACAATAGCAGGCTGTTTTCCACCTCCTTCCGCTTGAGGATTTCTAAGCACTCTGCAAACAAGAGCTAGTCAGGGTTTAAGCTCTGATTCAGGGATATTTTCCATAGATTCCAAGGCCAGTAGGGCCGCTCTGATCCTCTAGTCTGACCTCTGCATAATAGAGGCCACTGAACCCCCCCCACAATCATTCCTGTCAGAACTAGAGCAGATCTTTTAGAACGTCTGACCTTGATTTAGAAATTGACAAGGGATGGAGAACCCACCATGCTCCTTGGTAAATCATTTCGATGTTTTTTACCTCACTGGTAAAAACATGCACCTTAGCTCCAGTCTGAGTGCATCCAGCTTCAACTTCCACCGCTGGATCTTGTTAGACCTTGGCCTGCTAGACTGGGATCCCCTATAGACTGGGATCAAGTCACCCCTGAACAAGGCCAAATTCAGTTGACTAGGGGCAGGCAGGCGAAGGCACTAGGCCTGATGCAGCTGACTCCCAAGCAGGCGTGAGCTCTCCGAGCACAAACTGCACTGTTGCCTACTTGCACTGGTGCAGCTATGCCGGTTGCCGGAGTGGGAGCCAAACCCAGCCGAGACAGTGCGCCTAGGACTGTGGAGTATATTTTCCTCACCAGCATCTGGCCACGCAGCGGGCACATGGCAAGAGACCCAGGAAGGCCAAGAGTGTGCCTGATTTTAGCCCCAGATGATGGTGTTTGCGAATGGGACATTCACGACTCTCCTGTTCAAAACGTTCGTGTTGTCCACTGGGAGGTGAAACAATTCTCTGGAAAAGGGAGACGTGTGATCCAGCAGTGCCAGAAGAATTCCTGGGTTCTATCCCCGGCTCTGTGAGGGCAGTGGTGTCTAGTGGCTAAAGCGGGGGGCTGAGTGTCAGAACTTCTAGGTTCTATGCCCAGCACACAGAGGGGAGGTGTGTCTAGTGGTAAGAGCAGGAGACTGAGCACTATTCTCACCCTAATGCTGATTCTCTGTGTGATTGTGGGTAAGTCACTTCCTCAGTCTGCGCCTCAGTTTCCCCATCAGTAAAATGGGGATAATGACCATGGACCTTCCTTTGAAACACACTTTGAGGTCAAGGGATGAAAACGTGCTGTCCTAGAAGTGCACAGAATTCGTTGCTATTATTAATAAGTGATCGAGTGGCAATGTGATGCAGTGGCTGCACTGGCCTGGGTCTTAGGACAGCTAGGTTCTGTTCCCGGCTTTGCTACTGACCTGCTGTGTGACTGTGGTAAAGTCACCTCCTCGAGCTGTGCCTCGGTTTCTCCTCACACTTCTGGTCTATTTAGACTGTGAGGTCTTTGGGGCAGGAAATGTCTCGCTCTGTGTCTGTCCAGCACCCAGCACCACAGGGCCCTCATCTCAGTCTGGGTAATATTAATAATCATGAGCTCAAAAAACAGAGCAAAGAATTGCTTCTGCCCTTATGGGGGTATCCTGCCACCCGAGCTCCTCCTAATCCGGGGAACTTCAAACCCTCAATGCAGGGGGGAAGGGGCTGTCCCATCATCAAACACTCTGTTTGCACCGAAGTGTAATCCCCTTGCCAACTGCGCAGGGTACAAAGCCATCTGCCCCAGACAGAAGCCGCCTAGGAATGCCATGCTCCCAGATGATGCATTAGCACCATTCCACCTGCGGAAAAAGGGGATGCCTTCAACTTTTAACACAGGAAGGGGACGGGACACAAGGTTAGCTGAACAGGTTCCCCACACAGCATCAGTCACAAACCATTTCCCCAGCAGGGGTCGGGGATGGTCTAGACTCCAGGTAGCTGCACAGAGGGGCTTTGGAGACTCGAGACAGCCAGTCCAAAGGACTAGATTTTCCTTAGTCCCTCCCAGTTCCCTGCAAGCCCCTCTCCCACAATATTCCAGGTGGGCTGGCTCTGTTACCATTGGTCAGCTAAGTCACATGGTTTGGGTATGAGACATTATTTCTGCTGTCCAGTGATGGAGGACGCTCCCATCCATTTGAGTCATAGATTTGAAGGTCAGAAGCAGGGGCAACTCTAGGGATTTTGCCGCCCCAAGCACGGGAGGCAGGCTGCCTTTGGCGGCTTGCCTGCGGAGGGTCTGCTGGTCCCACAGCTTCAGCAGACCTCCCGCAGGAGGTCCATCGAAGACGCGGGACCACCAGACCCTCCGCAGGCACTCCTGCGGGAGGTCCACCAAAGGTGTGGGACCAGTGGACCCTCTGCAGGCATGCTGCGGGAGGTCCACCGAAGCTGTGGGACCAGCAGACCCTCCACAGTGACCAGCAGAGCGCCCCTCGCAGCATGCCAGCCCAAGCACATGCTTGGCGTGCTGGGGCCTTGAGCCGCCCGTGGCCAGACGGGACCATTATTGATGAGGTGTCAGGAAGGAATTCCCACCCGACCACAACCCCCCAGCTCAGATTGGTTGGGACCTTGGGGGCGGGGGGGTTCCATCTTGCTTTGCAGCATGGGGTGTGGATCGCCTGTTGGGATCATGTCTGCATATCCCACCTAATCAACTCCCTACCACTCCAGGGGCCTCAGGCATCGGTGGCATTTCTGTCTCGCCTGTTCTCTGCCTGTGGCGCACAAGGGTCTGTCTACATGGCGAGTTACTGCACGGCAAGTCAGGGCAAGCCACAAGGCAGCAAAAGTCGCAGCTTTGCCAAGCGCCCCGCGTTTTCATGGCCATACATCTCAGGACAAAAATAGTTTTTTCTACCTAATGCCATTGGGCTCAATACAGAGGTAACTGGTGAAATTGAATGGCCGGTGGTATAGAGGCTCTAATGGACCCTTCTGGCCCAAAACTCTACTCTCCTCTGCAGGGCCGGCTTTAGGCTGATTCCCCCGAATTGGGCCCCACGCCCTAAAGAACAGCGCCGAACTTAGGCGCCTTTTTAATTTTTACTCACCCGGCGGCGGTCTGTCACTCACTCTGGGTCTTCGGCTGCATTTCGGCGGCAGGTCTTTCAGCGCCGTGGAAGACCCGGAGCAAAGACCCGGAGCGCTGCTGGGTGAGTCATCCCTGCCAGGGCCCCGTCGAAACTATTCGAAACAGGCCCTGCACTTCCTAAAGCTGGCCCTGCTCCCCTGTAGCACCGGCCAATCTTACCCACTGAGTTCTGCATGCAGGATGAGCAGCACATGAGAATCTCTATTTCCTTCTGTGGGATCCCCCATCATCTGCACCTGGTGTCTCTTGCCTACTACTCAGATGGGAAACTCCCTGGGGCAGAGAACATCTTATTGTTCTGTTAGTGTAGGGGGTCCTGGCCTGTGACTGGGGCTCCTAGGTGTCACGGCAATAAATAAATCAGAAGAGTAGCCATACTGCAGAAAGCTCAGGCTACCTCTCCTAAATCAATGATTCCCAGGAGCTGGCTCACATCTGAGCTACATCATGGTGGAAGATCCACTAATTGGATCTTTACCTGACTCCCAGCCTACCCGCCAGACCTCACTTCCCTGCCACAGCCAGGGACAGAACCCAGGAGTCCTGACTCCCAGTCCCCTGTTTTCAGCACTAGACTGCACGCTCACTTCCCCAGCTTAGTGAATTTAGGGGCCCGATGGACACAGCAGGAGAATGATGTTGTCCAGATATTCACAAATCAGGTACAGCTGGGCCAGCCCCCTCTTTTCCCCCACCCCATCCTCAAATTGCAGCTGAGTAAATAGGTTGCAGTGAATAACTCCACCTCATTCCCTGCAGCTGCCAGCCGATCAACACTTCCTCCAAATAACTGGATCTCCCTTAGTGCTGCCTGGTTCCCTGCAAGCCCATCCCTCGATATTCTAGCTGGACTGGTTTGACTACAACTGATCAGCCAAATTACATGGTGTGGTTTGGCTTCCCCAGTCGGTTGAGCTGGCAAAGCACTCCTGGTTTGGATGCTCATGTTACAGAGTGCAAAACTGGGTGCCAGCAAATAACCCCTGGAATCTGCTTCTCCCAAACACTGGGGCCAAAGCAACAAGTGCAGAATCCCCTCCCACCTCCCAGCCAAGGCCACTCTGCTGGAACTGCTCAACTGGGAGCAAGTTTCATAGTGGGTTTTATGCCCTGTACCTCTGGCAGCATGGCCCAAAGCAGGGCACTGTCCTGGGATCCAGGACACCTGGATTCTATTCCCAGCTGTGCCATCAACTTAGGTCCAGTCCCTTCCCCTCTCTGTGCCCATAGGCTGGGAGCTGTTTGGGCCAGTGACATCTCACCATGGATCCATGCAGCCTCCAGCACAATGGGGAACATAGTTGGGTGGTCTACATGCTACTGTGATACAAAGAATGTTGAGACCTACCAAACTCACCGTCATTCAGTGCTAACAGCTCTTCGTCTCTACAGGACTGACCTGAACTGTTGACCTAGCTGCCAAAGGCCCCAACCCCAGAGGCAGCCGGCCTCTGCCCTGCTTAGTCTTTGCAAAACTAGTTTGTCCAAGGCCTAAGGGCTGTTGACATCGGTTGCAATGCAGCTCCTCTGACCTGGCCTAGGTTGCAAAACAGGCCCAGAGGGGTCGCTACCAGCAGATCAGATTACTTGCTGGGCCAGCCTTAACCATCTGACAGGGGCACCACTCAAACCAACAGAGTGCACTGGGAATGGGTCCCTGAACCTTTCATCTCCAGGTCACCAGTTCAAACCCAGGCAGGGCCCACAGTGACACAACCATGGGAGTGCTGCTCAGTGGGGAGCGACATGGCAGGTGCAAGTTCAGTTCCTTAGGGGACAGGGAGCCACATCGCAAAACCTATCAGCACAAGGAGCACTAACAGGCTCCTTCCTTGGGTCCTTGACCCCCTGCTAATGGGCTATGGAGATGAAGCTCCCCTCTGTCAGGGGGCTGGAGAGCAGAGATGAAAAAAAGATTCCCTAGGCATAGGGGCAAGCGGGGAGGAGTCCTTGGCATTGTCTTACAGCCCCCTAGGTAGGTGGAATGGGATACTCTGCTCACTATGCCAGGTCTTCACCAACAAAATGGGGCCAGGGAAGGGGCCAGGGGTATGCGCAGAGCCCCCAAGGCCTACATTCTCTGTGTCCCCATCCTGGAACAAGGCCAACACCAAAGCTCAGAACGTTTGAGGGCCTGTCATGGGGACCCTGTAATGCCAGCTGGATCGGCAGCCCTAAGTCTGAGAGGAAATTTGGTTTGGGATGTGTCTGCACTCTCACTGCTGGGATGGAGAGGAGTGGGAGCTGCCTGGATGTGCAGCAGGTCTCCCTTGGATCCCTTTCCAGCCCTGGGTTCAAATCCACCCTTAATTCTCTGATAGTCCCTACAGCAACACACTAGAGATTCTAATTCAATACCCAGCCCCAACCTCTTACTCCCTGTCCCAAGCACTGCAGGGGGAGCACCCCGAGTTGCTCTACAGCGTCACCTCTGGCCAATCTAGACACTGCACCGATGAATCCCAGCCAGCCACATTTGGACAGAGCACGGCTGGTGTGATACAAAGGGAGCAGAGATGGAGAGATCTTGCAAACGCCATCTGTAGCAGAGCTAAAACTGGAGAAACATTTGGGACTCATGAACACTTTCATCCATGCAAATCATGTCCCATCACAGAGAACCAAATGCGGCACTTTCTGTCTGTGAAAATACTCACCCGTCAAACTCTTCAACTGTTGGGCCAGCTCTGGTGCAGTCTGATGTTTCCATTTCACAGATGGCCAACATTTCAAACAGAGACCCTTGATTTCAGGCGCCCAATTTTACACCATGAGAGGCTAAGCAGACAAAGGCTCAGCTGAAATCCACAGGAGTTGTGGGCTCTCCACTCTTCTCAAAAAGCAAGCCCAAGGTGTCACAATCTGGGCACTCAAAAATCAGGGGCCAATTTCAAAAACATTGGCTTAACCATCTTGACGAAGGTCACACAGCTAGCCAGAGGCACAACCAGTGAAAGCCAGGCTGTCTGGCGCTGAATCCCCTACTCTAACCCGTGCACAATCTTGACTTTTTGCTGCCTGGAAATGGCCCAGGGCCTTGTCAACTTAGTAATGTGTCCCCAGGGACAATCTGAGAGACGGTACCACTGGCTGGGCTCAAGCAGAGAAGGGGGGCTAACAGGGCAGGTCTTATATGTTTCCATGCTGGGGATCTCTCCTCAAGACTCTTGGAGAGGCTTCCTGGTTCTGATCCCGGACTGTCTGTGTGGCAATTGAGATATGGTTACATATATAAAACTACTGGGGCAGGGCCAAGCAGCCAAAAGGAAGAGAAACTCATCTTAAGGGAGCAGTGTGGCTGTCGGGAGCTCATGAAACCCCCATTCCTTTGTATCTGAGGTGCGTCTGCCCTCTCCACAAGGGCAGGGCTCAAGGCTGAATTTGCCCCCTATTATCGGCAACTTGAATCTCTTCAGGTCACTTTGTGAATTGGTCTCTTGCCCATTTGCTGCCCCCAGATTTCTGTGCTGGTGATAAAAGCCGAGCATGGCTGGGTTCACACCACAACAAACAGAATGATGCAGACAGGGATGCCTTGCGGGAGGGAAGCAGGGTGAGTCAAATCAGGGAGCCTAGACCAAGCCGCAAACTAACCCAGGGCATCACACTGAGGGAGGGGCAGCTCCCAGGGTGCCAAAGAGGGTGCTCCACCCCCAACTGAAGGTGGGGGGAGAGAGAACAAACTCCCTTCCATCTCTTCCTTCTTCATTCCCCTGCCCAGCTCCCGCCTCCCTCCCTCCTTCCTCGCTCCCCCTTCTCTCCTCTTCTTCACTCCTCCTCCCAGCACCCCCCTCCGCTTCCTCTTCCTTCTCTTCCCCACCTTCACTCCCCCTCCCTCCTCCGCTTCCTCCTCCTTCTCTTCCCCACCTTCTCTCCCCCCAGCTCCCCCCTCCTCCTTTTCTTCCCCACCTTCACTCCCCCCAGTTCCCCCCCGCTTCCTCCTCCTTTTCTTCCCCACCTTCTCTCCCGCCCAGCTCCCCCCTCCCTCCTCCTTTTCTTCCCCACCTTCACTCCCCCCAGTTCCCCCCGCTTCCTCCTCCTCCTCTTCCCCACCTTCACTCCCCCCAGCTTCCTCCTCCTCCTCCTCTTCCCCACCTTCACTCCCCCTCCTGCTTCCTCCTCCTCCTCTTCCCCACCTTCACTCCCCCTCCGCTTTCTCCTTCTTCCCTCCCACTCCCAGCTCTCCCCTCCGCTTCCTCCTCCTTTTCTTCCCCACCTTCCCTCCCCCCTCCCTCCTCCTTCTCTTCCCCACCTTCCCTCCCCCTCCCAGCTCCCCACTCCGCTTCCTCCTCCTTTTCTTCCCCACCTTCACTCCCCCCAGTTCCCCCCCCGCTTCCTCCTCCTTTTCTTCCCCACCTTCACTCCCCCTCCCAGCTCCCCTCTCCCTCCTCTTCCCCCCTCCCAGCTCCCCCTCCGCTTCCTCCTTCTTCCCTCCCCCTCCTCGCACCCCTCTTATCTCCACTCCCCCACCCCCCGATGGGAGAGGGGGAGGAGGCAGACAAAGGGGGGCTGCATTCTCTTTCCCCCACCTCCCTTTCTCCACTTCCCCCCTTGGGGCAGCATCCAGCTCTTCCCTCCTGCCTCACCCTACGGGCCCCGGGTCCCAGCGCCGCCACCCGACTCGCCCACCCCTTACCTGCCTCTTCCAAACTCAGGGTTCTCCCCCGCGGCCAGCTTCCCTTGTGCCCTCGCAATGGCCGCTGGGAGCTGTAGTCTTTCCGCCTTCCACGTCCCTTTGGCACTCAGCTGCAGCCCTTCCACCCTCGCACTACAGCTCCCAGCAGGCGCCTGGGAGCCACGGGGGAGGCTGGGAGATGTAGTTCCGAGGGGCAGAAGCATGTGGATGCGTTGATCCCTGCTACAGCAGCATCAATGGACATGTATATGTGTTTGTGTATGTTAAAAGGACACTAGTAGGGGGTGTTATAAGGACAAATAGGCGGATGAGTATGTTATAAGGACACAGGTGTTGTGTGTGTGTTGTAGGGACATGGGTGTGGGTGTTATAGGGACACAGGCATGTGTGTTTTATAAGGATACAGGGGTTATAAGGACATACAGGGGTGTGTGTTTGTGTTTGTTTTAAGAACACAGAATTGTATGTGTGTGTGTTATAGGGACACATAGGGTGATGAGTGGCTGGGTGGGTTATTGTTATGGGGACATAGGCAGTTAGTTGAAAAATAGAACCAGATAATTTTTCTTAAAGAAACCCCACTTTTGCCAATTCTCACAATTTTATCACAAGTCTCACACTATTTGATGCTTTTTTAAAAGACCAAACTCCTGAAGTCATAGAATTACATGAAAAAGAAGAGTAAGTTTCTAGCTCTCATAATGCCGAAAAAAGCTTCAAAACACGACCCACAGTGTGACCCTAAAGGCTCAGCAACCAGAAGGTAAAGAAAAAGAACCCCAATCATTTTTTATAAAAATCTCATGTTTTTTTAAGCTAGTCTCATGATTTTGCAAGGCCTGATCCATTCATGGTAAAGTTTTACAGTTGGGGTCAGTCATACTGCAAATGTCCTTCCATTTGTTACTCTGTAATCTCATAAAGACTAAAACGGGGAAAATCTTAAACATACTGGGTGAGATTTTTCCAGGCCACCTACAGGATATATTATTCCTTTCATTTGTATTGCAGCAGCACAGGACTCCATTGTGCCAGGCACTGTGCAACCCTCCCCACCACACACACACAGACACACAGAAGATGTGTACTATATACAGTTAGATGTGTATGCTAGGATTTATAGAAAGGGCTCAGGATATGGTTCCCACAACTAAGAAGAGCTGTTGGTGTTTGTGTCTGAGTTCCTGTTGAAATGATAACTTTAATGCTGCTGGTGTTTTATTGTATGATCAAGGATGTGTTAGGGTGGCTAAAGCATTGGTTTTTAATTATTGTAAATCTAAATAAACAATCATACAGCATGGCCGGCCCCAAATGTTCAAATATGATAAGTCAGGACCCAGGAAATCATGAGACTTATTTAAAAATCATGAGATGTTACAATACGATAATTCGTTGGGGGAGGGAGTTGTTTTGTTTCTTTTTATTTTTTCCTCTATTTGCCTTCTGGGTTATGAGTCTTTATGGGTCATGGTTTCAAGTTTGTAATCACCTGGAGCTGAAGCTTGAAGAAAAACAGCAAATGTTTTGAGATTCATGCTAAAATCACAAGAGTTATCTGTGCTGGATTGTGGCTGATTGTGGGGTTGTTCTGTGTTTGTGTGGCACAAAGGGGTCTGGTCCATGACTGAGGCTCCTAGGCGCTACCACAGTACAGGAATAAATAATACTAAGAGGTGCTGAAGGCTTGGAAATTTGGCCTGGAGATTTTTTGAAAATCTGGCCCTAATTCCCCAGTATGAAGTTTCTTGCTCCTTTTTCTGAAGCCTCAGATACTGGCCATTGTCATAGGATCCTGGGCCCGATGGACCACTGATCTGATCTGCTTTAGCAATTCCTAAGTAGTTGTATATATCTGAATCGAAGCCTCATGTCCCTGAATCACACTTGACCCTCACCCAGTAGAATCCAGAGTCCCTATACATGATCTATGCTTCCCTTTTGGTCAATGAGACCGGGAAAAGCAGGCAGCCTTACCAGAGGCTGGGAGATTCACTGTGGTTCAAAGAACCGAGTCCAGGCAGAGTGATCCTTATTCAATTATCCCATGAAAATGACCCAGTCTAATTATTCCTTAGGTGAAAACCAATTTAAAACAGGAGTTAAAAATTCACAGATCGCCCTAATGGAAGAATGATCTCAACCGCTAGGTCTGCTTTAAACCTGCCTGATCTGAGCAAATACTGCACTTCCATGCACTTTGAGAAAGGAGAGGGCAGGGGGATTGGGAAGGGGGGAGCTATTTGAGGACCCCAAGATCTTGTTGTGCAGAAGACAGATGGAAGCAGATTTACATCTCACATTTAGACCAGCAACCAGGTGACTGGGGATAAAATGCACCCCTGCCACTTTGTAGATTCAGAATTTCCAAGGCCAGAAGAGGCCATGGTGACCATCTAGTCCATTGATTCTCAAACTTTTGTACTGGTGACCCCTTTCACACAGCAAGCCTCTGAGTGCAATCCCCCCCCCATAAATTAAAAATGCTTTTTTATATATTTAACACCATTATAAATTCTGGAGGCAAAGCAGGGTTTGGGGTGGAGACTGACAGCTCGTGACCCCCCACATAATAACCTCACAACCCCCTGAGGGGTCCTGACCCCTAGTTTGAGAACCCCTGATCTAGTCTGACCTTGGATATAACACAGGCCAGAGAACAGCCCCAAATTAATTTCTTTTGAACTAGAGCAGATCTTTTGAAAATTAAAAAAAAATCCAGCCTTGATTTTAAAATGTTTCATTTCACTTGAAACAAAAAAAATCGACTTTTTCATTTCACTGGAAAATTTGAAATGTTTTTGTTTCCAGGAAGCCTGAAGCGAATGAATCCCCCCACACCTTTTTTTTTGGTTTGGTAACCAAAACATCAGTTCATAGCTCAGCTCTAATCTCCGTGTAGATTGTAAACTCTTCTGGGCAGGGACCATCTTTTTGTTCTGTGTTTGTACAGCACCTACACAATGGAGTCCTGCTCCAGGACTGGGGCTTCTAGGTGCTACCATAATACCCCTAATAAATAATGTACAGCACCTAGCACAGTGTGGCCCTGCTCCATGACTTGGGGTCCTAGGCGCTACCGTAATACACCTAATAAATAATATACAGTGCCTAACTCCATGGGGCTGTGATCCATGACTGCGGCTGCTAGGCGCTACCACAATACCCCTTAGAAATAATGTACAGCGCCTAGCACAATGAGGTCCTGCTCCATGACTGCAATGGGGGGGGTCCTAAGGAACTACCATGATGCACTTAATAAATAATAATAATAAGTCAGACCCCTATACGCAGAGGCACCACAAATAGCTAGTCACTTTTGAAAATTCCATCCAGATTTAAAAAAAAAACAGAACAAAGCCCACCTCCCGCTAACCCCATAACTCCAAAATGCCTGATGGGATTTTGCTCCAACATTCACCGATGAGCAAAGACTAAGTGTGAGGAAGTTGCCCCCAAAAGCTGAATGTGTGGGAAAGTTAGGAGCATGTTGAAAAACAGAAAAGTGTTTTGCAGCTTCGCTTTGCCCTGGCTTACTGGCTTTGATACATAACTGGATTCCCACAAGTTGGGGTGGGTAGAGCTCTGGGCTGCCGTTTGATCATCTTTCTAATGGAAGATGAGAATCCAGGGACTTTCACTCACTGCTGGCTCTTTCCTCTCCATGTTCTGCTCTGATTACAAAAAAAAAAAAAGAAGAAGAAAAAAATATATTCCGGCTAAATACACCAGACCTGATGATGAGCAGAAATGACTGGATCTAATTATTGCTTCTGTCAACACTCAGGACTTATCAGCTGGGTTGGAACAGTGGCCTTGTCCCCTTCCCCACACCCTCCCCTCTGTGCGTGTGTGTGTGTTGTTAGCAGTGAGATAATGTTTAAAGGCTCAGACCTAGGGCTCACCAAAGATCCAAACATTTCAAAGGGTCAGACACCCACAGCTTGCTCTGGACTTTCTCCAGACAGGGGCTGTGCGAAGCAGTGGAATGCAAGACTCAAGTCTGGAAGGAGGCATCTTCACTTGGAGTAGCTCACAGCTAATGGCCCACATTGAGAGCACATTCAGCAGTGTGGGGGTGGCAGTGTGACCTTGTGGATAGAGCCCTGGACTGGGACTCAGAATACCTGTGTGCTATTTCCAGCTCTACAGCTGTGTCTGTTTCCCCATCTGTCAAATGGGGCTAATGATAGTGAACTCCAGGCGTTCAGATACTATGGTGTTGAGCACCATATAGAATCTTAGGCCAGAAGGGAACATTATGGTCATCTCTGACCTCCTGTATATCATGGGCTGTGACGATGCTGTTCTGGCGGGATCCAACTGAGAGTGCCAATTCAGTACTAATTGCTTAAACAGGGCAGTTACAGCCCAAGGCTGGGGTTTTTCTACCTCTAAGGCAAACCAAACCAGCCAGACAAAGAGGACTTTGGTTTTACCCCACTGGCTAACCACAAGTCACACAAGCAATTTCCTTAGACACTTCAGTTTCCCAGTATCACCACCAGTGCCATTCGTCCTGGGGATGAATGGTTACGAAAACCAACACCCCAATAAAAGAAAACGGTTCTCTCGATCCCAAAGGACCAAGCCCCAGACCCAGGTCAATATATAAATCAGATCTTACCCACAAATCACGCTGTTGCCAGTCCTTTAGAATCTAAAATCTAAAGGTTTATTCGTAAAAGGAAAAAGAGATGAGAGCTAGAATTGGTTAAATGGAATCAATCACATACAGTAATGGCAAAGTTCTTAGTTCAGGCTTGTAGCAGTGATGGAGTAAACTGCAGGTTCAAAATCAAGTCACTGGAGTGCATCCACAGTTGGGATGGGTCATTCAATCCTTTGTTCAGAGCTTCAGTTTGTAGCAAAGTCCCTCCAGAGGTAAGAAGCAGGATTGAAGACAAGATGGAGATGAGGCATCAGCCTTTTATAGGCTTTTTTCCAGGTGTAAGAACACTTCTTTGTTCTTACTGTGGAAAATTACAGCAAAATGGAGTTTGGAGTCACATGGGCAAGTCCCTGCATACTTTGCTGATGAGTTACAAGGCATATCTGCCTTCTCTCAATGGGTCAATTGTGTAGCTGATGGTCCTTAGTGGGCCATCAAACAGGCTAGGCAGAGCTAACACGAACTTGTCTGGGATGTTTCCCAGAAGCACAGCACAACTTTGAAATACAGACAGTATGGAGCCAATACTCATAACTTCAACTACAAAATGATACATGCACACAGACAGCATAATCATAACCAGCATCCCATAACCTGGTCTTAGACACCTTATATGACCCCCTTTACTTAAGATTTGGTGCCACTACAGGACCTTGGTTGCAATCATGTTCCATACGGTCCCAGATTATATCAATAACGTCACATGGGCCATGGAACTTCCTCAAAAGAATTCATAGAACAGATCTTTTAGAAAAACATCCCATCTTGAGTTAAACATTGTCAATGATGGAGAGTCCACCATGACCCTTGGCAAATTGTTCCAATGGCTAATTACTCACACTGTTAAAAATGTGCATCTTAGTTCCAGAATTAATGTGTCTAGCTTCAACTTCCAGCCACTGGATTGTGTTAGACCTTCCTCTGCTAGTCTGAAGAGCCCATTATAAAATATTTGTTCCCCATGTAGGTACTTACAGAACATGATCATGTCACCCCTTAACCATCTCTTTCTTAAACTAAATAGATTGATCTCCTTGAGTCTGTCACTATAAGGCAGGTATCAGAGGGGTAGCCATGTTAGTCCGTATCCACAAAAACAACAAGGAGTCCAGTGGCACCTTAAAGACTAACAGATTTATTTGGGCATAAGCTTTCGTGGGTAAAAAAACCCACTTCTTCAGATGCATGTATTTCTTAAGGCAGGTTTTCTAATCCTTTAGTCATTCTCGTGGCTCTTCTCTGAACCCTCTCCAGTTCCTCAACCTCCTTCTTGAATTGAGGCACCAGAACTGACCATTGGATTCCAGCAGCGGTCACACCAGTGCCAATTAAAGAGGTAAAATAACACCTGTACTCCTGCTCGATTCCCCTTTATTCATCAAGGATCACGTTAGCTCTTTTGGCCACAGCATTACACTGGGAGTTCATGTTCAGCTCATTGTCCACCACGACCCCAAAATCTTTTTCAGTGTCACTGCTTCCCAGGATACAGACTCCCAACCTGTAGGTATGGCTAACATTCTTTGTTCCTAGATATATACTTTTACATTTAGCCATATTAAAATGCATTTTGTTTGCTAGTGTCCCATTTACCAAGCAATCCAGATTAATCTGAATCAGTGACCTGTCCTCTTCAATGTTCACCTACCCTCTATTTTTGTGTCATGTAGAAACTTTATCAGTGATGATTTTATATTGTTTTCCAGGCGATTGATAAAGAGGTTAAGTAAAGTAGGGCCATGAACTGAGCTCTGCAAAGTCCCACTGAAAATAGACCCACTCGATTACCATTTCACATTTTCAGTTACATTTTGAGACCTATCAGTTAGCCAGTTTTTAATCCGTTTAATGTGTGCCCTGTTCATTTTATATTATTCTAGTTTTTTAATCAAAGCATTGTGCGGTACCAAGTCAAACGCCTTACTGAATTTTAAGTATATTATGTCAGCACCATCACCTTTATCAAACAAGCCTGTAATCTCATCAAAAAAAAGATACCAAGTAAGTTTGACAGGATCTATTCTCCACAAACCCATGTTGATTTGCATTAATCACATCACCCTCCTGTAGTTCTTTTCTAATAGAGTCCCATACCAGCCACTCCATTATCTTGCATGGGATCAGTGTCATCCTGATAGGCATATAATTATCACAGTCATCCCATTTACACTTTTTAAAATTAGCACAATATTTTTTTGAGTGATCAGGAATTTTCCCAGTGCTCCAAGAGCTATTGAAAATCAACATTAATTGTCCAGTGAGCTCCTTGGCCAGCTTTTTAAAACCCGTTGAATGCAAGTTATCTGGACCTGCTGATTTTAAAATATCTAACTTTAGTAGCTTGTATTTAGTATTCTTCAGAGATACAAGTGGAATGTAAAGAGTGTTATCACCATATAAGACTATATCATCTGCTTTTTCCCCAAATATAGAACAGAAATATTTATTGAACCCTTCTGCTTTTTCTGCATTATGATGTATAATTCTACCATTTCTATCTAGTAATGTATCAGTGTTGTTGTCAGGATTCATTTTGTTCCTAATATATTTTTTAAAAAAAACCCTCCTCCTTATTGTTCTTAACACTGCTGGCCAATTATTTCTCCTTGTGTCCCTTGGCTTCCCTTATCAATTTTCTACAATTCTTAACTTTTAATTTATATTCATTACTATCAACTTCTCCTTCCTTCCATTTGTTATATATTATTTTTATTATTGTTTTTTACATCTGCCTTCACTTTCTCTTTTCACCACATCAATTTTTTAAGCAGCATAGCCTTATTCCTTGATTGTGGGATTGTGGTTTTTTTGGACATCTAATAAGATGATCTTAAATGAATCACAAGACATAGATAGACTATACAGTCTTAGAACACCCAACAGGGTCATGCAGACATGCAGAATGGCTCAGGCAGAAAAAAGAAAATTGCTGTGCTCTAGATTTAACAGAGGTGTATTTAGTGGTGCTACTCTGGTAGATCATTCATGGCCACTAGTGGTGAGGGCTGTGCACTGGAGCAGGAAAAAACCCTTGTGATCAAGGGCAAAGTTCCCGTGTGCCTTGCTGGGTCTCATTACAAAGTACAGCCATGTTTGTCAATAGCCCTGGTGGCCAAGTTAAGGAGGAAGGATAGTTCTGTGGTTCAGGCACTGGCCTGTGTTACAGGAGATGTGGCTTCAAATCCTGTCTCTGCCACAGACTCCCTATGAGAGCTGGTGCAAATCACTTAACCTAATTGATTCCTCAGTTTCCCCATCTGTGAATGGGTAGGACACTGGGCTGAGAGTCTGGACTCCTGCATTCTGTTCCCAGGCGTGACCTTGGCAAGTCTCTTCTCCTTTCTGAGTGTCTATTTCTCTTCCCACCCTTTGACCAGTCAGACTCTGAGCCCTTTGGGGCAGGGACTGTGTCTATGCGGGGTCCCGATCTCAGCTGGTGCCACATGTTATTATAATAATAATAATTAGCTGCCATTTCACTTGAAATGCAGATGGCCCAAAAGGATTTTGCACTTTGGTCAGTGGGGTCTGAGGTCCTGGTTTGTAATGAAACCTGAAATTCCCAGCAAAGGTTTGGCAAGAAATCAGCCCCCATTCAGCAGAGCCATCCACGCTGCCCGGCACTTCCACGCCAGTCACCAACACCACCTGCCACCTTGGCTGATCTCCCAGCCTAGGGTTGTAGTTTCTATGAATGAGGCCACGTCCTTTCCTCCTGTAAGCACCTTTTAAATAATACCCAAAGCCCTCACGCCGGCAATTCCCAGAGACATCAGGAGGAAATGCCGGGGTGAAAGTTCAACTACCCACTGGTTATAAATGAACTGCTGCGAGAAATCAATACAGCATCAGGAGAACAGCTGACGCCAACACAGCTCCCTGGGGCTGGCAGAGAGATGCTGGCTGATATCAAAACTTCCTGGGTTTTGGGCAACGTTGAGGAGGGGATGGGCTCTGTCAAAGCAATGCCACCTTCTTCTTCCTCTGATTACTGGGGGCTGGACAATAGCTCCTATGCCAGATGGGGTTCTAGGAGAGAGGAGTTGGGTGCAAAAAGGCCATCATCACGCAATGAGGGAAGGAAACTCTGTTTCATATGCACTGATATCCCCCCCCCCTCCTTTTTAATTGGTGTCTGATTATCAGCCTGGGAGCCTTAGGGCCTATGTTTACCCCAGGCCCCAAACAGTGGTCCAGCAAGTTCCTTCCCTATTCCCACCCAGCCCAATGTGTGTCGGACACCCCTCCACACACACTAAGGCAGGGAGGAGGGTTCATTCGCACCCCATGACCTAAGCAGTGTCCCTGGCTTCTCTGCTGAGGCCGACAAGCGAGGGACGGGAAGGGCCCAGGATGGCCAACTCATGTCACAGGCCCCTTGGCAGCCATGATGGTCAGGCCTTGTGTGCTGGAGCCATCCAGTCCCGACCCAGGGAAAAACAACCCCTGTGTTACCTGATCCTCCTTCCCCTCTGGACCGGTGTGGAGCTAACGGTTCTCTCCCTTTCACTGGGGTGTTCCCCACTACCTGGTGAAGAGGGGGCACACAGAGCTGTGTCAGCATTAGAGCTGCTTGTGTTATGTTTGTAGCCAGTTTGCTTAATAGAAGCAGGGGCTGGATTATGCTAATATCCCTTTTCTTGTTCAAGGCAGTGTGGTGCAGTGGCTAGGCACTAGGCTTCCCAGGGTCAATTCCTAGCACATAGCAAAATGTCAATCAAGTCACACCGTCTGTGCCTCGGTTTCCTTGTCTGTAAAATGGGGCTAATGACACTGATCCTTCTGGGATGAGATGAGGCAACTAAGTGCTGAGTTGCTGTTGAGCTAGACTGTCACTCGGGAGTCATGAGTTCTAGGCCTGGTTCTGCCACCACCGTGATGGGTGACCTTAGGTAAAACACTTTGTTGCTCTGTGCCTCAGTTTCCCCACCTGTATAATGGGGCTAATGAATCATGATACTGATCTCTTTTGTGAAGTGTTTTGAGATCTACAGATGTGCTATGTAAGAGTTAGGTGGTAGTATTATTGTAATGTTAATTTTATTTGCATACATAGTGCCACCGAAATTCCGTTCCCAGGAATATTTCCCAAGAGCCAATCCTGAGGCCCTCAGACCCAGAGACAGAAATTTCTTGGGGAAGTCACTTTTAAAGATGAGGCCATTTAACTGGGGACTGGAAACAAGTCATGTGACTGAGGCGGTCACTCACAAAGGTCGGAAAAGGTGAGTTTTCAACATGGAGCTGTGGATTGCTAAGAATCCTGTAAAGCGAGTGGGGGAGCGAGAAGGGAGGATGTGGTGGGCACTTGTTTGAGGGCAGAAGGAAGGATTTTCTTCTTTGCAAAAATGCAGAGGAGTCACAGGGGCACATTATTTGAGTTTATTGATGTCTATGACAGTGTATTGTAACTTTCTTTTGAACGAACCCACAGTTTTGGTTTCAATGAACTTCCTGCCGTGAAACATTATTGGTAGGGAGGAGTTTGGGAATTTTCAAGTTGAAAAGAGTTTTCATTTTGAAATTTAGATTTAAAAAGGTGCAAAAAAAGAGAGAAAGGTCAAAACTGAAACAAACCATTTGTAAATCTCAAAACAAAATGTTTCAACTGACCCAAGCTGAAAAAAAAATTCAGATTTTCAGTTTGCAAAACTTGACTTTTCATCTAATTCAGGACAATAAAATTTGTTTCTTATCATAAGAACGGCCACACTGTTAGACCAATGGTTCATTTAGCCCAGTACTCTGTCTTCCAACAGTAGCCAGTTCCAGATGCTTTAGAAGGAATGTGCAGAATGGGGCAATTTATCAAGTGATCCATCCTCTCTCATCCAGTACCAGCTTCTGGCAGTCAGAATTTTAGGTACACGCGGAGCATGGGGTTGCATCCCTGACTATCTTGGCTAATAGCCATTGATGGATCTATCCTCTGTTGACTTATCTCATTCTTTTTTAAACCCAGTTTTACTTTTGGCCTCCACAACATCCCCTGGCAATGAGTTCCACAGGTTAACAGGTGTGCAGTAGTTCTTCATATTGTTTGTTTTAAACCTGCTGGCTTTGAATTTCATTGGGTGACCTCTGGTTCTTCTGTTACTGTTACTGTCATCTCTTTTCTAAGCTAAACAGTCCCAGTCTTTTTAATCTCTCCTCATACGGAAGCTGTTTCCTACCCCTAATCATTTCCACTGCCCTTCTCTGTCCTTTTTCCAATTCTAATATACCTTGAAGATTTTCACAGCTCGGGAAAGCCATTTCCTGTCCTGCTTCAACTGTAACATTTGTGATAGGCCAGTTTATAACGTGAGTTCTTCGGACAGGAGCTGTCTCTCAGTCTGGCCCTGAGCAGCGCCCAACATGAGGGGCCCCCGGGCTCGGCTGGGACCTCTGAACACATCATCATCTGGCCAGTGACTGGAAGTTTAAGCTAGACAAATTCAGACTGGAAACAAACAGCCATTTTTTGAACCATGAGAGTAATTAACCATTAGAACAACTTCCCAAAATCTGCGTCAGAGTCTCCATCGCTGGCAATTTTGAAGTCAAGAGGGGCTGATTTTCTAAAAAGCTCTGCTCTAGCTCAAACAGGGATTAATTCAGAGCAATCCTAAGATTTGTGCTATACAGGAGGTCACAGCAAGTGATCACAGGGGGCCTGTCTGGCCTATCAATGCCCCCACAGGCTGCTGTAGATGCCATGAATGCATCTAAAGAAATAAATGTTTGCAAAAAGTGTTGGAGCCGAAGGGTAAAAATCAGGATCTGATCACCGGCAGCAAGGGTCTAATTCTGGAGTTTTCAATGAGGGCCTAAGTGGCTAGGAGTCAATGGGATTCAGGCACCAAACTCCCATTGGCTCCTTAGTAAACGCCAGCAGAAATACGCCAAATAAATCTCTGCCCTCGAACAGCTCCGCTGGCCGGGTCGGCACTGAAACAGCCAGAGGTTTGCCATTGACAAAGATCCAAGAGGTTGCTAAATCCGGTGCAAGCTGTCAGGGAGGCCGGAGCTCAGCCCCTTACCCCTCCCCCCTGCAGCCCTGTCCCAGCCAGCCAGGAAGGAGTTAATGTTTTCAGCTTCAGCACCAGAGGACGGGTCCCCTGCCAGAGCTGGGGAAAGTGTGTTGTGCAAAGGGCACCATCTATCGCTCGAGGGAGGGAAATGGGGCTGGAATGCCCGGCATGCAGAGGCTCATTCCAAGGGGAGGGCCGCATCTCAGGGAGGAAGCCTCTGTGTGTGTGTGTGTGTGTGTGTGTGTGTGTGCACGTGCGCACATATTAGTGCTTGGTGTTGCATGTGTGTGCATGTGCATGCATGTTAATGTGGGTTCATGCATATGTGCACTAGTGTCCATGCGCATGTGTTTGTGGATGTTTGTGTAGGCAGGTGCATGTGTGTGCATGCAGATATTAGTGTGTGGTTTTGCACATGTGCGTGTGTGCCCATGCATGCGTGTGTTCGTGCATATGTGTGTGTGTTCACATATGTTTGTGCATGCAAGTGTATGTGTTTGCTTGCATGTGTGCATATACGTGTATTAGTGTGTGCTTTTACATGTGTGCACACAGGCCCATGCATTTACTGCATTTTTGCTTGTATGTGCATGCATGCATTTGCGTATGTTTGGGCATGCACGTTCATGTGTGTGCTCATGCATGTATGTTTATGTTTGTGTGTTTATGCATGTGTACGTGTGTGCACGTGTTTGTGCATATGTGCCTGCATGTGCATGTGCAGCATTGCTCACTCCAGGCATTCAGAAATCCCAAGTCAATCCCAAAGCTCAAGAAATTAGCCCACCACTCAGGAGCTTTTTAAAAAATATGAAATCCTGTTTGGGGCCTGTCTTCTGACCTTGATTTCCCCACCCTCATGTGTGTGTGATAATCCCAATGTTGCCAGCTTTCACAAATAATGGGTTTGAAGACCCTACTGCCAGAGCTCTTACTAGAGGCTCCAAGCGAGAATGGGGCCCCATCAGGCCAAGCGCTGCCCAGAGACAATGGTGCAGTGCAGAGCCTTGTGATGAGTTGGTCACGTGAGAGCAGAGACCGGAACCTGCCAAACTCATCTCATATCAGTGCCACCGAATGGCCATTAGACGGGAACAACTTTCAATCCCTGCCATGCCAGGTAGGATGAAAACTGGTGACCTACAGGTGAAAGGGTCCATGGCTCATTATTTAGCTACTGCCTGTGGTAGCCAGTCCCCATTAGCACTGATGTCCCACCTTGAAGAATGACTCTGCTTTCTGGAAAGATCAGGTTATTAAATCAAGTTCTGGCCTTTTGAAGACTCTGTCTCAAGGTCCCTTCCAGCCCTACAGTTCTATGATTCTGCATGCTACAAATATCTACCCCACCCTGTTGTTAAAGGGAACGTGCCCATTCACCAAAACAAAAACATTACAGAGCACTGGACTGGGACTCAGGAGACCTCGCTCTGCCACTGGCATGCTGGGTGACCTCAGGCAAGTCACATCACCTTTCTGTGCCTCAGTTTCCTCATCTCTAAAATGGGGATGATACTGAACTTTGTAAAGTGCTTCGAGATCTACTGATGAAAGGTGCTAGAGAGGAGCTCAGGCATTATTATAATAAATGCAACAAACAAATATTAGCACAACATCCACATTCATTCCTAAAGATAACATTTTACAATGTAAAATCAGCCCACCTATTATTCCAGGGGTCTAAGACTGGCTTTTATAAATGCATCTATCCTCCCACGCTGCCCAGTGGGCAAACAGCAAAGTCTGAACGCAGAACCTTCAAATCCAGAGGACAGATGTCTGCTACTTTAGCTACAGCAGTAATTGGCAGGGGACTGCATGCCATTATCTTTTTGTGGATCAGACCATATGAGGAGATGCAATATACAAATTGTGGTGGGTTACACGAGTGTTTGTGAGATAGCGGCAGTGGGGCACTGGACATCGGGATTGTTGGTCTCTGTAACTGTTCAAGTGGGCACAGAGCAGTGTTGTCTAGTAGTTTCCAGCAGCACAGCCAAATGTAACAACCACTCTGTGTGGGTTGTCTGCTGGGAGTGACTCTGGGATGCATGTAAGCAAGAAGCACTTGACGTACAGAACGTAGCAGCGCAGTCACAAACCTCAATATCCGCTCTAGCTGCTAGAGAGTGGCATGGAGGTTACAGAAGGCGGTTACAGAAGCACCCAGGTATGGCATGCGCCTTCTGAAAGGCAGCCTGACTGAGACTCTGCTGTTACATTAGCAACCTGCGTTCTACTACTAGCTCTGCTTGATATGATCTGGTGCAAGACCTTGGTCATCTTATCTGTAAAAATGGGTGACTGCAATAGAAAGATTTCATTATTACAGCTTGTCATGGGAAGAGTTGGAGTTGCAGCTAGACCTCATGGCCTCTGGGCATGTAGTTAACCCTAGCCTACAGCACACCACGTAGGCAGTCGCATGCTCCCAGCCCTCTGTGCTTTGCTTTTTGGACATAGTATTCAGCTTCTTCCATATCCTTACAAAGGATGAGGTTGAAAAAAGCAATTAATGTTGTCATCCCATTAATGTTATTTGATGAATTCATTATTTATCCTCTGCTGAGTGCCAAACCCACCATGTCTGCCAGAGGCAGCGTGGCCTAGTGAATAGACTCAGAACACTTGGGTTCTATTCCTGGCTCTGCCGGATGACCTTGAACAAATCATTTCACCACCTCATTCTGTGCCTCAGTTTCCCTTCCCACCCTTTGTCTGTTTAGATTGCGGGGCAGGGAGGGTCTCTCACTCCATGACTGCAGTGCCTGGGTTGAGACCTTCTGGGACCTACCATAAAGCTGTGGCAATCTAAACAAGGAATATTTGTCCACTCAATGTTTGCTTTAAATCCGCTTGCTGGGAAATTTGCGGAGAGCAGCCGCACCAGGCAAAGCAAACTCGAGTTTTCTTTACAGGAGTGGAAATCCTGACTGCTCCTGCACAGTTGTGCTCTCAGCTACAGGGGTGGGTGCAGAGAGGAAAGTTCCCTCCTCCAAGGAAGCCAGCTTTGCTCAGCTGATTCTCTGCTTTGGTCCCTCCTGTGATGCCCCTTGTGCGGGGGGAGAGCCCCTGTAGAAATCCACAAAGCGACCTCTGCCGTCTCCTTCAAGTCCTGCATACAGGAAAGCATGGCCCAATGGTTAGGCCCGAGTCTGGAACCCAGAGGACCGGTGTGGCTGGCTGCATGGCCTCACATAGGTCTCTTAAGGGCCTGCACTGCAGCCGGGAGGTGTAACTCCCAGCTCAGGTCGATCCACTCGAGCCAGGGTGCTAAAAATAGCAGTGTGGACACGGCAGCTCCAGGTTCGTCCCCTGAGCCCAATCCCATCTGAGATCGTAGGTACATGCTCAGGCATCTCCCTTGTGCTGCTGCCGTCACGCTGCTCTTTGTAGTGCGCCAGCTCGATCCACACTCGCATGTGCCCATCTCTTCGAGCTAGGAATCACACCTCCAGCTGGACCTGTAGCCTCTCTGTACTGTGGGGAGGGCAGCCCTGCCCTGCCTCACAGGGGACTTGTGAGGATAAGTACCGTGAAGACTGCAAGGGGCTCAGATGCTGTGGTAATGGGGACCATATCGGTACCTTGGTAAGACAGGACATTGCCATTCTCTAGCAGCTAGAGTGGGGTGAGCTCTTGTGGGTCCTGGCTGGTTAAAGGTGGTGTGCAGAGTGAGTCTGTGCTCCACCACGCAGGACTATTTTGGTTCTGACCACTTGTTTGTATTACCCACCTGTTAGGTCTTGTCTATTTAGCCTGGAAGCTCTTTGGAGCAGGGATCATCTCTGTGGTCTGTGCTTGTGCAGCCCCTAGCACCGCGGGGTCCTGACCATGGCTGGGACTCCTAGGAGCTACTGTAATGCATCTAATAAATAATGTGCAGCACCTAGCACAATGGGATATTGGTCCGTGACTGAGACTCCTAGGAGCTACCGTAATACATTTAATAAATAATGTACAGTTTCTAGCTCCATGACCAGGGCTCCTGGGCATTACCGTACACACCTGTGATGGGGTGTACCGGGCCCTTCCAAGTTCCCTGCTGGAGGCCCCATGGTCCTATCCCCTCGCCCCAGGAAGGAGCAGTGAAGGCGGGGCCTCCAGGTGTGCCTAGAGAGGCCTTGTGGAAGCAGCCAATCAGAACTCAGCAGGCGCAGATAAAAGGAGCTGCAGGGCTTGACCAGGTTTGTAGCTGGTCGCAAGAGCTCAAGAAGAGACCCAGAGGATGAGTTCTGGTGTTACTTGCATTCAGCAAAGAGGAAGAGGGCTACTTACTGACAATGTCACACGATCCCCAGATGTGATCCTCATGTTCTCGGTAACATCACAAACTGTAGCAAAGGAACTGGTCTGGCTTTCCTCTTGGGTGGGCTTGCCCATGGAGATCCTCACAGACCAAGGGACAAACTTTATGTCGTGGTTGTTAAGGGAGGTCTGGGCACTCCTCAAGGTTAAATCCCTCAGGAACTCCATGTACCACCCAGAAATGGAGAGGTTTAGCTAAACTCTGAAAAGTGTCTTGAAAAAGTTTGCAAATATGGACATCCACAATCGGGACCAACTCCTGCCGTATCTGATGTTGGCAGGACAAAAGGTGCCGCAGGCATCAACAGGTTTTCCCCTTTTGAATGTCTTTATGGCCGGCAACCCTGGACGACCTGGAGCTGCTCAAGGAGACATGGGAAGAGCAGCCTTCCCGAGCCTCAAATTATTCCAAATACATGGTACAAATGCATGAATGACTAAATTGCATGTGAAGGTTTAACGGAGAGAATCTGGGGTTGGCTCAGCAAGCCCAAGATCCCCATTAGAATAAAGGAGCCCGGGAAAGAGTCTACCAGGTGACCAGGTCTTCTTGTTGTTGACTCGCACTGAGACCACGCTGTGGGCCAAGTGGCAGGGACCCTACAAGGTCCTACGATGAACAGGGAATGTGGATTATTTATGAGACCCGTTTCCCAGATAAGAAGAAGGAAAGAGAAATGTTCTATGTGACTTCGTTAAAGGCTTGGAAAGCACAGAAGTGTCTATTTATACATCCTCGAGACCAGAGACGACCCATGCCTGCCGATAGTGGGGGGGACAGAGTGAGGGCAGCCGGCTTCCGCAACGTTACTGAGCATGCTCAGTCCATGTGAGCATGTTCACTACAAGCCAAGCAGTAAATCGAGGGGACACATGAGCCTGCATGCCCCGCCCCCATGCGTTGCCTTTGCTCGAGACCTGCCATACCACTTAGGCCCCGCAGACGTATCCTATCAGGGAGCTTCCCTCCACGCCTGCAATGGCAGGCTGGGAACCTGTTTGGGTACTTTGGGATCTCTTCTTCTCTCAGCCAGGTCAAACCCAGCTCCTGGTCCATCACATACAGACGAACCCATCTGCAAAGCCCAGCCATAGGACTTACCATGTTCCAAAGGAACTCCAAGGAGCACTATAATAGGATGTTTGAGCAATGCTAGAATCGGGCAATCCAGTGGTACTGGTGTCCAGATGGCACAACCCGGTTCTGGGTGGATTTTGGGGCCTTGAATGCAGCCTCACAATGTGACACTTACACCATGCACTGACTTGACGAACTCTTGGATAGGCTTGGGAAAGCGAAGGATAGTACAACACTGGATTGGTCCAAGGGGTATTGGCAAATACTCCTCACAGCTGACTGCTGGGAAAAACCAGCATTTGCGACCTCATTTGGGCTGTTCCATTTTATAACCATGCCCTTTGGATTGCATGAGGCACCGGCCACCTTTCAACGATTATGTACTTCATCACCCCAGGCAATCTACAGCTGCCTACCTGAACGATGTAGTGGTTTTCAATGAAGATTGGCAATCATGTTTATGGCACGTAACGGCAGTTCTGCAATCACTGGAGAAGGCTGGGCTCATGGCCAACCCGAAGAAATGTGTCAGTTTGGCCTGCAGGAGACCACACAGCTAGGGCATCTTATAGGGAATGGGAGAATACAGCCCCTGAAAAATAAAACAGAGGTGCTGGAAAAAACTTCCATCCCGGAAACAAAAAAGCAAGTCTTGCTCTTTTTAGCCCTGGCCAGTGGATATCTTGGGTTTACTCCCCATTTTGGGACATCAGCCACGCCAATGACAGATCTCACTAGGGCGTCTGCACTAACTATTGTTCTATGGACACTGGAGTGTCAAGAGGCATTTCAGAAAATAAATGACATTTTGGGGTAGCAACTGGTGCCAAGGCTTTTCACTACCTTCTATTTTACACAGTGACGCTTCCTCCATAGAGGTGGGGGCTAACTGTCTCAGGACTTTCAAGGGGCAGAGCACCCAGTCCTCTACTTATGCAGGAAGCTCCAGCAATGCGAGAGCAGGGACTTCCCCGCAGAAAGGGAACGCCTGGCTAGTCGCTGAGCCGTGGTAGCATTGCAATATTATCTCCTAGGAGTCCCACTTGAACTATTAATGAACCACGCTCCCTTGAAACGGATGCAAGCAATGAAAGATACCAGTTCATGGATTACATGGTGGTATCCGGCATTATAACCTTTCGGCTTTACAATAGGGCCCCGCCCAGGGTCCCAACATGGGGGACCCTGTACTTGGGAAGAAGGCCTACCCCTAATTCTTTCTGCGTAGGGAGGGGGAGTATGTGAAGGGGTGTACTAGGGCCTTTGAGGCCCCCAGCTGGAGGCCCCACAGTCCTACCCTACCCTGCCCTAGGAAGGAGCAGTGAAGGTGGGTCCTCCAGGCCTGCCTAGAGAGGCCTCGTGGAAGCAACCAATCAGAACCCAGCAGGCTCAGATAAAAGGAGATGCGTGGCCTCACCCAGGTCAGTTCCTGGCTGCAGCCAGAGGAGCAAGGCTGGGGCCTTATTGCTGGTCACAGGAGCTCAATAAGAGACCCAGAAGATGGGTTCTGGTGGTAGTTGTGTTCAGCGAAGAAGAAGAGGAGTTGAGAACTTCAGCCCAGAGGACAGAGTGAAGAGTAAGAGGCTACGTGGGAAACGGCCCAAAGAAGAGCAGCAGCAAACTGAAGGAAGCGGCACATGGCTGCTGTGTGTTGGGTCCCTGGGTTGGGACCCAGAGTAGTGGGCAGGCCTGGGTTGTACACACACACACCCCCAACCCCACCGGCTGACTAGTGCAGTGGTCTAAGCCCCAGGAAGGAGACAAGGCTCTGGTGGGAAGCTGAAGTGAAGGGCAGCCCTTAAAGGAGTGCAGAGATAGGGCTGAAGACCCTGGTGAAGACAGACAGCATGTCAAACTCTTTGCTGCCCATCCATTTTAGACTGTGTGACCTGAGCCACTGAAGAGCCACTTAGTGAGATCAACAACTTACAGGGGGCACCTGGGCAGGAGAGTTTGCAGCATCCCACCCAGCCAACAGAGGCACCCACGAGAAGTGAATGTCCCTGTCCCAGCACCTAATAAATAATGTACAGTGCCTAACATGATGGGGTCCAGGACTGGGGCTCCCGGATGCTGCTGCAGTACAAATAATAACAAAGGTGAAAAATCTGCTTGGGTTGTGGACAAACTGCCGATCAGAAAATAACAGTGACAGGCATTTTTGCAGCCCTTTATAGCTTCAAAGCACCATCCAGGTGTTGAGACCAGGCCTCCGGGAGGCAGGTGGTACACTGCTATTTTCACAATGGATGGAAGCCTGATGAGGAGTAAACCAGCGTGCCTAGGGCCACTGAGTGGGTTTACAGCAGGGCGGGGAATTCAGGCCTCCTAGTTCTCCATGCTTATTCCACCAGCCCCCACCCCCACCCCCAGGGCTGCTGTCCGACACTTGGCGTCGCGATGGACAGTTGGCCAGCTCGATGATTCTCCTGGCAAATGTCAGGAACTCCTCCTCGGGCTGGGCTGTGATATGTTCTGTGTCCCGCCCCAAGCTGCCTGTTTTCTATCACCCCTGCCAGACTTTTCCAGGCTTTTCTCTAGGCCCCTTCCAGGCACTTGAGTGTGCGGGGGTGGGGAGGGGAAGGGGATGCATCTTCTTGGAGAGTAGAATGATCTTCTGATGAGACTTAATACTGCCAAAGACCTCCCTGCCCAATTCAGGAGGCCCTGGGAAGCAAGACAAGCGGCCCTTCCCAAAGACAGTGTCTCGTGCATGCCAGGATCATGCATCCTATGGATTCCCAAACCTCAGAGCACTGAACACTGAGTCATGGAGTGAATTAGCTTTGATTCCAATGACAGAGCCATAGGGGACTCTTTCTTCGCGCCTCTAATACTGTTCTTAGATGCAATGCAGGTTTGTAAAGCTAAGCAGCATTGGCTCTGGTCAGTTAGTGGATGGGCACCCTTTTACAGAAATGCTCAGCAGGCTGGGCTGGGAGGCAGTTGTTCAATTGGTGGTGAGGATATTCTAGGTGGTGCCATCTGACTACAGTTATATGAACTCAAGACTCTAAGCTGTTCCTAGGAGGGAAGGGCAGAGTAACAGCTGCTAGTTCTGGCATCTGAATTCCAGCCCTGGAGAGCTTCATGGGTGCATGGAAGAGGGGCAGGTGCTGGTTGGCAAGGGGAAAAAGGGGGCCCAGAAATCTCCAGGTACAGTGAATTGCAGGACATAGTCAAAGCCAAGCAGAATTTACCATCTACTGAAGCTGCGCCACTCTGGCAAAGTCATGTGCTGTAACATGGCCATGGCCATTGAAAATGTCACAGCTGTCCCCATGGCACACACTGCAGGAACAGAACTCAGATCCTGCTGCTCTAAAAGCCCAACCCTGCCATTGCTTGAGCTAGAGAAGAATCTCCCTTTGCTGTTAACAGTACAGAATCTATGACACACGATGCAGCAGTTCTGCTTCCATCCACTGGAGGGTAGTGAAGTACAAGCATACTAGCCTGTTCAATACACCGTGTCCTCGCCTTTGATACATTCCCTTCATTGGGCATGTTTTAAAACATGGGACCTGTGTTTTACCAAACTTAAAAAAAAATTATCCAGGGTGGGAGGCATGAATACTTGGACCGGGGGTAAGGAGATCTACTTTCTAATCCCAGTTTTACCACTGATACCTGCTGAATGATCTTGAGCAAGTTACTTGAGCTACCCTGTGTCTCAGTTTCCCCATCTGTAAAATGAGGATAACCCTTCTCTGCCTCACCCAGAGGGGTTGAGGCTAAAATCCATTGTGAGGCACTCAGACTCTATGGCGAGTGGGGCCAGCCCGGTACTTCGATAGATAGATCCCATCCGCTTACTCTACACACATTCTCTCCACCCTGCAAGAGCCAATCGGGCTAAGGGAGAGCGAGCTGGGTTCTATCCTGCGTCTCACATCACCCGTCTCTTCCTCTTGCAGCATGTTCAAGAAGGTCAGAGATGTTAAGAAATCAGCTTGACTGCTCCAGTCCCAGCAGGATCTTGTGACTCTTCCCAGCTGGAAATCCCGTCTCTTGGCCTCACACAGGGCTCCATTGGGAAGGGGAGTACACGGGGGCCGTAACATTGGCTCCCCTGACCAGAGACTAGCTTTAGAGCTATTTGCTCAAGCTACTTTCCTAAGCCAAGCATTAGGGGTAACAACCCACCCACACTGAGATGCAAGAAGGCTAGCAAAGTCTTGAGGATCAAGGGCAAAGCACCACCTTTGGATCTTGGCAGTCATTTGGGCTGGGTGGCCCCAGCTGCTGGGATCCAAACCCTTCCGAGTTACCCACACTGCCACAATATGGGCCAGGCACTGGGAGGTGGCAGGGTCCATTGGCTCAGATGATCCATTTGGCAGTTACAAGGTGGTTTATGGTGATTTGATCAGAATGCTATCGAATTACTACTCAGCGTCACCGTCGAGCCAGCCCTGCACACCATTTCAGAGTGTCCTCCTGATCCCCGGGCGCTCCGGTGTCCCAAAGCTCTTACAAAGTCAGTGAAAAGCAAATGTTCGTGTCACATGGGGATAAGTCCTTGCACACTCATGGGATTCACTGAGACAGGGACATCATAAACTTCTTCAGAGAGCTGGCTCAAAGCTACCTGGAAACCCTGCACCTACTGCCAGCTAAGATTAAGGGCCAGATTCCCCATTGTGCTGCACCTTGTGTGTCATGCACGCCTGTGTAGAATGCTACTAGATCACAATGGTTGTGTTTCACACTCATTTTGCACTGGTGCAAATGATTGCACATGAGGAACTGGCCCAAACAGACCACACATCCTCATTTTATTGAGCCCATCCCAGTTTTTCATTTGATGTGCTGGGAACATCTTTGAGGGCACACAAAATGTTCTGTTTTTTCAGTTCATCGGACAGAATATTTGGGTCTTTCCAAGACAGAATTTTTGTCCAGGCTGTATCATTGCACCAAGCACAATTTGCTCTGGATCCAAGCATACAATGGAAGGAGGGTTCTGTGTGATGAACAGTGTCTGGAATGAAGAAGAAAAAAATGGATGAGCTCAGATGCTATCAAAGCTGTTCATTGGCCCTTGGCGAATAATAATAACAATGCCTATCTTTTGTCTAGGGTTTGCCATCCGTAGATCTCAAAGCACTTTACAAAGGAGGCTCAGGGCCGGTGCAACCATTTAGGGGACCTAGGAGGTCGCCTAGGGTGCTGGCATTTGGGGGACGGCATTTTCTTCAGCAGCGACCGCGACGGCTGGATCTTCGGCCACCCCGGTCGCTGCCGGCATTTAGGCGCAGGGAGCTGGGGCAGGGGAGCGCGGGGAGGGCCAGCTGCAGCAAGTAAGAGAGGGGGGCGGCATGCAGGGAAACTCCCCACCCCAGCTCACCCCTGCCCCGCCTCCTCCCCGAGCACGCCGTTGCTGCTTCACTTCTCCCACCTCCCAGACGTTGCGCCGCCAATCAGCTTAGGCTCTGCAAGCCTGGGAGGTGGGAGAAGTGAAGTGGCGATGGCGTGCTTAGGGTGGAGGCGGAGCTGGGGTGCGGGGGGATGCCTCAGGGCAGGGGGGGAGCTGCCACAGGGGGGGTGACTCGGGGCGGGGGGGAGCTGCCGCGAGAGGGGTTTGCCTCAGGGCGGGGGCTCGGCGACGGGGGAGGGCGCAAGATGGAAGTTTCGCCTAGGGCGCGAAACATCCTTTCACCGGCCCTGAGGAGGCTAGTATCATTTTATAATTGGGGGAAACTGAGGCACAGAGCAGACAAATGACTTGCCCATGGACACCCAGCAGACCAATGGCAGAGAACGCTGGTCTTCTGAGTGCCAGTGCAGTGCTCTAGCCAGTAGGTTACACTGCTTCACGTATTCATAAGTGTTGCCTCTTTTGGCCTGAGTGGTTTGCCATTATTTGGGGCTTTGCTGGGTTATTTCCATGAGGAGGAGAAATTGACTATGGGAGTCAGGGCTATTCTTTAGTGTGATCTTGTTTATTTACAAAATATTGTGCACAAAAGTCTAGTTTTCCTGAGCACCACAGAAAAAAACAGCAGCAACTTCCTTGCTCAGAACTCACCTTATAGAATCATAGAAAATTAGGCTTTGTCAAGCTAGGCCTTAAAAACCTCTAAGGATGCAATTGCCAAGAAGGCTAACGGTATTTTGGGCTGTATAAGTAGGGGCATTGCCAGCAGATCGAGGGACATGATCATTCCCCTCTATTCTACATTGGTGAGGCCTCATCTGGAGAGCCTGAGCTAATTGCTCTGAGAGGAGGAACTGCTTCATGCATCTCAGCGGGTTGCTAACTCCCATTTTTTTCAGAGGAGGGGGCTTCCAACCCCACCTCAGCAAGGGGTTGTGTGTGCAGCAGGAGGGGATGAGCAGAGCGGTCACAACCCCCTCCAATCAGCTACACCCCAGTTGCTGGGGCAGGGCTGATCCCTCTCCTCCACCCCTGCCTCTGTGGGGCAAGGAGGAGACCTTTGCTGCCTCCAGGGGAGGAAGGTTCATGCTGTCCTTCCAGCAGGGAGGGAGAAAGCTGGTGCTGCTGCCTCTCTGGGAAGGGAGAGGGCTTCCTGCCACTCCCAGTTGGGAAGCGGAGCCACAGGAGATAGTTCAGGGGGGTCAGAAGTTTATTCCTCCTGGGAAGGGGGGAGAAGCCCACTCCATCACTCTGCATAAGGGAAGCCGATCTGCATAGCACCGGGGAGGCAGTTACAGTCCGGAGCTGTCAGTGCAGCTCCTTTCACCAGCTAATCCCATTACGGCCACTAGCCCGGGGCGGAGCGGTTAGTAATTTGGGCTGATGCAGTGTTAACGATGTCAGCAGCGCGGGGGCAGCTCATTTGTCTGGACACTGCTTAGCGTTGGCCAGACCAATTATTCCCCACCCGGGGCCGCAGCCAGCCAGCGACCCGCGTCGCAGCTAAGCATCGTCAGGATGCCATGGGTCTGTCGTGACAGTGTAACCGGCCCTCCTTGGGGGCTGCAGCAGGGTTTGAACCTGGGGTCTCTGGGCTGAAAGAACAAGGCCCTAGAGCAACAGGGTCACATCCCATCTGGGACCGATAGCTGGCTCAGAAATCTCTTAACCCCTGGGGAGCGGGGGGAGGAACAGGCCCCAAGGCACACCCCCTGCTGGGGTGCTACCGTATCTCCCTGGAATCGTGCACATGGCAAGGGAGCCTCATGATGGCACCACAGCGGGTCCCCATGTCACGGCTGAGGCTGTGCTGGGCCTGTGCTGGCATGGGGAGAGACGGTGTGCAGTGCATCAGATGCAGCCCAAGCCCCTTAAAATGGGGGGTAGCCTGGCAAAGGTAAGATGGTCTGATGCTGGCTGCGTATTAGTAGCGTGGCCTGGTCAGTAAGGCCCTGAGCTGGGAATCAGGGCCTGGGGGTACTAGTCCTGGCTTTGACCTACTGTGTGATCTCAGGCAAGTCACTCTCCCTTTCTGAGCCTGAGTTTCCCATCCTTTGTCTAATGTGAGCTTTTCAGGGTAGGGAATGTCTCTGCAGTTCTAGCAGGGGGGCTCATCCTGGTTGGCTCCCCAAAACAGAGCTGCGCTAGAAATAACACTTAGGTTTGCCAAGTTCAGGCTAGGTTAAGTGGAAGTGACCTGTTCACTCAATGTCCTGAGCTACTTTTACTTTAAGCAAAAGAGAAATAAATCCATGCTTGTATTTGCCTTTGCAAGATCAGGTGCCTCTAAGCCTCCCTCCCAGACACCCCATCCACCACTGCTCCTTTGTTTGGTGGAGGGCTCTGGTGGGGTCTTTGCAGGATTTGAATGGCGATGCCACATGAGGCTGGGGGCTCTCGCATCCTGAGCTGAGTGGGGAAGGGATGCTGTGTCCTTAGCCCATGCTATCCTCCTGGGCTGGGGGGCAAGAACGGGTATCAGGCTGGGGCTGAGGCCCACTCAGCCGCTCCTGCTTTGCTAACCCCCCTGGCTCTTCAAAAGCCCTCTGCTAAATGCAATGCGGCGCGAGAAGGCCCAGTAGCCCTGTGCGAAACAGGAGGGAGCTCAAGATGGAAAAGGTTGGGAAAGCTCCAGCTAAGACTCAGGATCCTTTGAAGTGAGCAGAGAGGGGCCCGCAGCTCAGCTGAGTGGATTCCTCCAGGGGTCCCCAGTTGAGCCCTCATGGTGCAGGGCTGCTCCTTCCAGCAAGCAAGGAGGAAAGGTGAGACTGGGGCAGCATGTGCGTAATGCAGAGTCTGGCTGGAGGGCAGCACCGCACCCCTAGGCTGGGTCCTGCAGGGCGGCACCAAAGATCAGCCCCCTCTGTCCTACCTTAGGGAGCAATTCATCTAGAGGGGAAAAGCAGGAAAGGCCACATGGGAATGGACCCTGGGTGTGCGTGGGGGAGAGGGGGAGCACACACAGTAACACACACACACACACTCATGCTAGTACATGCGCACTGATCTATCCTGCCATATACATACCCCCAATACCACACACGGACAGTCACACCAGGGCACACACGTTCCTGCTCCAGAGCACGCCAGAGATGCAGACACATTCATGCATACACACGCTGACCCACATGCGCACGCACACATTCATACCAGTGCAGACACATTCATGTATATGGACATATACACACACACGTACATCCACTAGGGTGACCAGATGTCCTGATTTTATAGGGACTGTCCCGATTTGGGGGTCTTTTTCTTATATAGGCTCCTATTACCTCTCACCCCCTGTCCCGATTTTTCACACTTGCTGTCTGCTCACCCTAACATCTGCACACGTTCACACTCGCACTCACAGGGCTGTGCGCGCGCACACACACACATACACTGTCTGATTTGAGATTCCCTTTGCACTGGCCTTTAAGAATCTCCCACCTGTCTCCGAGTGCTGCAGCCCCACTCCTTGCATATAAAGCAGGCGTAGGCAACCTATGGCACGGGTGACAAAGGCGGCATGTGAGCTATTTTCAGTGGCACTCACACTGCCTGGGTCCTGGCCACCGGTCTGGGGGGGAGGGTCTGCATTTTATTTAATTTTAAATGAAGCTTCTTAAACATTTTAAAAACCATATTTACTTTACATACAACAATAGTTTAGTTATATATTATAGACTTATAGAAAGAGACCTTCTAAGAACTGTTACATGTATTACTGGCATGCAAAACCTTAAATTAGAGTGAATGAATGAAGACTCAGCTCACCACTTCTGAAAGGTTGCCGACCCCAGATATAAAGCATCACTGTCACCATCCTTGCCCATATATCACTAGCCAAGCTGCCTGGCACAGCTCCTAGCCGCCCCTGCCTGGGGCGCTGGCCCCTCTGCCAAGGAGCTGGTCTCTTTCGAGAACAGTATCCAAAAGGATTCCGGTCGGCCATGGATCTGGACCATGTCCTGGAGCCGGGAACAGCGCAAGGATGACTATGTCCAAAACACCCCAGGGCCTTCATGCCCTGAGGTCGTTCTTCCCCTGGGTCATTCCCATCGCCTCCTACTGGCCAAGTGGAGAACAACTCATTGTGGATGGAAATCCACTATCCCTGGGGTGGCCAAGTCGATGGACTGGTTACAAGCTGGTAGGAGCCACACTAGTCTCGGCAGGGGGCGAGTTTGTGGAACTACAGTCGTCACAGCTCTCATGTGGAGCATATGTGGCCTGTGCACAAGCCTCGTGTGTCACAAGCAGTTTGTGTGTTTCACACGTTGTCTGCCATAGGGTGGCAGGTGCAGTATGTGCCATTCATTTGAACTGAGCATGTACTGCATGTGTCATGGGACGTTTCTGAGATACACAGGAACTTATTATGTATTGGGTGTCTTGGGAAGCTTCTGCTACATCCATGAACTCAGAGGGTGTCACATGTAAATGTCATAGGAAGTTTCTGATACATGCATGAAATCATGGTGTAGCCCATGAAATTGTCGCGTAAGCATTCTGCCTAAATGGGTGTCCCCACAGTCCACTTCAACTAGCAGAGAAGGAAGTGGGGGCTAGTGATTATAGCAGGGGACGGGGTCTAGTAATCAGGACTCCTGGAGTCTAGGTCCAGCTTGGGGAAGGAGTGGTGCCCAGTAGTTAGAGCAGGGGAAGCACTTGGAGCCAGGACTCCTGAGTTCTAGTCCCAGCTCAGGGAAGAAGTGGAGCCCAGTGGTTAGAGCAGGGGACATGCTGGGAACCAGGAGTCCTGGGATCTACCCCAGCTCTCCCACTATGACCCTGGGGAAAGTCACTTCCTCACTTTGTGTCTCCATCACCCCAGCCTGCCTCTGGATGTGAGTGGATTAATTCATTAGCACCCACCAAATGCTTTGAGATCCTTGTCCGTGAATAGCCCTAGCAGAGGTAAAGGGTTATCCTTAATGAGCCAAAACAGGGGCCTAACGAGGCTCCAGGAGGATCTATCCACAGACGAACCCGTCTTGCCACTGAGATCCAGTCTCCTATACGAAGCTGAGAGGGCTTGGCCAGTTTGTCCCAGATCCCGGAGATCCATTCATTGCTCCAGCACGTTCCCAGCCTCGCTCTGCCTTTGTGTGTCATTCCCCCCCCCACGCCGCCCTCCGCCACTGCGATATTAAACACGCCGGCAGACAGCAAGCGCAGCGCCCGGCGCTCTCAGCAAATCAAAACTCCATTCAGCGGCGTGATGGATAGCTCTGCCCTGCCGGTGAACCCGCACTTTAATACAGAGGAAGTTATGAAACCCACATCCATCAGGGCGCCAGGCGCTCGCAGCCTCAGGGTGGCAGCTCGGCCGCGCTCCCTTCTCCCTCGCTCTTCAAAATCTAATTTAGGCTGGGCGGGGGGAGGGGGCGATGAGGCCGTGGCTGGGTGAATATCACCCATCCGGCCACGCCCACCTCCGATGACAGCCCCCCCACCTCTCTGGATCGGGGAAAGGGTATGGCCTTTTCCACTTGGGATTATTTCCTGCCCTGCCTGAGATTTGGGAAAGCCCATCCCAGCCCCTGTCCCGTCATCCAACACCCCACCCCCACCACCAAGAATTTGCTTCCATGGTTTGGGGCCAATTTAAAATTTTCTGACATTTTAGCTGCATCCTATACATCACTGCCACGGGGGGTGGCGCAGTGTGGTGGGCGGCGGGGGGGAGGGGGGCTACCAGCCGATGCTTCCGGAGCCGTGCGTCCGTTCAGGAGAGACAAAGGGAATGAGAGACAGAGAGAGATGCAGGAAGATGGCAGCTGGGGTGCTATCTCTCTGTATGGCGCCCGTTCTGGCATTGCAAAGGGAATTACAGGCCCTGCGCAGGCAGGAACTGGGGTAGATAGATAGATAGATAGATAGATAGATAGATAGATAGATAGATAGATAGATAGATAGATAGATAGATGGGAGGGGATGGACAGAAAGATGACAGCAGCCCCAATTTCTCCCTCTCCTGTAGCCCCGTCACACCAGCTCCTGCAGCAATGATGCCTCACACACTGGAAGGCTGTCGCCACTCAGGGCACTGCTCTGGAAGGAAGAGTGTGGCGTCTCCCACCCTGACCCACTCCTGGGGTTGCCACCCCTCCAGGATTGCCCTGGAGTCTCCAGGATTTAAAGATTAATCTCTAATTCAAGATGATGTCATGTGATGAAACCTCCAGGAATATGTCCAGCCAGAATTGGCAACCCTACCCTGCTCCCAGCGCTGCTGACTCTTGGGATTACACTGTGTGTCTCGTGATATTTGGTGCTTGCCTCACTGCCCCGGCCCCGGGCGTCAGGTGCATCTGGGGGAATCGCAGCTTTCAAAGGCAGTCTCTGGCCTTCGCGGCTGCAGAGAAATGCTGGGAAACATGAGCCCGGAAGCAGACAAAAACCACCTAAACTGGGCTATTTTTTTCAAATATCACAGTTTTTAAACCAGCCTCGTCGTTTCTGCAGGCCTGGGGCTGGCAGAGTCTGAACAGAGGCCAGAGAAAGCAGTTAGTGCCCACCCAAAGCACAGAGGATCAGGGTAAAATCCCCCAGGACTCCCCTTCCAGATGGATGACCCAACATCCTCCACTAGCAAGACATCTTGGTCTGAGGCGCCTCACCTCTGCCCCGCAACCTACAGTCTGGGTCCACCAGAGATGACATGAGCCCAGAGGCAGAGCCCTGCCCAGATGGGCAGTGGGTTCTGTTTGCCTCATGCCCAATCAGCAGCCAGGCCCCTCCTTTAGGGTCTATCCCCCTCACCCACAAGGGGGACAGACCCTAAAGCCCAGCCCCTCACCCACAAGGGGCTATATGAGCTGAGCCAGCCAAGCCTGTATGGGGCAGGCCAGTATCATTGCACATACAGGGGTGTGGAGGGGAGAGACTGGGGGGCCCTGATGCACAGAGCATGCCGCCCGCCCCAATACAGGGTGATTTGCACAGCAAGGCCAAGACAGGAACAGCCCCTAGCTTCCTTCGCTCCTACCCACCCATCTGTTCACCCCCACGGTAGCCTCCCCTTCCCAGGCACGGTTGGGGCGTGGACATTGGCCAATACGACCAAATCCAGGAGTCACACAGCCCCTCCTCCAGGGTCAGAGCAGGGGCTGTCCTCAGCAGATCAGGGAGGCAGCCAGGCCAACGAGCTCAGATCTTGGCAGCCGCCTCTGGCGCTGGGTTTTCTGCCTGTGCTAGTTTCCCCAGGCCCGTCCCTGCCTCGGGAGCTCTGCCCAGTGCTTGGTACACGCTGCCAGCTGGCTAGTTTCAAGGGCTCAGGACCATCCCAGCTGTTCTGGGCTTTGTGCCCAGATGGGATAGCCCTGCCCGGTGCCCCACTGCTGCCCTCCCTCAGGGCTGCCTTGCCATCCACATGGACCCCAGGCCCCAGCCTAATCTCACCCTCCCAAATCCTGTTGCTAGACCAAAGGGGGCGATGGGAGGCCGAGGCTAGGCTGGCCTGGGGGTGGGGCCCAGACAGACAGATCCTGGCTGGAGGTGCTGCATGAGTTGGCGGGGTTCACCCAGGGGCTGCCTTGTCCTGGAGGGGGGCAGGGAATGGGGGGAGATCTAGGGCAGGATGCCCCAGGGGAGGAGGCGCTGGCTTCACCCTCGGGCAGTGGTCAGGGTGGTGACGTACCCAGCCAGCTGTGAAGATGAGGAATCAACAAGGGGAATTGGGGGTCCCCCACCATCGAGCTGCCTAGAGTGACTCAGGAACATGAATACTAACCTCAGGGCAGACTGTGACGAAGCAGGAAACAAAGCCCAAACTAATTGTGAGGTCTAGACTTAGATTTCACCAACCAAGTGGGAACTCCTCACATGCTATAACAGCCTGACCACAGAGTCACTCACAGTCCCCCTGGGCTCTCCGGTCTGTCCTGCAACCCCCCCACCCCCACCCTTACAAACACAACCTTACACACTACCTGTTAGTGTTAGATGGTCCCTGACATAAAAAATCACAGCAATATTCAGGTTACTCCCAGTCCCAAAGGACCAGTTGCTTACCCAAGATCCACTGTACCAAAGACAATGCTTGTAGTCACTGTTATAGACTAGGGACCAAATGGCTAGGAAGCAGTTCTGCAGAAAAGGACCTAGGGGTTACAGGGGATGAGAAGGTGGATATGAGTCAACAGTGTGCCCTTGTTGCCAAGAAGGCTAACGGCATTTTGGGTTGTATAAGTAGGGGCATTGCCAGCAGATCGAGGCATGTGATCGTTCCCCTCTATTTGACATTGGTGAGGCCTCATCTGGAGTACTGTGTCCAGTTTTGGGCCCCACACTACAAGAAGGATGTGGAAAAATTGGAAAGAGTCCAGCGAAGGGCAACACAAATGATTAGGGGGCTGGAGCACATGACTTATGAGGAGAGGCTGAGGGAACTGGGATTGTTTAGTCTGCAGAAGAGAAGAATGAGGAGGGATTTGATAGCTGCTTTCAACTACCTGAAAGGGGGTTCCAAAGAGGATGGATCTAGACTGTTCTCAGTGGTACCAGATGACAGAACAAGGAGCAATGGTCTCAAGTTGCAGTGGTGGAGGTTTAGGTTGGATCTTAGGAAAAACTTTTTCACGAGGAGGGTGGTGAGGCACTGGAATGGGTTACCTAGGGAGGTGGTGGAATTCCCTTCCTTAGAGGTTTTTAAGGTCAGGCTTGACAAAGCCCTGGGGGGAAGATTTAGTTGGGAATTGGTCCTGCTTTGAGCAGGGGGGTGGACTAGAACCTCCTGAGATCCCTTCCAACCCTGATAGTCTATGATTCTAGCCAATCGTATAATAAACTAAAGATTTATTAGCTAAGAAAAAGAAATAAGCGAGTTATTGACAAGGTTAAAGAAGGTAAACAGAGGCACACAAATGAGTTACAGTCGGTTCCAAACAGTAATAGAAGCTGCTGTAAGCCTAGGGTGACCAGACAGCAAGTGTAAAAAATTGGGACAAGGGATGGGAGTTAGTAGGTGCCTATATAAAAAAAATCCCCCCAAATCAGGACTGTCCCTATAAAATCGGGACATCTGGTCACCCTATACAAAGCTAAGCAGCTGGAGATCCCTTGCTGAAGCTTAGGAGTATTGCCCTTTCCAAGTCCAAGCAGCACAGAGGCCTGACTCCTTCTTGTCCGGGATTTTTATTCCCCTTCCCCGGAGTTCAAGCTGATGGAACGAGACCACCTGCTTCATGGGTCTCCTCTTCCTGGGGGCGGGGAGAGCGCTCCACAAAGTCTTCTGGCCTCTGCTGTTCCACAGTGGTTTGGCTGCTGTCCGTGGGCCATCTTTTGTGGGGCAGGAGATGACACCTCTTGTGGTAAACCAGTATTTCACACTTGGCAACGCTTCTTGCTTTAGAGCAAACACTTAATGTTAGCTGGTAACACAGGGCACAGCTACTGTAAGTGAGATGAATGCAGGCAGCAATTCACAAGCCCTTCAAAAAGTCCAAACACTAAACCTGTCTCTATAAATCTAATACCGATTTTAACCATCTTAACCCCCAGGTGAGCTAGCCTGGTCCCCAGCTCTGCATTTTTCAGTGTTCAGTGAGGCCCAGGGTCCTTGGCATGAGCTGGCACCTAGTCTGCCAGCGTCACACATAGGGCTTCCTAGCGGGGGGCAGCCATTTTGGCTGCACAGGTGGCCATTTGGGAGTGGGTGGCATCAAAGTCATCAAGGTCACTGCCCCCCACCCCCATCCAAGTACCACAGCCCCCATCTGCTAGGCCAAGCTCCCCCAGCTGTCACCTTCCCTGTGACTTAGGTGAGCAGGGAGGGGAGAGCCATGACAGTGGCTCGCCCAGCAGGGGCTAGGAGGGACAGTGGAGAGGGAGCTGGGGTAGGTGGTGACCTAGGGCTTAGCCCTTCCATAGACAAAGCCTGCCCATGCCCCTGTGCAGAGCCCCGAATGCCACCTTGGGACAGGAACATTATGGGTAATGAGTGGTGCCCACTGGCTCTGAGGGTGTCTGCGTTTTCCCCATGTCTTCCTGGAGCTCCCTAGGGGTGGGGGAAACTCTGCCTGTTTGGGTTTCCTAAGGATGCCCATCACTGGAGTGTCTGAGCTGGAGCAGAAGGGGCCTGGCTAGTGCTGGGGGGTTCTCAGCTCAGCTCCCTGGGGCTTGGACCCCATACACATTGAACACTCTCCTCTACAGGGCCCTCCCTGCTCATTGCCTGTGATGCTGGAAGCAAGGGTGGGCATGGAAGGATAAATCAGGCACAATGGGGCACCGAGAGCCCCCAGGACTGTCCTGCTACAGAGATGCAGGGTGCTCAGCCCTCTCCCTGGGTCAGCGCACCCTTCTCACTGCATCGCCAACTCTGGCCTCCTTCCCTCCTGCCCCATTCCCTTCTTCCCTGGCACTGGGCTGACTGGATGTCCCTGCCTCTGGCACAGGGCATGGGGCTGTCTTGCCCTGCCCCTGGCACAGAACTGTCTGCTTGTCCCTATGCCTGGCACAGGGTATGGGGCTGTCCATCTACACCTGTGCCCAGTACGGGGCAGGGGGCTGTCTGTCCCTGCCCCTGGCACAGAACTGTCTCTCTGTCCCTGCCTCTGGGCTGTCTCTCTGTCCCTGCGCTTGGCACAGGGCATGGGGCTGTCTGTCCCTGCCCATGGCACAAGGCATGGGGCTATCTGTCCTTGCCCTGACTGCTGGGTCGCATGTTCAATCTTTGTCACATTAGAGCAGGTGGCAGAGCTGAGACCTGTAATTAGTCAGTAGGGAGGGTCGCAGCCCATCTCTCTGGGCCCCACCTGGTCAGACAATGCACCCCATGCATCAGGCAGAGGCCACAGGATCTGGGCGCTAGAAGTGAGTGGCAGATCTGAGCTATGGGCCTTGAAAAGCCACAGTGTATCACAGCCACACACCTACACACACATCCCCACACACCTACACACCACACCACACCACTTAGAAACACACCCGTAAGCACTGCCTCTTCCCTAACATCCCCTACACACAGCGCACCTGCCCCCCAGACACCCTACACACAGCACCTGTCCCCTCACTACAAATCGCGCCCCCAAAATCCATCCCTTCAACCACACACCTGCCCCCTCACGTATCTCTACACATGACCTGCCCCCTCATACACACCTTCCTACACACCGCAGCTGTCCCCCCTCTCTCACATACGCACCCCTACACACCGTGCCTGAAAGTAACTAAACCATCCTGAAGCTACTGTCCACTCAGATCTGGGTGCATTAGGAGCAGCTGCAATCCCTGGCCCCAAATCCTGCGTAGATCCACCCGTGTGGGAAGAGGTTCTCTCTATCACAGAGACACTGCGACACAGGCATGCTGCTGGACCTGATGGCATAACACCTGAACTTCTCAGGCGCACCACAGAACCCACGAGGGCCGCATTTCACAAACTTTTTGCCTGTGCATGGCCTGCTGGGAAGGTACTAGCAGAGCGGAAGGAAGGGATCAGCATCCTGCTTTGTAAGAGCAGAGACCCACACACTAAGTGCAGCTGCTACAGGCCAATCACTCTGCTTTCTGCGCCCGGAAAAGTTTTTACGCATGTTCTAGTCACCCGGCTCCAGCCTCCCCTTGTGAAAAGCTGACTCACAAAGCAATGGGGCTTCGCTGCTGGGCAATCTGCAATGAATGCTTTACTTGCGCTTCGTGTTTTATCTGAGATTCATCACAAATTCAGTCATCCTCTGATAGAAGCATAATCAGACCCAATGGCAGCCCGGCTCTGTCGCTGGAGCTGCCCTGCGGAAGGCCCTACGACGCCCTAGCGTTCCCAACATCCTCCTGAGGGTAGTTCAAGATCTACAGAATGACTCGTGGCACAGGTGCGATGGGAGACCTGCAGATTGGGGTGAAGCAGGAATGTGTCCTAGCAGTGGGGACCTCAGGTAAGGGACAGAGCAGCACCGGCTTCCCTTGGCCTATTATACCTGCCGCCCATGCCCGTTTGTATCCATCTGGTATCTCTTGTCTTATACTTCAGTTGTCAGTTCCTCGGGGCAGAGGCTGCCTCTTGGTTCTAGGTTTGTACAGCACCAGGCACAGTGGGGTCCTGAGCCATGACTGGGAGTCCCAGGTGCTACCATAATATACCTAATAAGTAATGTACAGCTCCATGCACAACGGGACGCTGGTCCACGGCTGGGGCTCCTAGGCACTATCATAGCACCCCTAATGGATAACGTACAGGGTGATGCTAGCAAACCAGGTGCCAGCATATGCCAAACTCGCTTAAACATTGACAGCCACACAGCTGAAATCCATCTGGCTCACCCATGTGTCAGTATTGTTAAAGTAGGTATCAGAGTCATAAAACTGTGATTAGTGTTTAGACTTTATTGAATGCCTGTGAGTTGTCACCTGCATTAATCTCACTTCTAGCATCTGTAGCCCATATTGTAAGGTAATATTTAAGGGTTTGTATTATAAGCCTCTGTGACTGTCACCAGCCAGGAGAGAGACATTCATTAGTGTGAAGTGCTGATCTCCAACAGAAGGTGTCATGTCCTGACCAACAAGGAAGGCCCTTCGACACCAGACGAACTATTGTGGAACATCAAAGAGGACAAAAGACTGTTGATTGCTTCCCCCACCACCACCTCCATGAAGGGGAGACATGCAAGTAAATTAGCCGAGTTTGCAGCTCAATGCACAAGTGGGGAAGGGAGTAAAAAGCTCTGACAAGGGGGAATGGTACCTTTAAGCTGCTTGGACTCGGGGAGGGGAAGGTTTTCTAGGCATAAGCAAGAAAACCCCAGTGCTTAGCCTGGGTTAGCCCTAAAGAACATATAGAGCTTGCTGATTATAGAAGCTTTTATTAGCTTTTGAAACGCAGGATGTAACGTATTTGTGAATATATTTACCTGCTTTAATCTTGTAAATAACTCCCTTGTTTCCTTTTCCTATATAATAAGTCTTTAAATAGCTTATTATAGGACTGTCTACAAGTGTTGTCTTTGGTGTGGGCTCTAAAGTGCACTTGACCTGAGATAAGTGACTGGTCCTTTGGGACTGGGAGTAACTTGAATATTGCTGTGATCCTTGGTGGAAGGGGCCATCTGCCACAAAGGCCGGCTTGCCTAGGTGGCAAGACAGATCAGAGTATCCAGGGGGCTGCTAGTGACTCCCTGTTAAGGCTGGTCTAGTGCCCGAGGAGTTTACACTTGATCATTGGTTGCTGGGGTTTGTGCCCTGGTTCCTAACCCTCTGCCCTGAGGTTCGTACGCTCACTCTTGAGCTGCTGCAGGACAGCTTGACAGCCAGTGCCTAGCATACGGGGTCTTGGTCCAGGACTAGGGCTCCTAGGAACTACTGTTATGCAGACAAACAAACAAACAAGAGCTAAGCACTGAACTGAGCCCCAGACCAGCCAGGACTCCGTGGATTAAGGCCTGCAACTCCTGTCAAAAGTTGCTCTGGGTGGGCACCGTGCTGCCTGGGAGCTTCCAGGAGTGTCTGTTTTTAAGCCTCTTCTGAAGGACAGAACCTTCCCCTTAACACTGGGCTGGAGCATTGGGGTTAGCACTGACTACAAGGGGGGAGCACCCCCCTACCAAGCCCCACTCCCTGCAGCACAGTGCCCCCTAGCATCTCACTGGGGCATTGGAGCCAGCGGAGACCAGCTGGGGAGAGTGCCCCCTATTGAGTTACTCTCTGCAGGCCACTTGGCCAAGTCCTGATCTTGGTCTGGGCCTGCAGCCTGCAGCAATGACTGACTCGTTTCAGACGACTGGGAACACCTGTCCCATTGGATCATCAGGGGTCGGTCCCAGGCTGGGAGCCCCTTTCCTCTTGCTGCATCACATCCATTGGGGGAGATGGATCAAAGGTTTGGAACAGGCCCAAGGGATCTCCCAGAGTCACCAGAGCTACCTTGACGTAAGCTGCAGTGCAAGGCCAGCAGGCTGGAGCCCCTTAGTGAGCCCCGTGCACCTGTGGGGTCCTGGCCTCAATGGTAAGTTGGGTCCCAGGTCAGAGGAGGAGGGAATGAGGGAGTCTCAGTAGTACTTTGAGATCCCCCAACAGACAGCCCCTGCAAAGGCAAGGGGCTGGCATTTCCTTGGGATGTCCATTGGGATCTCAAAGCACTGCCTTCCACCATGGGGCTGGGTCCCATGAGTCCCTGGGAGCCAGGCTGTCATCATTACCCCAGGGAGTAAACTGAGGCACGAGGCAGGTAGTGGGGCTTGGGCTATGCAGCAACAGGGCAGCAGTGCTGGAAATAGAACCCAGGAGTCCTGGAGCCCAGGGCATGTTACCTATCAGCTCTGTGTTCTTGGGGAACCAGGGCGCAGTATCCAGACTGTCTGACTCATGAAGGACCCACCCCCGCACAGCCTCTGTTTGAACCAAAACCAATCAGAAGAAAGACTTACAAAAAGCAATGAAAAGACACACCTAAACCGCTCCAACAAGGGTGACAGGATTAAGGCAACTCCCCAGCCTCATTTGCATTGAAGATGGGCTAGGGATGCACCTCCATTAGCACATAGAGATTCCAAGGCAAGAACCACCTGGAACTCTGGAAGCAGTGCATGATGAGGGATTTCTGCCCCAGATGTTAATGAACCCGCCTGCACACACCCAGCTCAGCAGTTATCAGACCAACTCTAGTAATGAATCCTTTATTGGTATCCAAAATACAGAAGCTGCCTAATTGCATTGTGAGCTCCCTGGAAGGAACACCACCCATAGCCAGGAATGATCAGCTCCCATTGTCTAGCCTGGACAAAACAACTTTGGTATCCTTTCTGGAGCCACCAGTTTACCCATAAGCAATTCTAGTGTTCTCCCTTGAACCACTGTTGTTTCCCTACAAAACCCCCCTACGCACACTCCAGTAAGTGTTCTGATGCCTGGATCCAAAATCTGCATCAGTTCCATTGGGACTTGATATTCTCCGGACTGATTGTGCTGGGGGCTCTGCCTGTCTCCAGCACTCTGGACCCTCAGCTACCACCATCACCTGGGAACCCAAACCGATTCAAGCTTCACAGAGTGGTGAGAACCCATCTTTCCTTCTGGTGTTTTTTCTACTCTAGGTTCAGCTCTTAACCCTGACTTGTGTGATCAGTTATAGTTATCTAAACCTGACTGTTGTAATGAAATGTAGCTAGAGTTACAATTGTAACTGTTTTGTTTGTTTGGCTGTCCTTGTACGGTTATTACCTGGCAATAAATAACTTTTATGGTTAAGCTGGTTGCTTCTCTCTCTCCCACCCTCTCTCTCTCTTTTGTGTTTTTGGCTTCCTCATTTGCTCTGCAGCAAGGCTCCTCTTGTCTAAGCTAAAGATCCCTGCAGTGCCCCAAAATCCTGTGGGGTTTGCTTATCAAGTGTGTTACTACCAGGACAATTGTAATGTGAAAGTGGGGATAGGGACCCGCTAAACCTGGGACATATACAGGGCCGCCCGGGGGGGGGGGGGGGGGCAAGTGGGGCAATTTGCCCCAGGCCCTGCAGGGGCCCCCACGAGAGTTTTTCAGGGCCCCTGGAACAGGGTCCTTCACTCTCTCCGGGGGCCCTGGAAAACTCTCGCGGGACCAGGACCCCTGGAGCTTCTTCTGCTCCGGGTCTTCGGCGGCAATTTGGTGGCGGGAGGTCCTTCCGCTCCAGCACCCGCCGCCAAAGTGCCCCAAAGACCCACAGCAGGGGGGTTCTTCCACCTTGCGACCCGCTGCTGAAGTGCCGGGTCTTCGGTGGCAATTTGGCGGCGGGGGCCCCTGCCGCTGAAGACTCCAGGCCCCCTGAATCATCTGAGCGGCCCTGGACATATGAGGGTGGCAGCGTGAAAGTGCTGCTCGACCCAGCCTGCTCAGGTGTACTCTGTTCCAGTGCGGTGCCCATGGCATATGAGAGTGAGAGCCTGGAAGTGCTGCTTGACCTAGCCTGCTGAGTCCAGGGACATATAAGGGGTCAAACTGGGAGTGCTGATTGACCCAGTCCTCTCAGACGTGCTCTGTTAGAGAGTGTATGAGAAAGAGACAGAGAGAGAGAACACAAGTGACACAAGCAGCACATTGATAGAATTACCGACCCCGCTCCCGGAAGAGTAACCCTAATAAATGAACCTACCCCAAAGTAACAGTCAAATCTGGTAATAGGCATCTAGTCAGCTATAAAACTGTCCCCCGCTCCTGCCAAGTGAGGGTGGATGGACCGGGTCAGTGTGAGGCTTCATGGGAAACCAGACGGGGCTGAGGCCTGTAGGAGCAGAAATCCCTAAGGACCCTCCCACACACTCTGACTCCCCCATCTCTCCTGGAGCTCGATGCAGAGAGGTTTCTCCCACCCTCGCCCTGTCTGTGTCTTCCCCACTTCCCCTGTCCTGGGCTGCGGGCCCCCCTTCCCTGCAAACCACCCTCCAAATCCTCTTCCACACAGGCAGAGCTGCCCCGAGGCTCAGCTGTGACGGGGAAGAGGGGGCGGGGGGACTCCAGGCTGCAGAGGGGGAGGCCCTCGCACCTGCAGATCAGGAGAAAGATGGAGAGCTGGTGCTGGGGCCAGGAGGGAGGAGAGGGAAGAGCCCCTGGCCTGACCCCACGGGGATCCCTACTAGCCTTGACCCCCTGCTTATATGTCCAGATCCCCACCCCAGCAGCCAGCTCCCTCTGTTTCCATCCCCCCTACCAGCTGGCTCCCGCAACCTGCCCCACAGCAGCCTCGTCCCACCCCAGGCAGGTGGAGCTGTCTGGGCCCAGCCACATCCCCAGGTGCGTTTCCGTGTCTCTGGGGAGTGCCCCATTCTTGGACGGGAGCGTTGCTCTCCCCACCCCAGTTGGTACCATGCAGCCCAGTGCCCAACTGGAGCAACTGGCCTCACCACCCCCACTGCACCCCACTACCCCTCAGTGTCAGGCAGCTGCCTTGGAGCTGTTGACCTCTGACCTTCCAGCTCAGTTCATCAGGAGTTCAGGGGGCTGGTCCCACTCCATCCCTCCCCACAGCAATGGGGGGAGCAATGTGCTCCCCCCTCGACTCGTACGGGGAGTGCCCAGCTGTGGCAGCCTCTCCTCACTGTACCAAGGGGGCCTCTGTCCTGGAGAGGGACAGTGTTGACATATTTTCGCAGAGCTGTGGGAAGCCCAGAGCTGGCCCAGCTGGGAGAGCAGGAGGATGCAGATTGGGACTGAGGGGCACCGGCAGAGCTGTAGGGGGCAGGGGGCTGGGATCACAGGGGCTTGTTGGTCAGGATGTCCTTAATTCCAGCACTGGAGCTCCCAGCACAGCTGTGTTGAGACCTCTCACTCCAGCTAAGCCAGGGTAATGTCCTGCCCCATGAGGGTCATATTGAGCCAGTGACAGTGGCAGCTAATGGCATGTGTCCCCTGCCAGGGACCCAGGCTAGCTCGGGGGGCAGCTTCCTCCACCAGGCTCAGCGACTGAGCATGTGTAACCGGCCTGGCCAAACCCCAGCAACTTGTGGGGCAGGACGTCCCAGCATGCATTATTCTATGACAGTGCTCTCTGGTGCACCATGGGAGAGTTGCCTGGATTTCCCCAGCATGCACTGGAAGATTCCCACTCCAGTATTGTGACCACATGGCCAGAGCTCACCCTGATCCTTGCAGCCCGGAGTGGGCTATTGGCTCTGGAAAGGCTGGGATTTGCCTTGGATCGTGGCTCCAATTCCGCAATCCCGCTCCCCTTCACTCAGAGCTGGGGGCAAGATCGCTGGAAAAGGCCCACAGGTCGCCTGGAGTGAGGGACAACACAAAGGCTGAAACTGGCTCCAACCCCTCCCTCCACTGCTCTGTGGTGCCATCTGGCACTGGGGACACTGTGCCCAGGCCCCAGGGGCATCCTCGTGTTGATGCCATGCTCCCTATCCACAGGGCTGGGGGGGAGGTGAGTGATGGCCCCAAGTAGCCGCCTGGCGTCGCTTCCCAGCACAGAGGCCTGTGCGGCGGAGAGGCGGGAGCCGGCGCCATTTCTCATCCTGTTTCTGCTCTGCTGCTCCAGAGAAAGCTGTATTAAATGTCCTCATTACCAGCATATTGAGTGCTGCCGCGCATTCAAGGGCTCCTTCATCAGGGTGCCGGCAGCGCTGGCAAGGGAAACTGGCAGGATGGAGGGCCGGAGCTGAGAGATAAAACTGGCATGGGGGAGGCGGGGCATGAATATCGGCCAAGGGATTGACGCCAGTTCTACAGGACAGAGCATGGGGGGAAATAGATAGATAGATAGATAGATAGATAGATAGATAGATAGATAGATAGATAGATAGATAGATAGATAGATAGATAGATAGATAGATATGGCTCATGGGAGAGGCTCTGCTCTGGGTAGAAACTGAGTAGGCACTAAGCCCTTGTTACAGGCACCTTGAGTTTGACAGGCATCTGGCCTCCTAAACGTCCCGCCTGCGAGCCCTCTGCCGCTGGCAACAGGGTCAACACTGGTGCGACTTAAAAGTACAAGACCTGGGGGACTCCCGAGTCAGCATTAAGCCCTGCATGTCTTGGGCACCTGCGGTCCAGGCTACAGGGCCCCCACATTGGGGCAAATTCCCTCCGCACTGGGGTGGGGAGCAGGCCCCCCACAGATGCCTTCCTCCACAACTAGCAGGTTGCATTGCCACTGACCCCAGCATGGCCCGGGGAGGGGTTGGAGCAGAAGGGCAACTGCTGAGCCAAAGGCTGCAGGATGTTGAGGGGGATGTCCCGTGCTCTCTCATTGGCTGTATGCAAATCAGCAAACCCGGGGAGCAGCCACCCCAAGGAAATAATACTCGATGGGAGCCCTCTGGCACTGCCCTGCCTAGCTAAGACAATTGGAAACTCACACCCGCAGCAGCAGGTCAGGAACCACCACAGCTCCAACCTCTGTCAGTTGAGCTAAAGCAACCACTCCTCTCCCTGGAAGCAGCAGCGGGCTGTTATCCTCGTGACAAACCCCTCTCTGCTAGTGGGTGACACAGGGGGCAGACAGCCTGGCCCTTTAGGTGGAGAGGGAGGAGACCATGGCTGGAGCAGCCCCAGGGAGATTCCCTGGCCCAGAGCTCTACTGCAGGAACCAGGACTCCTGGGTTCTATTCTGGATCTGGGAGGCGACCGGGTTTAGTGGTAACAGCAGAAGGCGCTGGGAGCCAGGACCTCTGGGTTCTGTCCCCAACTGGGGATAAGGGAGTGGGGCCTAGATGTTATAACAGTGGGGCCTGTGGCCTCCCTTGTACTAAACGCTAGACCAGACTCCTCTCCCAGAGTCAGGGATAGAATCCAGGGGTCCTCGCTCCTAGTCCTAAGCAGAGCTCTGGGATAGGCTTATGCCTTGGACCATCCACACCCAGGAAGTGAGGGGAGCTTTCTGGACAGCCAGGGTGGCAGGGGGACATGCCGATGTGGGGCCCTGGGAGTTCGAACACTCTTAGGTGAATTGTACCTTGGCTCTGGGCTCTGCAGCCATGCCCCTACAGGGGGAATCTTAAGTATATGCTAATAAAGTTGGGCTGTATAAATGGGGGAGGTGTTTGGTAGCAGTCACCACAGTCACCAAGCTAGGATGGGCCCAGCAGTGTGTTGGGGGAAAACCCCACCAGATGCCCCATGTCCAGAGCTGGATGGGCTCCCCCCCCTCAGCCAGACTCCTGGAGCAGATTGGCAGACTGGTGGTAGGGGATGGACAAATGCCTACCCTGGCCCCATGGCATGGGGAAAGGCTATAGCCCTCAGTAGGACCAGACCACCCCCAACTGCAGCCGCCTTCAGGGGACCTAAAACCTTATCCCCACGCCCAGGGCCACCCCACCCATAGGATCCTCCTGCCCAGGGCAGTGGGGCTGCACTTGGCGCAGAGTACCAATTCTGAGCCCCCTGAAGCTAGGGGTGTTGGCTCCCAGCCCCTCTAGATACACCCAGCCCTTGAAGGATGCTCTCCCCTCTGGTGCTGGTTTTGCCCCGGCAATCCCTGCTGCTCCCAGCTGCCTAAGTGCTGGCTAAAGAGGACAGGGGAAAGGCAGAGCAGCTCCCCAGGCTTAAGCCTTCTCCAAGAGGTAGAGGGGGGCTCTGATCCCACCCCAGTCCACAGCTTCCTTCCCTGTCAATGAGGGGCCAGGGTGGCACCAATTTCCCTGTAAACTTGTTCCCCGTGTGTCCCCAGCAGCACTGGCCCCTGTTCACTGCCTCCTGCTGGGTGCACCCACTGTGTACAGCTGGGGCTGCCAGGGGCAGCGCTGCCAAGTCAGTCGGAATAGGAACTACCCCCAGGCCATTGGGGAAAGGTCTGTGCCCCATCACCCTGACCAGGACTGAGAATAGAACCCGGGAGTCCTGGCTCCCAGCTCCCCTGCTCTAACCCACTAGGCCCCATTCCCCTCCCCGGGCCAGGAATGGACCCCAGGAGTCCTGGCTCCGATCCCAGCCCTAACCTTTAGCAGCTACTGCACAGGTGTCTTTCCCAGCTGGTTTACAGTGGGGCCAGCCTTGCCCCTGCAGCCCAGACCTCGGCTTGGTGCTGGCGGGTGTTTCAGATGAGGAGGCTGGCAGGCTTGGCAGGAGCGCATGACACCTCTGGCTGACCCTGTGCGAGGCTGGAGGAGCAGAGGCGGGGACGGGTGGGAGGGTTGTGTTGCTTCCTCCTCTGTTGGCTTTTTCTCCTACAGCATGCAAAGCAATCCAAGATAAAGAGCAGTCGCTCTGGGTAGCGGGGACCCAGAGTGGGGGGCCTCGGGAGGGAGGTACTACCCCTAGGGCAGCCTCCCTTGCAATGGGCATTGAGAGCTGGCCAACCCCCTCCCGACATACTGGGCCCACACACACCCCAGTTCCTAGTACAGGGGGACTCGAGCTTTGTGTGAGGGATCCACTACATGTGGCCCCACTCCACCCCTCCATACTCAGAGCACCCCTGTCCAGCCTAAGGGCTGCCCGCTGCCCTGCTGTGGCTCAGGGGAGGGCCCCCCTGTGCTTGGGCCTTGTGCAGGGTAATACAGGGGGGACAGACTCCTTGCTCTCCCCCTGTGGAATCCAGTGAGGGGATGATACAGCCCCAGCTATATCAGTGGGATTCGGGCAGGGGAGAGCCAGGGGGCCCTAGGCTGAGGGAGGCGCTGATCCCCAACACGCCCTTCCCAGCACAGGGCACAGGAGAGCCTGTGGCAGGGCCCCCACCAGGGGCATTTCTGGCATCCTCCAGCAGGGAGCGATCTGGGGGCTGACAGGAGCAGGGCCCACTGCCTGGATGGAAGAGACTAGGATGACCTGGTGACAGCAGAGCTGGGTCCCCGGGGCTGAGCCAGGAGGGGAGGAGGCCTCATGTTGGAAGATCAGAATAGGACACTGGGGTTCTCACCTTCCCTGGAATCTCCTTGATCTGGTGTAGGTTGGGATGTAGGAGAAATCAGGTTTGGCCCTATTCCCCACACTTCATTACCCTTCTTTCATCTTGCAAAGTGCGCTAGGGCACCTGGGAAAGCCATCCGGATAAGGTGTGTGTGGGTTTGTGCATGCATGTGCTCCGCTGCCTTCTACTGGACATAATAAGAACTACCTATGTGTGTGCCATAGACCCTGTACTGCTCCCAGCCAGCAGGAATTCTCCTGTCACTCAGTTGTCAGGTCTTTAGGAGCAGGTGGAGCAAGGGTCTGTCCCCACTGCCACAGTGAGGTTTTATGGGTACAGGGCAGTGATGTCCAGGGAGTCCCCCCACTAGCCATGGGTCCTTGTTCTCCTTCAGCAGGAGCCTGCGCTGGGAGAGGCATGGCCCCCAGGGTTACGGGGGACCCCTCAGCATGCTTTGTACATTTCAGCCCCATGACTGCAATGGACACATAGCCCCTCCCTAGCCCCCAAACAACACGCTGAGTCCTGGCCAGGCTGTCACAGAGCATGGGGTCTGACTGGCTCCCAGGGAACACCCCCCTTCCCAGGGCTAGTTCTGCCTGTGCCATTTCTATCAGTCATTTCCCCCTAAACCCACAATGGCTGAAAAAGGTACTGGGTGGGGATGGGAGGAAAGATTTCTGCCATCTGTTGTTTTGGGGCAATTCCAGGTTTGGAAGGGGCCCCCAGGGGGTACCCCCAAATGAGCTGCTATTTAGAGTGAGGGGTATCCAACAACTATCCCCCACATTCACCCACCACCTGTAATCCCACAGGGCAAACAAACCAATCAGCTAACCACTCTACTTGCCACTGAGATGCAGTCATCGCCAGGAGGAGGTGAGGTGGCTGTTTGCACAGAAATGACTTCACCTGACACCAAGATGCAGCCCCTTCTGGGGAGGAATGTGGCAACTGTTCAGGAAAGCATGGGACCCACTTTGGTGAAGCGCTCTGTCCTGCAGGGGGAATTTAGGGAAGCAGATGGGAATCACCCATGGTGGAATTTGCCCAGGAAATTGGGATTAACACCCTGACTTTTAAGAAATATACCAGGGTCCGGGTCACATCTGCCAGGCAGCACAGTGGCCTAGGCATCCCACATGGAGGGAATAGCGCCACCTACTGATCCACCAAGAACAACTCAGGTTTGTCCTGACAGTCTCCCTGTGGTTGTCTGACAAGGCCTGGTCCTACTCAGTTGTGCCATCCTGAGTCCAAGCCCCTCTGTCACCCACTGCTACCCAGGTGGTGTTCCCAGTGCAGCAAAGGCTCACACTCACCCAGACTGGCAGGGAAATCCTAGGACTGTCTGACTGGATGGGCCTGGATGGGCTTGGGGGGTTCAGGAAGCTTTTACCCCATCCTGGCTGCTGCCACCTGGGTGTCAAGAGGGAATTGCTCAGGCAGGTGTGGAACTGACCGGGACCAACTCGTCCAGCACAGCTCTGTGCTCTGCCCTGGGCTCCCAGAGCTGGGCACGGCAGCCACGACATGCCTGGCTATTTGGGGTTATTATTCACCTGCTTGGGACTATCTCCAAACCTAGAAACTCCTTAAAATGTTTGTGGGAACCCCCAAGCTGGGAAAGCAGAGGGCTGCGGGTTGGGAATGAGGGGCACTAGCCATTTGTTTGAAGAGAGATAGGTTCATGGCAGAGGGCACTGCATGGTAGGGCATGGCCCTGGAGAGGGCTACACGGACACCTCATGGGCAGCCAGACATGGGAAACCATCCACACAACTGTGCAGCCACCGCTTTGTGCAACCCAATAAACGTGCACGTGCATACACACACACACACACACACACACAGATGCAACCATACCAACTACGCACAGACTCGAAAGGATTCCGTTTTTATCAATAAATATCAGTAGGCGTTGATTTCATCGCACCTAAACTGATGAAAAAATCTGTCTATAAATAATAATCGAAATTCACAGCTAGGCAAAGTAACACAAATGCTACATGAGAAGGTATTTGAGTTTGCTCTAGGGATAATTAGTTGGTACTTTTGACGTGATGTTGACAATTTGTGTTTTAATAGTTATAGAGCTTGAACTTTTTGAATCTCAGTGTCTATTGTCATTGACTAATTATTGTCTGACCCCCCCTTCCCATAAGTTCCCACAACTGTGAAAATTTAAACAAATAAAAATCAGGGGAAATGCCTAAAAATAAACATGCAAAGAATCCAGTGGCACCTTATAGACTAACAGACATATTGGAGCATGAGCTTTCGTGGGTGAATACCCACTTCGTCGGCTGCATGTAGTGGAAATTTCCAGAGGCAGTTTCTCCTCTCTTGGTGTTCACACCTCAGCTGCTAGAAGAGGGCCTCATCCTCCCTGATTGAACTAACCTCGTTATCTCTAGCCTGATTCTGACTTGCATATTTATACCTGCCTCTTTTACAGAGCCAGGGGTAACACGGCTACCCCCTGATACAAAAATAAACATCAATATCATTTGTTGAAATTATAAAAAGTAAAAATTGAATTCTGCCCAGTCTCACTAAACCCCCAACCCCTTGTGCAACCGGATGCACATCCCACTACACATGCAACTCTATATACCTACAGGATACAGACAAACACACCTATGTATAACCAGACACAAACACACTACCATAAACTCACCCACCCCATGTGTAATTATATACACACACGTTCCACACATACACACACATACAACCCTGCACATACACTCCCACATGTGTGCACATACCTCATCTGCAATCATACACCCTCCCTCCACACCGCCCCTCTCCCCAGAAGGTCCAGGGGTCCTCAGTCATGAGGCCTCTCTCATTTGCAACGCCTCTCAGCCGGGTCTGGCTCCTACCTGCCCCCTACCCCCGAGCTCTGGGTGCATTGATCCCTGGGGGAAACACTACTCCCTCCCCACACACATTTAGGCAGAAGGGCGTCAAGATGTCTGAGGAGTACGACATAGTGGGGGGGCTGTGGCCCTTGTAGTTCTCTTCCCTCCCACCAATCCACCTGGCCTGTTATCCCCCACCACCACCTCTCACTGCCTGGCAGGGGGCCAGAACACTCTGCGCTCTTAGCCGGAGCCGTGTGTGACCCCCCCAGGCCTGGCTCTCTGCCCCCTCCACCAGAGACAGGCACAGGCCCCCTAGATCAAGGGGCAGAGAGGGGCCCATGTTCAAGGATTGGGTCCCATCTCTGCCAAAAGCCACCTTGGGAGCTGCTCGGGCCTCCTGTGCTCTGTCCGCTGGGCCCTGCCTGCCGCATCACCCACCCCACCCTGTCCTGGGAACATTGGGCCACATAGCCCTCACCTTTCTCCCCTGCTTCAGAGCCAGACGGCCACTTCCTGGGGAAGGAATGGGGCAACCCCTGCCCCCAAACCCTGGGACCAGCGGATGGGGCTGAAGTAGTGTATGGGACCACGGGGGCGGGGGCAAGTGAGCCCCTATTCCCCAGCCCAGGGCAGCTCCAACTGCAGGAGGGACCTGGCTAGGCTCAGGCCAGGGAAGGTTGTGTAGTGCAGCAGCACGGCCTAGTGGGGACAAGACCCAAGTGCAGGAGGTCCGTCCCACCCCCCCCTACACACACACACGCCTGCGTTGGCTTTCCAGGCCGAGGGGCTGTAGGATTCTGGGCTCGCTCCTTTGCTTTCCAAGGCCAGGAGGGTTTCACCCCCAGACCCTGCAGCATCCCAGACAGGAGTGGGCCTGCCCTGGCAGAGTGCCGTCAAGGCAGGAGGCCTCAGAAGGGGAGCTGGGCCCATCTCAGTGTTGTCACCCTCCGGGTCGGACTGATCACGGCACGGTGCCCCCTGGGCAGGCCAGTCTTGAGGGTGTCACCCTGGGCCAGTCTGATCTCAGCGCCGCGCCGCCAGGGCCAAGCCTGTTTCAGTGGCACCCTCTGGGCCAGTCTTTGTGGTGTCACCCGCTAGGCCGGGCAGCATCACACTCCCGGACCAGGCTGGTCTCAGCGTTGTGGACTCCAGGCCAGGCCGGTGTCATTTCCCAGGCCAGGCTGGTCTTAGCATTGTGCCCTCTGGGTCAGGTCAGTCCCAGCCACGCTGGTAGGAGCCCTGCTAGGTCCCCCCAACACATACACACAGTCAGGAGGAAACAGCTGGACTTCTCGGGGGGGGGGTGAATGTATCGCCTTGACCGAGCCCAGTGTGCTGCGCCAGGGTTCGAATGCACTTGGTTTGGACCAGTTCGGGCTTGTGGGGTAGGCTAACCAGACAGCACGTGTGAAAAATCGGGATGGGAGTGGGGGGTAATAGGAGCCTATATAAGAAAAAGCTCCAAAAATCAGGACTGTACCTATAAAATCGGGACATCTGATCACCCTATTATGGGGTCCTGCGGTTGGAGAGGCCACCTGGGGCACGGCCATGAGTGGAAGCTGCACGGATGGGAAACCGGCCTGTCTGCCGAGCCCAAAGTGCCAGTGAGCCAAGCCCCAGAGTGGGTTGTTTCCTATCCCTGTGTCACTGATGGGGAAAGGCAGGTGCCAGGAGGTGGAGTGGCCCAGTCCAGATCATCCAGGAAGTCCAACAGCTCTGATTGTTAGAGCCCAACTCCCTTCCAGAGCTGGGGCAGAACCCAGGAGTCTTGACTCTCAGCCCCCCCTGCTCTGATCCCACACCCCTCCCAGAGCTGTGGACACAACCCAGGAGTCTTGACTCCTATCCTCCCAGTTCTGACCCAACTCCTATTCCAGAGTTGGGAATGAAATCCAGGAGTCTTGACTTCTAACCCACTCGCCCCCACTACCTTTCCATAACTGGGAAGAGAACCCAGGAGTCCTGGCTCGCAGCCCCCACTGCGCTAACCACTGGCCTGTGGCTCCTCTCCCCTGCCGTTTGACGGTTACAAAGGAACACCGTCTAGCTGTCAGGCCCCCCCTTGTAACCAGTGTCCGCAGGCCTCGCTAGTCAAAACATGGCTGGGAAGTAAAATAAATAAGGCATCAGTGAGCAAAGGCAGAGTAACGGATGTGGCAGGAGATGGATGGAGCCAGGGATAAATCAGCCAGGACGTCCTGGTGGCATCGGACGCCAGAAGAGCAGACGCTCACGAGGTATGTGAGCCCCACGGCGACTGGCCCCCTCCCCCTTGTGTTGGGCTCCATCCAGCGCAGGCAGGAGCTCAGTCTGGGCAGAGTCCAGCCACAGCCAGAACAGGGCATGGGCAGACTGGGCTTCCTCTGGGAGCCTGGCCCGTCTGCCCAGCTCATTGAGGCCTCTGAGCAGCAGCCCCCAGCAGCTGGTGGCTGGGGCTGCCAGGCTGCCACTCAGCCTGTATCCCCATGGGGCTAAGCCTGTGTGCCAGGGCCATGCCATGTCATGATATGGCATCGCAAGGGCACAACAGCTCTCTGATTCCACAGCTCAGGTTCCCACATCATGACCGTCCTCCCTCCTGTCACGGCTCGTTTTCCTAGGAGCACCCCCCTTTAGATCACGACACCCCTTCAGATCATGACTCAGCATCCTAGGTCCTGGTGCACCTTCCCTAGTGTCTCATCCCATCCCCCTAGATCACTGAGCCCCTTCATGTCACAGCACAGTGCCCTGAATCAGAATGGCCCCCCAATATCATGAGGCAGCGTCCCAATGAGTGCGACTCAGCCTTTCAGCACCATCTTGTTCCTTCTTGACTACACCACACAGCAGCCATGGCCATGTGCCCCACAGCTCTGCACACCACCCCCAGGCCAGGCCGTGGCGCTCCACACGCAAGGAGCCCAAGGTCCTTTGGGGGGTCAGGAAATGGGGGAGACTGCTGGAGTTATGGTTGGGTGCCCATTCATGGGGCCGGCGTAAGCCATTTCCCAAGGGGTGGAAGGGCCTGGTGGGCCCCTTGGGGTCCCATTCGTGGAGCCGGCCTTGTTTGAAAGGGCAGTAGCGCCCCATTTGTCAGGAAGGGAGGTTCCTTCACCCTCTCCCCAGCCCCTTTGAAATTAAGTAGCTCTTGTGCCATCTTCCTCTCCCTTTGGGGAGGGGGTCACAGAAGGAAGGAGGGGGAGGTAGGATGTGGAAGGGAGACTCAGTGGGTGCTTCCCTGCTCTGGAGAGCGGCCTGTGGGGTTGGGGGGGCTACCCCGCATGGAAACTCCAACTCCAACCCCACCCCCTGGAGCAGCCTAGCTCTTCTTTGGTCCATTTGCCCCCGTAGTTGTGAGACCTTGCCATAGGGGTTTTCCCAGGAAGGGATTCCAGGCCCGCAGGCAGCTCTAATCCCCCAGCTGGGGCCGCGAGGTGAGTGATGAAGTGCCCAGGAGACGAAGCGCAGCTGGGGGCTGCTGAGTGACGCCGACATGACAAGCCGCCAGCCCCCGGAGATGTATCCCCGTCCGGCAGGGCTGCGTGCCAGGGCCCCCACCCCCCACCCCATTGCGGTCAGGGGCTGGGCTTTCTCCTGACATGAGGTTTCCTGACTGAATGGGACGGGGAAGAACCTCCAAGCTCAGTCCAAGGGCGTTGGCTGGCGTGATCTCCCCAGGCTGGGTCATGCCCCCCACCCCATGGCCCAGTCTCCCCCTGCCCCAAATTGTGCTCTAAAGCCCTCATCCCGTCTGCTTTGCATCTGATATCCATGTGTAATGGATGCAGGGCAAGTCTGCGTGTCCCCGGGACAGCCTTGGGGGGAATCCCATCCCCCGAAAGTCTCTTCCCCTTCCCATTCCACAGATCCCATCAATATCACCTTCTGCTTGCTGATCCCCTCTGGTTTTTCTCCCCTCTCCTCCCACATCCTCTCTGTTTGCAGTATGCAGTGCAGGGTCTATGACATTCTGTTCCGTGAGTCCACTTCTATCCAGTAGGAAGCAACAGCACACATGGGACTAGAAACATGGGGCCAAATCCATCACAGGTTGATTTCAAAAGAGTTATGCCAGGAGATTTGACCCATTTACGAACAAACCACAGACAAACCTCTCATACCTTATCCACATTGATGCTTTGACTGCTTCAAGTAGGGTGACCAGATGTCCCACTTTTATAGGGACAATCCCAACATTTGGGGCTTTGTTTTATACCAGCACTTATTACTCCCCACCCCCTGTCCTGATTTTTCACACTGGCTATCTGGTCACCCTTGCTTCATGCTGCACTCTGGTAATATTTCAGTTTCTGACCCTGGCCCCAATCATGCAGTTGGGTATTGTTATAGCATGCTGTTCGACAGTGTTTGTGTTCCTCCCCAGAAGTGGCAGCATTTCAGTGTCACTGGTAAGCTCTTGACGATGCAATGTAGCATATGCTCAGTAAGAAAGGAGAGATTTTCAAGTTCTTAGCACCTGCAATTGGGGCTGTATTTTCCAAATAGCTCAGCCTGCCAGGTGCACATTGAAAATCTGGTGCTGATTTTGGGTGCTGGGTGCTTGAAAAATCTGTCCCTGAGGTGTTTTGAAACTGAGTGTTTCCAGAATTTGGACGTATTTTTTGTCAAGATGGCAGGAATATTTTTTTCACTGATTCCTGCATTAATAAAAAAACCTATTGACAGAAGGAAAGATCAAGGTGAGACACTACTTTTAAAAACACATTTTGGAACTGAACAATCTACAGGTAACTGGGGAAAAAAGTTTTGCAAAGTTAGCGATAATGATGAAGTATGAGCTGTATTCTTCCAGTGCACACATGAGTCAAGTCACTCAGGTGAGCAGGAGAGCTGGTCAGAAAATACCAATGATTTTTTGTGGATTTTTTTTTTTGCTATTTTTGCATTTTATTCAAATTTCTTAATAAAAAAATCTGTTCAATGACCAAAAAATACAAACCCCCTCCCAGAACTGAAAAATAATTGGGTTTTGATTTGAAAAAATTCAGATTTTGGACACAATTTTTGATGTTCAAAATACGAATTTTTTTAACTTCGAAATTTTTGGTTTCTGTTGGTTCACCAGCAAAATGCATGGAAAATTATTTTTTCCCCACACAAATGTTCGTTTTTGGTGGAAAGCCATTTGTCAGCAAAACGGTGGGTTTTGATAGCAGCTCCATTCATCTTGCCTCTTTTTATCTGTTCTTTATGCAACCCCCGGCACATCAGAATCATTGATGGACAGATTCTCTCTACAAGGTAGGGCAGTTATTATCCTCCTGTTACAGAGGGAAAAATTAAGGCACAAAGCGACTCAGGGTATGTCTACTCTTGGAGCCAAGATCAATTGACTTGGAGACATTTGGAATCCAACACCCTTGCTGGGTTTCCAGAGCCCAAGTGTCTACACTGCTATTTTTAGCCGTGCAGCCTAAGCCTCTTGCAGTTGACCTGGTCTCTGAGATTTGGCACCATGGTTTTTTTCTTTGCAGGGTAAACCCTGAGTGACTTGCCCGAGTTATAGAAGATGCATATGATAGAACAGGGAGTAGGCCTGTGGTTTTCCCAGTCCCAGGCTAGCATATTAACCACTGGACATCCAGTGGCACAAATGTGTGAGCATATGCATGCTCAGATATAATAATGATTGATCATCATTGTTCATCAGTCATTAATAATTGATCATTAATCACTGACGATAATGAAAAACACCCTGTTATCCTTTCTCACATCAGTGTCATTAGCTTGGGGCATTCCGTGAGGATTTGGGGGCGGGAGGAGCATCGCTGTTTTTAAAAAACGGCTCCCAACATCGCCAGCTCTGGCTCGAGAGCTCTCTCTCGTCACACCCCAGCTCCTGGAGTCATGTGATTCTGTGAGTCTTCCCGCGGCAATTTTTTTTTTCACACAGAGTTTCCAGTGGCCCCGGTGGCAGAGAAAAACTTGAAGCATTCAGAAGCTAGCAGGTCGGTGGAAAGAATACAGAGCGGGCTCTTTGTTTAAAATCTCCTGTTTCTTAAGACAGGGTGGCCTCATTTGGAATGCTTGGCATTGGTGATCATTCCGAGCCGAGCTCTGGAGGACTGGAATTCGGGGCTCTGTCCTGGCCCATTTCAGTCGAGGGGGAATTTGCCTCTGAATGTTGCCAAAGTCGAGGGGCGGGGAGGGAGGAGAGAGAGGAATCTTTTTGGAATCATCTTTTTCATCCCAGCCAAGTCACTCATTGTGTTGGGGTTTGATTTAACGGCCTTAAAGGAAACAAACCCCGCTGCAGATTCCCCTCTTGGCAAGCTCCTCCACACGCCTGCTGGGCTTTTCGCTTTGCCAGCTCATTAACTCGCAGGCTCGCCATGCGGCTCCCCCCGCCAGCCCATCATACAGCCACAGCTTGCAACAATCAGCCCGACCCAGCCCCGACATCTTCCCTCCTTGCCCCGCCTCCCAGACAACTGGAGTGTTAAACAGATGGTCGCTTCGTCTGGGCGGCGCTCCCTGGCCTCCAGGCCTGCACCCGTAGCTGGCTCATTTTGTGATGGAAGTCTTGTAAGGCAGCCCCCGAAGGCTGATCCTGTCCCGTCTTTTACTGCCTTCGCTCCTGGTGTGCAGAAAAACCCATAAACCGAGCAAGGATGTTGTAAAACACCAAAGCTCAGCTGGGGCAGGGGACAGATTCTCCCAGGCAGGTGTCAGGGTTGATAATTATGAGCCAGGAGCTGCCAAGATCCAGTGTAAATTTCCACGGCGGGTGGGGCTCTGTCCCCCTCTCACAGATCTCGCCATGCAAATGGAGGGGCACTCCCTTTATGGTCCACCAGGGTCTGCTGCTAATGTGCTACTCTTAAACATGGGGGGTGGGGTCGATGCTTTTACACCAACCTCTCAGGTTTGGGGGCCTGAATGGTCAAAGGAAACTTTCAGCCACCCTCTGCGGTGATCAGCGTGGGGGGGAGTTGTCTCTGGCTACCTGCTCGCCTCCCTCTCCAGGGCTGAAATCCCCTCAGCTCCAACCTGAATGGATGCTTTGACATTAGAAATCTAGGCCTGTCTACCCTGGGAGACTCTGGGGAGGGCTGGAGAGCTGATGGCTTCAGAGCCAGCACAGGGAGGGAGGGGGGTCCACCGAGTGGGGAGTCACAGGGCCATTTGGGAAGCCAGGCTACGGCCCTACCCTGCTGTGTGTTTTGCGGACAAATCTCTGTGGCTTTGTCCAGACAGACCATGAGCTCTTTGGGGCAGGGACTGTCTCACATTCAGCGTCTGTGCAGCAACATGGGGCCATGATCTTGAGGCCTCTAGGTCAGGAGCGGCGCCAGGGTTTCTAGCATTCTAGGCAGAATTCGGAGGCCGGCATTTTGAGCACACCCTATGGGGCGCGCGGGAGCTTCCAGTTCCATTCCCATCGTGCCGCCGAAGAAGAACCCTCCACCAAAATGCCGCAGGCAACAGCGGCAGTCACTGAGCTGCTCAATTGCCTGCCGCTATTTTCTGCGGCACGTCGGCAGAAGGTCCTCCTTCGGCGGTGCGACGGGAGCGGAACCGGAAGTTCCCATGCGCAGCGCACAAAATGCCGACCCCCGAATCCTGGCACCCTAGGCGACTGCCTAAGGTAGCCTAATGGAAGCGCCAGCCCTGCTCTAGGTCACATTTCAATTCAGGAGCTGAGGTGCTCAGCCCATCCTACTGCTTTCCTAAGTGAATGGAGGGTGGAAAGTCACCAAGCAGATTATTGAGCCCACGGGGCAGGGTGCCTGGCAAGCATCCAAATCTGCCCTGCAGGGGCTGAACAAAGAGGGAGAGGTTCTTTGCATTACTGCAGGCTCTAGAGGCTTCAGCCAAGGTCAGGGACCCATTGTGCCAGGTGCTGCATAGACACAAAGCAAGAAACATTCCCTGCCCCAAAAAACTCTCAGTCTAAATAGTCAAAGGGCAGGAGGGGAAATTGAGGCACAGAGAGGGGAAATGACCTGCCCACTATCACCCAGCAGGCCAGAGGAAGAACCAGGAATAGAACCCAAGTGTCCTGAGTCCTAATAACAATCCCACTCTATGATGCTCTCATTATCCAGATATAAGCCTGATCCTTTTTCATAATCCTTCTAAACGCTTGGTGTTTATGATATCATGTGGCCATGAGTTCCACAGGTCATGCGTTTTGTTTTCAATGTGCTGCCTTTCAGTTTCGTTGCAGTGAGAGAGAAGGTGAACAAAGTACCCGACCCCCCTTCTCTAAAGCAGTTATTTCACATCCCTCTATCACATTCCCTCTTGTTCACCTCAGGGAGCTCAAGCTGTTCAGCTGACCAAAACAAAGCTCATAAGGTGACCTGAGGATGGTGTGTAAGCACCTTCACGGGGAGAAAATCCCTGGTAGTAACGAACTTTTTAGTCTAGCAGAGAAGGGCCGAACAAGAGCCAATGGCTGGAAGAGAACCCCAGACACATACAGGTTAGAAATAAGGCCCATGTTTGTCACCAGTGCGGGTGATTAACCTTTGGGACAAACTCCCAAGGGAAGTGGTGCATTCTCCATCCCAGACAGGCTGCCTTCCTGGAAGAGACGCTTCAGCCAGACACAAATTATTGGGCTCCGTGAAGGGGTGACTGCATGAAACGTAGTGGTCTCTGCTGTACGGGAGGTCAGACTAACTGATCTAATGATCCCTTCTAGCTTTAAACTCCATGGATCCCTTTGCATCTGTCAGCACTGAATTCCCTCTGCCCATTCCCCTAGCTCGGGCAGGTCTCTCTGAAGCTGCCCAGGCGTCTCTGGACTGGACTAAGCCAGATCGTCTCGTGTCACCTGCAGTTTTTGCCACCTCACCGCCCAGCCTCTTTTCCAGATCATTAATCAATATATTGAACTACAATCCTACTACAAAACCTTGGGGCATCCACAGTTAACCTATGACCACAATGAAAATTAACTGTGTATTCCAGTTCTTTGTTTGCTTTGCCATTCTCTGATCCGTGACAGTCCTTTACCTCTTACCCCGTGAGTGAAACACTCAGGGATACATAAAAGTCCATAGGCTAATTCTCTCCCCCTACCTCCCGCCCCGTCCCCTGGATGGTCGTCTGAGCCTCAACCAATACAAATAACTCCAGTTTGTACCTTACAAAGCTCCGCAGCCCTGGGAGTTGTATCAGGCTGATAGCTGTATTCCAACCATCTGATTCAACCTAGCTGCACCGGCAACCGCTGATTTACCTGTTTCCCTTTCTACATTCCACTGATCCACTTGGCCAAACACCTCTGGCCGAGGCTACTTGTCTGACAGAAGCCAATGTCTCTTTCACAGAGTCATAGAGTTTAAGGCCAGAAGGTTGTTCGATCATCTAGATCAGTAGTTCTTAACCTTGAGGGCTCGCATGCCCTGAGGGAACGAGATGCCCTTTCTGGGGGTGCGAGACATGCTAGATTTTTTTAGAAGGTAAATCATCGAAAACACAAATTAAGCACAAGCACGTAAGCACAACTACTTTGTTTCATACATACAACCTATGTGTTTATTAACATTATACTTTTTTAACGATTACTGTAATATGCAAACAAAAAATATATCTAGGTTTAAAGAACTGACCTACTTCAACCATTTTTGATAAGGACTGTGAGAACATATTTTGAGGATCAAAGGGGGGCAGGCTTCAGTAAAGGTTAAGAACCACTGATCTAGTTAGACTGACCTCCTGAGTAGTACAGGCCCTTACCTTCCACCTTGTTACCCCTCTACCGAGCCCCTTAACTCATGTTTGCTAAAGCAGCTTCCGGAAAGACCTCCAATCTGGATCTGAAGCCAACAAAGGACAGAGAATCCACCATTGCCCTGGGGAGTTTGTTCTAGTGGTTAATCACCCTCCCTATTAAAAAATCTGTGCCTTATCTGTCTGTAAGTCTCACAAGGCTGATCAAGGGTTTTAGTCCTAGTCACAAAGGTTGGGTTTCTTTTTAGATATGCACATACCAATCCCACGCTGTTCTGCCCCAGTGAAATGAACCGAGTTACACAGGTGTAAGCCAGAGTAACACAATGGGGAATCTGGCCTATGCGTTTTAACCCTTCAGCAATGAACATTCTTCCCCGGGTCAAACAAGCCGGAGAAGCAGGTATTACAAGACATTCCTGGCCAGCTGTTTATGAGAACAGGTGTCTTTTCTTCCTGCACCCCCTTTCATCCATCAGACCCAGAGAGAACAAGGCGCATGAGCAAGCAGCCGCATCCCCCAAAGCGATTCTCTCTCCTGGCAGGTTTCAGCACAGCCAGCTTGAACTGTTCACGTCAGCGACAATCCATTATACCTGGTGTCTCTCTTTCTGGCCACCCAATCGTGACCCCTGCCTGGCTCACCCTGAATGCACCCTGTGTCCCAAGCACTCACCACGACAGCGCGTTTTCAGTCCAGGGGGTGATGCTGGCAAGCGGCACTTTGTTTCTTTGCGTTGTCACATTGTTTCATTCCCGGTCCTGGTTTGGCTGAGTGAAACAAGGAGAAGAACGAAAAGCGAGTCACAAGGAGTGATCTTGCTGGTTAGGATTACCTGATGAATTGTCCTGCAGGAGGAAGTTTTGGGGGTTGGGATTATTCACACGCATATGTGTGCATGCACAAACAGGCGTGAACACGCACCCATGCACGTACCCCTGGGCACATGCAGAGATGCACCCACGTGCACGACCAGGCATAGGCAAACACACACGTGTGCGCACGCACACGTATAAGCCCATGCAGAAACGTGAGCACATGTGCACACACCCATACATGCACGCACATACACAAATACACACACACACACTAACATCACAGCAAGTATCAAGCAAGGTTGGACGTTCCACCTCCAGGCTTGCAAATTCCACCTTTCTCCCTTCCCTTCCAGATGCATTCCCTAGGCCTCTCATACAAGGGGTTTGCTGCCCCCTGCTGGATGCTGGCACGGAGAGCTACTGTGGCTGCACTGATGCCTGGGACCCTGCCAGCTTGAAAGAGTCCCGGGGTGCAAAGCGAAGGGCAGTGCTGCAGAAATTCACCTGGACACAGGGCCCTGGGGATGGAGCTCCAGTGAACGCCAGATCCAGGCCGCTGGGGCAGCCCTAAGGACCGGAGCATCCAGCCCTGCTATGGGGGGGAGAGGGCGGATAGGACTGCGCAGAGGGGCAGTATCCCGGCCCCCTAACACCTTTGGGAGCACAGTGGGGACCTTGCTATCTGGGCTCTGGCTCTAAGATGGGAGAATTTATCTGACTCCCCACCTCAACTACACATATTTTTCTGGGTCGAGCCCATCTCCAGTGCAGACCACACCCCAAAGGCACTAGTGCCCTGCCCTACCCCAAACCCTAACATCGGGGCTGCCAGGTGTACATCACAGGCCATCTCCCAGTCACCCTTCTCCCCGCCCGTCTCTTCTCGTTAGCTCAGGGATTTATCCTTCCCAGCCCATAAACGGGCATTTAGTGTCTCCATTATTGTTTATGGGCCTGTAAAATTTAACTGGTTCCTATTAGAGTGGCCCTGGCCCCAGCTGAGGCAGGGAGCCAGGAGTGGGGGAGGGGTGAATGGAAGGAGAGAGGAGATGGGCAGAGCCCAGTTCTTAGTGACCCTGGGAGCAGATCTTAGCCAGCACAGGCCCCAGGGTGGGGCAGAGACCAGAGCTGGAGGTGGGGCAGTATGGGTACCAAAGCTGGGCCCCTGCACAGCCCAGGTCGGTGTAGATTCTGGGTTTGGGCAGCAGGGGCTAAGGATGACTAATGGGAAGGAGAGCTCCATGCCCGTGTCCCTTCCAGCAGTGGAGACAACGATTCTGTCCCTGGTCTCAGAGGGATAGATCCTGGAGCAGGGCATGGGCTCTCACTGGATCACGCTCTTTGCGCTTAGACCCAGCTCCCCTCTATGTCCTAGCACCACCCCGCCAGCCACCGCACCTGCTCCTCAGAGCACCCTGGGGAAGGATCATGCCTCATGGGAGCTTGCTCTGCACCAGGCAGAGCTATCAAGATTCTGGTGCCCCAATGGGATAGTCCCCATCTCCCCTGGCTACTTCACATCCATAAAGTCACTCCAGATGTTTGGGAGACACTGAGTGAGGTTATGGCATCTCTGAGCAAGATCTCCAGCTTTTTGGGATGGTCTTAGCATGGTCTCCAGATGTTTGCAAGAGTCTGAGGGAGCTCTCCAGATGTTTAGGCAACTCTGAGTGAGGTCTCTAGATGTTTGGGAGGCTCTAAGCAAGGTCTCCAGATGTTCAGTAAGGTATGAACGAGATTTCCAGATGTCTGGGATCTCTGAGCGAGGTCTCCAGATGTCTGTGCAACTCCAAGCAAGATCTCCAGATGTTCGAGGAGGTCTGAGAAAGATCTCCAGATGTTTAAGAAGGCCTGACTGCTTCTCCATCTGTTTAGGATGATTTAAGCAAGATTTCCAGATGTCTGGGATGGTCTGAGCAAGGTCTCCAGATGTTTGGGTGGCTCTGAGCAAAGTCTCCAGATGTTCAGGAAGGTCTGAGCGAGGTTTCCAGGTGTTTGGTGTTTTCAAAAAAAACCTTCCATTTTGGAAAAAAAAAACCTCAAGAATTTTCCACACACAAAAACCACATAGAAAAAGGGTCTGTTGTCACCCTGAAGAGTTTTTAGAACAGTAAGTGTCACCCAGATCTAGATTTCATTCAGTTCACTGATGACAGAAATAAGTCAGGTCGGTTCCATCCCTGGGGCTACCCCACACACTCCCAGGGGGAATGTGTCCCATCATCCTTACACACTGGCAAGGAAAGATCAGGCCTGTAGTGCAGCCAGAGATCAGGTGCGTGACTGGTTAGTTCTACCTAGACCATGTGGAGACACTGCCCAGCGGTAGGCTGGGAGCTGGAGAACAGAGAGAATGCCAGTGTTTGCAGACAGCAGCCTCTCTCCCCAGTGGATGTGGCAAGATCTGAGATCCTTTGTTCTGTATTTGTACAGCACCTAGCACAGGCTCCTACATGCTAGCATAATACACCTAACAAATAACGGACAGCACCTAGCACACTGGGGTCATCCAGGACTGGAGCCCCTAGGCGCTACCACAGTACAGATAAGAAGGAGGAGACCCATGCTCAGCTCTGCCCTGACCCCTGGAGGGGTGGTGAGCATAAATTCATCTGTGTCTAGCAAGTGGAAACTGCTCAAAAATTCTTCAAATTAAAGAAAATTCTTCAAAATCAAACATTTTGCAATTTTTTTTTCATTTTTTCCAACATTTCTCCAAGGTTTTCGGCAAAACTGGAATTACACAAATGGTGCTTGTTTGTTGTTTCTTTCCTTTTTCCTTTTCCTATTGGGTCACATTTTTCTTGTTCTTTTGCCTCCTTCCTTTTTCCTTGTTTTCCTTCCCCCTTCCCTCCCTTGGCTTTTTCCTTTCAAGAAACGTCTCCAAGCCGATTTCCTCTTCCTGCGGTTATCAAAAGTGGGATGGGGGTGAAAATTTGGTCCATTTCACCCCAGCGAAATGAAAACAATTACAACATTTTTCATAGAACGGGTGTATCCTTCTGTCCTGTAACCTCCATTAGCAGATGCTTAGTGGCTGCCTGCACTGCAATGTAAGGTTAGGGTTCAAACCCAGACTCCTCTTCCATTTACACCCAAATCCCGCTAACCCCAGGCCCCAGAGCCCCACAGGGGTCAAAGGTCTGAGCCTGACTCAAGGAGGACCCAGGGTTTAAGCCCTACTGCTCTGCAGTAGACGCATCCCCACTGGACTCATGCTCTGGGTGTCCAGCAACAGAATCCCACAATCCCATGGGCCCCCACACAGTCAAGTTTGGTGGACAGTCAAGTTTTCCCACACTGCAACGTGAACAAAGGGCTGGGGCGACCACATTGTGGGAGGGAGCTAGGAACACTGGGATATGGGTGGCTGGGGTCAGACCCACATAATGCAGCATAGAGGCTGCAGACTTAGGTTGGGACCAATGTTCAATTCTTACCCTGGGGTTACAAATGAGTGTAGATGCTCAAGCCCTAGATTAACAAACACAAGGTCTGCTAACTTGAGTTCTACTAACCCTGGGCTTACAATATATTGTGGACATACCCTTAGGGTCTGTCTTCACTGCAGAGTTAGCCTGGGTTCTTACTCCGGTGTTGCCCCTTTCTCCCCTATCCACACACAAAACTCTCTCACCTGAGTTTAGTGGTGCTTTAAACCCAGGCTAGCTGGCCCAGCTGGGGTTTGGGTTAGATAGCAATTTCATTCAGGCTGGAACCCACCCACTTAGCATTGGGGACACAGGCTAAACCATGGGTAGGCAACCTATGGCACGTGTGCCGAAGGCGGCACGCGAGCTGATTTTCAGTGGCACTCACACTGCCCGGATCCTGGCCACTGGTCCGGGAGCTCTGCATTTTAATTTAATTTTAAATGAAGCTTCTTAAACTTTTTAAAATCTTTATTTGCTTTACATACAACAATAGTTTAGTTATATATTATAGACTTATAGAAAGAGACCTTCTAAAGACATTAAAATGTACCATTGGCACGCGAACACCTTAAATTAGAGTGAATAAATGAAGACTCGGCACAGCACTTCTGAAAGGTTGCCGACCCCTGAGCTAAACTGTTGGAGTGATGACAGTCCTCCAGCACCTTCCCACAATTCCCCCATGGACCCCGAAGGACAGACACGTTCTCCCCCAGTTCACTGGGAAAGAAGCGCAGAGTGCCCCTGCTGAGTGCAGCACAAAGAACCGTGGGATATGTCCCCAGACGTCCGAGCAACACACACAGGGGAGCGCCGCATCAGCGACGGCCCAGTAACTTGGCTAATGCTTTGCAGTGTGGCTCCTCACACCCAGGCAAGGCTAACCAGGGAGCTTAGACCCAGGTGCCAATCACACAGATGAACTCGCCAGCACCCCCCTTCATCCCCCGTAGAGACAGGTAAAGCAGTCTGGCAGGAATCACTAGGTGGCGCTGTTATACAAAGTCATACCAGCTCTTTTTCTCAGCATGCCAACAGTATTCAGTCTGTAAGAGATGCTGCGTTGTTGTTAGCTGTGTGATTTGGTTTCTTTGTCAGGGAGCTGTTGCAAGCAGCAAGAGTGTTTTGGTCCCTGCCTTCATCTCTCCAGCTAGACTCAGTCTTTGGGGCCCATATACTCCCTGAAAACTGGGCATGGGTATTTGAGCTGAGAGTTTGGACCAAGGGGTTTGCCTGCCTGCTGTTTGTGACCACCTCTGTTCTGGGACAGTTGAATAGATATAGTGTAAATAAGTATTTCTGCTAAGAAAAAAATACAGAGTCACTGATTTCTCTTCCACTGGGAAATTAACCTGCAAGTCCCTGGCAGCTGCTACCGCTTGGCAGAGACACCATGCTATTATTTGATTTCTACATCAGTTAGGTGTCCCACCGCCTGCAGCCATGACTAAAGGATGCTCTAAATGTTATGGCACAGCATAGGCAGTCAAGACAACTGGGATCTATTCCCAGCTCAGTCACTGCCTCAGTTTCCCCTTCTGCCAAACAGGGATGATGATACCGACACATGGCACAGGAAGCGTGGAGGTGAAGCTTATCCATCCCAGCGAACCCCACCAATGGAGGCAAATAGGAGACATTATGGATATATAATAATAATCCCAGGCTGTTTTCATCAGTAGATCTCAAAGAGCTTCGCAAGTAGAGCAGTATCATTAGCCTCAGTTTACAGATGGGTTTATTAATTTGCCCAAGGTCACCCAACAGGCCAGCATTGGAACAGAAGTGGTTCTCCTGAATCCCCATCCTTTGCTGCATAGGCACAGGAAGTAGGGGTGCAAGGGGTGCTGCAGCACCCCCAGGTTTATGCGGCCGGGCTCCAGTCCCCGGCTCAGGTCCTAGGGGCCGGCCCTGTTCCCCAACCACTGACTCCACGCATAAAACCTGGGGGTATTTCCTGCACCTATGCCCTGCTCCCGGCCCTCCGCTTGCACTCTGTTCCCCAACCCCTTACCTGGTGCTTGGGTCCCAACCACTGGCCCCACTCTCCAGCTGCTGGCCTCATGCCCAGGGCTCAGCTCCTGGGGCCCCGGCTGCCGGCCCCACTCCCCGGCTGCTAGACCCATGCCCAGGGCCCCACATCAGGCCCCATCCCCTGCTCCCAGGCCTCCACTCCCAGGCCCCCAGGCCCAGCTGCCGGCTCCCAGGGCTTCACTCCAGGGCCATGCCCCCAGACTCACGACCGGGGATCTGTTCTTGGCCCTGCACATGGGATCCCAGCTGCTGGCCCCTGCCTGGGGCTCCACTCCTGGCCCTCAGCTGTGTCCTTGGCCCCCTTACCCTGTCTGGGTTCCCTCCTCCCAGAGACACGGCCCTGCTCCCAGCCTCAGCTCTGGGGGATGGGGTGGATGGGGTAAGGGGGCAGGCTTTCAGCACCCCCACTACTAAAAATGCTCCATCGGCACTGCTTTGCTCTGATCACTAGGCAGCATGACAATTCCTAGCCTCGCCTTGCTATGTTTTATAATGTCCTGCTAAAGGTGAATGTTTTCCATCGATACAAATTTGGGGGTGGGAATATTTGGAAAGAAGTGTTGCTATTGCCCATAAAGAAGGGTCAGTGTTATCCATTATCCCATCACTTCCCTGGGATCAGTCCTGAGTAAAGTCAATGGAAACACAGTGGGTTGACACTGGGGTAGGAGAGGGGGAGAGAGATTTGAATCAAACCAGAGACAAAACCAAATAAACACCTGGATCCAACCCCCAAAAACCCATTCCCAAAAACTTTCAGTGCTGGTGCCACCCCTTTAAGTGGCTGAAGAAGAACCTTGGAGCTGAACACCAGATTCTTGGATTATTCTAGTCTCTCTCGGCAAAGCCCCTATTTTCTCTGGCTCCCCCCACCCCAAACCCAAAGCTGACAGGGCCAGAGTCTGATCTCAAGACCACCCCCGCAAAGTCCAGCGATGACCCTGGGTTTACCCTGGCCCAACCAGGATAGAGATCTGGGCCCCGCTAACCTTGTTGCGTCAACTGTAATTGAATTTCCTGCACAGGGCACTGGGCCTTTTCGCAACACCCTGCTCTTTCTCCTGTCAAACCTGACAGGCCCCCCCTCCCCACCCCGTCCCTGTCCCTTCCCCTGCCATAAACCCATCACAGCCTGTCTCTTAATTGTCCGATGCCCCAGCTGCCTGGTTGGGAGCAGAGAGGCCTTTGCAGAGTGAAAGCAGATAAACATCTCCCGGGGGCTGTGCTTTGTTGAGGTCCAACTTCCAAACGACCCCCCGCAACCCACCCAAGAGAGGGAGTGAAGCCCAGGGTGGGAGGGGAAGGCCCTGCCCCAACCTGGAGTGAGCCAAAGTTGCAGCCTTGCATTCCTCAAGCCAGGCCTCATGCTAAGGTATTTATGGCCACTCCCCCGCTGCTGGCTTTTTATTGCACTTGATTCTGAGCCTGTGAGCCGTCCTGGCAGAATTGTCTGTGCTCAGCCTCTTTGGAAAGAGCCCAGTGCTGGGCCCCTTTGAACCAGGTAATTAGCCCATCTGCCTTCCCGGAGGGGCGTTCCTTCCCCCTGCCTGGCTCCTGGATAGACAGCCCAAGGTCTGCCTGCGACACCCGCTGGATTGAGCCAGGCCGGAGGGAGGAAATGACACTGCGTTTCAGGGAAAAATCAGGTGCGACGAGGAACGCTCTTCGCTCCTGTGAATTGAACCCACCGGTGGAAATCTGGAGTCACTCCACCAGGTGCTTACCCCGGTGTAAATCCAGTATGCAATGGCGTCAGGCTGAAGTCACTCCACCAGACAGGTTCTGAGCTTGGGGAGACCGGTTTAAATCCTGAATCACCCCACTTGGCCAGCTCGGATCCCGGCGACGCGGGTGTAAAGCTGAAGTTAATCTACTCTTGGGGACACTGGTGTAAATCCGGAGTCACTCCATTTACCCTAAGACCAATGTCTGGGAGAGCAGGAATTTGCCCTCTAGTCCCCCCACTTTTAATGGGGGGAAGAACCAGCCGGTCTCCTAGTCAGGTGCCCTTGCCCATAGCATCCTAGACACACACCTCAACCTGGACTTGAGGGAGAGCCCTCTGGTGTGCTGAGCGCAGAGTGGCAGCTCCTTGCATCTCATGCATCCTTCCCTGTAGCATCCAGGTGGCTGGGCAGAGGAGTGTCAGGACCAAGGGATCTCTCAGTTTCAGGCTGACTCTGCCATCTCCCCAGGGATGCCTGGCCAGCTGTATAAGCTCAGCGTCTCCAAGACAGAGCTCTGGATATTCCCCCCTCAAACTCTCCCTCTTCTCAGGCCTTGCAGACACCCGCCCTGCCTGTCGCTCCGGCCTGTAACCTGGGCATCACCTTCGCCTCGGCCCTGTGTCTAGATCCGTCCAGACCGCGTCTGAAGCCCACTGAGAGCTGGCTTTCCTCGCCGTCCGCAGAGGCTCGTCTAGCGTCCGGATCACTGCCCCCTCCTCCCTGGCCCTCTCCTGCCCCACATGCATCCCTCCAGCTCACTGCTGCAAAGATCTTCCTCCCAGCCCAACCCCCCTGGTTCCCCCTGCTCCGGCACACCCAACACAAGCTTCCAAGGCCCTTCACGGCTGATCCCCACCTGACATATCACCACTGGAGAGATCTCGGTGGCCCGGGATGCCAACATTCCATCACCCACCTCTTAGATCTGCAAACAACCCCCTCCCCAGTCATCTGGGAAACGTTCAACAAAACCTTCAGCTGAGGAAAAGCCGGGCTTGGAACCGAGTGCTTTGATGTCGTAGGCACATGCCCAAATCACTGGGCTGCTGGCCGTCCGGGGGCTGGGCTTTCTCTCGCCGGCTTTTTGACAGGCTTGGGTTCATGCCACCTTGAAATGAAACCATTTCCCAAACCTCCCCGGTTTTCCCAAAATGGAGCTGTTTTTTTCCCAGCCAGCCCGTCCGTCAAACTCTTCTCTGCCATGACGCCTTGACACTGGCTAGGAAACCAGGGACCTCTGCCCACCCGACTGACCAGCACTGTCACTTTCTGCTCCCCTGCTTGTCAGTCTGCCTCACCCCTCCATCTCATGCCCAGATTGTGAGTCTTTCATCTTTTTGCTCTGTGTCTGGAGAGCGCTTAGCACAACCGGGCCCTGCCGGGGGCTGCTCAGAGCTACCCCGAACCAATTGACCGTCAGTGATAGCACTGATCTCTGCATGCGTATCACGTTCGATGGGGCTCACTGCTGTTCATCTACAAACAGTCTTGTGTCCCATGGAACGTAGAGTCTGTGAGACAAACAGAGTCTGCTCTCAAATGCAGCCAGCTCTGGGGTGGAGGGCAACAGCCAAGTAGACAATAGACTGCAGGGGAGGACGCTTTGGGGAAGTGCTGAGGGGTCTGCAAGGAGCAGGCAGGGTCTTAGATTTTAATATTTCATAGGAAAGATCCACATGCAATAATGTCATAGGAGCTCAGTAGCCAAGTGTCTTGACACACGAGCCCTTTGTCTTTGCAGAGTTGGCTCCATAGAATAGCTAAGGGCCATATAACATGAGCTGGGTTCTCAGCTCCAAAGCCCTTCTGGCCATGTCACAAAACCACAGAGTGACACGGGACTGCAACAGGAGAGGGTGGGCTCTGGGTCAGGCTAGATGGGCATTGGCAGAGCATGGAGGCAGGGTGGGGTGGGAGGGTTTGAAGGACATTGGTAGAGTTCTGCATCTATTTTACCTTCTGCAGTCCTTCACTGATCCCTGCGTTTTCTTAGTTTTAAGCCAGTGAATAGCTATGGGAAGAGTGAGAGAGAGAGAAATCAGCAGCCCTGGTAGGTCCCTTCTCCCCACCCAATGCAGGTCTCTCTCCTCATTGATACTGTGGGTTAATTTCCTTTTTGCCAAGCTGCACCCCAGGACCAGCGGCCGGGGGAGCTATTCATGCCGGGTTAACTGGGCCTTTGATGCAACTCGAAGGCAGGAGTGAGGCACTGGAACTAGCTCTACCGATTCCTCAGGATCGGTTCTCAGTGGCCAAGAGCATTTTGAGCTGGGAAAAGTGGCCAGGTTCATGGTCCTGGCTCCCAAGATGCCAAAGATGCCCCCCAGCAACCCAAAATTGGGGCAACACGAGCCAGCTGCCTCGCAGCTGGGACGAAAGGGGAAGCAGGGCTGTAAGGCTTGGCAGTGTGTCCTTGTACGTCGCCCACCCTGCACCCCACCTCCTCACAGCAAGAGCCCTGACCCGGGGCACAGGGCCTGTGAGGACCATCAGGACCCAGTATCCTCTCAACCCCTGATCCCCACCAGCCGGACTCGGTGGCCGTCCCCGACCCCAGAGGATGAAGAGGCTTCAGAGGTCTGGGCCAGACCGGATTCTGAGCCACTGACCTCGAGGGATCCTTGCTAGTGTTGAGGGGCTGACAACCTGGCCCCGGTCTGACCACAAGGCCCTGCCAGCCCGTGCTGGGGTGGGCAAAGGGCAGGCCGGGGGAGCCATCTGTCTGTTCTCAGGAGCCATGTTTACACAGAAGGTTTTGCAGGGCGGGTGTCTGGGATTTGCCAAGGGGGACCGGAGAGCACACACTCTCCCACCCGTCCGGCCAGGGGGAGAAGGGGGGTCTGGGAGCCACTCCCGTCTGCCTGTCTGAGTTTGGATCAGCTCCGGTGGCCATAAATCAGCAGGCGAGACGGTGGGAGGAGAGCGGGTGTTGCACGGGGGCCTCTGGGGCAGTTTTATGGCCATTCCATCGGTGTTAAAGGGCAAGACCCTTAATGAAAAGCCTCGGCATCCGTCTCCGGGCTCCCACCCCCTGTGCTTAGCAGGGCCGTTTGGCCCAGGGATTTATGTCCCCACCTACCTGGATCTCTTCCCTTCTCCCCTGAGATGTGGGGAGACCTTGATCCCATCTCTTGCTCTCTCTGTGGCTTGAACTTTCAGGCCAGGCCTGTGGTTCAGCTCCTCACCCTGCTTACATCACAGGGAGCCCCATGACCCCTATGACTCCCTCTGGGGAGGGGGATGCTCACAGGGGCTGTCAGATGCTGTCACAGCCAAAGGACGTGGGGCCTGGTTCTGATCTCACTGGTGCAGCTTTGGTGCCAAAGTGGGTCTGGAGGGGGTCAGATCCCCAGCTGGGGTAAATCAGTGGAGCAACGCTGGCTGACCCCAGCTGAGGATCTGTCCCGTGGACATGCCTGATTTGCACTGGTAGGGGGACACAGCACAGCAGGCTCAGGGCCATGAATATCCAATGGTGGTTTTGCCCAAATTTGCTTCCCTGGCCACTTCTCAGAGAGATTCTGACTGCGCCGTCTCCTGGCAGAGACCCCGGGAATCAAACTCCCCAATGGCGGCTGCTGGCTACGTTCTCGGGCAGCCCCACTCGAAGAGCGACACTTGTTCGTCCAGGGGCTGGAAACAGCCCCGCAGGACCCTGTGTGATACCCACACCCATTGTGGTGCTCTGTCCCCCTCTAGTGGTGGCTGGGCCTACTTACAGGTTCACCAGCATGTGTCTGCAGAGGTGGGTCTTCTAGCTCAGGCTGTAGCAGGGTCTTGTCTTGGAGCCAGAGGCTGGCGCTTGGGTTTGATTCCCCCAGCCAACCCTGCACCCCATGGGTGTGTAATATGCATCCAGCCTAGATTCCCCAACGCTGTCGCCTGCCCCGCCATCCCTTACCCACACACCATGTGCCTCTGTCCATCCTGCTGGAACCCCATCAAGCCAGTGACCCCCTGGACCTGCCAGCGGTAGAGAGATTGTATGTGAAGGGAGGAGCTGCTGGAAAGAGGCCACTGTGTCCCCCGACAAGGGAAAGGGGAATTCCAAGATGCCCTGACGTTGTTCCATGCCCGTCCCTGCTGCTGGGTTTGTCATTTAGGGGAATTCCAAACAAGGCAGGACATTTTATCCACGTGTGTGGTTATTTTGCCTGGCCCTGTGTGACCCACCACTTTAAGCTGGCGTTTCCCATTGACTGAAGGAAAATATACATGGGGGAGAGCGGGATTCCAGCTGGGGCGGGTGGGCAGATGCACAGGGAGAGCTGTTGTGTTGCTATGGAGGGTTAAAAACATTTTGTGTTTCTGTGGCACATTCCACCCACAGCTAGAGCCGGGCAAATAATGGGTTTTTCCACTCACTGGCGGTTTTGATAAATTGGGGAAAAGGATCGGAAAAACAACCCTGAAATTTCAGGCATTTTTTACTTTTTTTTTTTAATAAAAGCAAAAAATAAAAAACCAACGAAGAACTAGATTTACAAAAGCCAAGGAAGAGAAGATGCCATTGCCACTGGCCCTCAGCTGGACTGTAGGAGACCCAGGTTCTAATCTCCATTCCGTAGCAGGGATTTGAACAGGGATCTCCCACCCCACCCCTTAGCAGGAGCTCAGCTGGTTTAGTGCCTTGTTCCCTTTAAGAGCAACTGGACCAGCCTGCTGGTCAGTGCCACTTCGAGGCACTAGGAGCTGGGATTTCTGCCACTGGGGGACCTAGCTTTGAACCCTGCTGATGGGCATGGCCCAGCTGGGAGCAGAACCCAAGAGTCCTGCATTAGGATTGCCGGGCATCCGGTTTTCGACTGGAACGCCAGGTTGAAAAGGGACCCTGGCGGCTCTGGTGAGCACCGCTGACTGGGCCATTAAAAGTCCAGTCAATGGTGCAGAGGAGCTAAGGCAGGCTCCCTGCCTGCCCTGGCTCTGCGTGCTTTCCAGAAGCAGCCAGCATGTCCCTGCAGCCCCTAGGCGCAGGTGCAATCAGGGAAGCTCCATGTGCTGCCCCCGTCCTGAGCGCTGGCTCTGTAGCTCTCATTGGCCGGGAACAGTGGCCAATGGGAGCTGCGGGGGCAGCGCCTGTGGGCAGCGTGCACCACACAGAACCATTTGGCTGCCCCTGCTCTTAAGAGTTTCTGGGAGCTGGCTGCTTCCGGGAGCCATGCAGAGCCAGGGCAGGCAGGGAGCCTGCCTTAGCCACGCTGTGATGCCGACCAGGAGCCACCTGAGGTGAGCGCCGCCCAGCTGGAGCCCAAATCCCAACCCCGTGCCTCAGGTCAGAACCCCTTCCCGCTCCCTAACTCTCTCCTAGACTCTGCACCCCACACCCCCCACTACAACTCCCTGTCCCAACCCTGAGCCCCCTCCCACACCCTAACTCCCTCCCAGAGCCCACGCCCCCTCCTGTACCCCAACTCCCTGCCCCATGTCGGAACCCTCTCCCACACCCTAACTCCCTCCTGCACCCCAACTCCCTGCCCCAGGTCAGAACCCCTTCCCACACCCTAACTCCCATCCAGTGCCCTGAGCCCCCTCTCAGAGCCCGCACCCCCTCCTTCACCCCAACTCCTGCCCCAGCCCCGAGGCCACTCCTGCATTCCAGACCCCTTGGCCCCAGTCCAGAACCCTCTCTTGCTTCCCCAGCCCCACCGCAGAACCCACACCCACAACCAGAGCCCTCATCCCCTCCTGCACTCCAACCCCCTGCCCCAGCCCAGTGAAAGTGAGTGAGGGTGGGGGAGAGGGGAGATGGTGTGAGTGGGGGCGGAGCCGCAGAGAAGGTCCTTGGGAAGTGGCGGGGCAGGGGCGTGGGGCACGGGTGTTCGGTTTTGTGCCATTAGAAAGTTGGCAACCCTAGCCTGAGTGCTAGTCCTACACACTGTGATCCACAGTGTTTCCTTTGGGGGGGTTTCCTCTTTCAAAGGGGGTGGGGGTATCGAATCCCCTGCACCCCCATGGGAGCTGCACGTTGTTGCAGGCTCAGGGTGTTCCAAGGCAGGCCTCCTAGGCAGGGCCTGAAGGGTGACAGGCTCAGTAGCCCATTTCCCCACCTTGCCCTCAGGACCAGTCCACACAGCGGCATCTCTGGCAGAATCTTTGTCTCGGGAGACGGGAGTGGGGGTGCTTTTCAGAGGCACAAAGTCTCCTCCAACCCCCCAAATGCACGGCACCGAAGTCCCGCAGCTGCCTTCAAGAAACCTCCCACCCAGTGCCTCACCTCCCACTGCGCAGGACACCGGAGCTTCCCTGGGGAGAGCGCTCCTGCCTCCCATGCTACAGAGCGCTGGCTCTGCCCCCACCTCGCCAGGGCCTGCCCGCGCCTCCCCCAGTCCAGCTGCAGGCCCGAATGAAACCTGCACGCAGCCAATCCGTGGCCACGGTGGAGCTCACCGCACTGTGTGGGGAGAGGCTGCAGCTGAGCGGTGCCAGGGGCTGCAAGCACTCCGGCCCTGTCTATGCTGTAACTCCTAACCCCCTCCACGCTAGCCACCTGCCGGCCTGCTAGTGACTGTGGCAGATGACAGCACATGGCCCGTGCCAGAGACAGCTGACTGAGCAGACAGGACCAGCCCATAGAGCCAGCAGGACTGGCTTGACCAGTCCCCTCCTCCCAGCATCCTGTGCTTCAGGATGCCCCAGCATGCATTGCTCCATTCCCGTATGCCATGTCCCCTGGTGGTGCTGTCTGCACTATGGGGTAGCGACTCGCATTTTCCCAACATGCTTTGGAGCAGGCCAGTTTCCCCCATCCCCACCCAGCTCCCAGCGCAGCAAGATATCCCAGCATGCATTGCTCCACGGTACCTGTCCATGCCGCATCCCATATGGGGTAGCGGCCTGGATTTTCCCAGCATGCACTGGGGCAGGCAGTAGAGACTCTGCTCAGACTCACCAGCAGAAGAGGGCCCCACAAGCAAGAACCAGTCGCTGCCCAACACCAGCGTCCCAGCAAGGAGCTCCTGACTGGGGGCAGGCTGTGGAGGCCTGGGAGATGGACAAAAGGCACCTGCTGGGAAATAAGCAGAGGGTCACTCTGGAGGCTGGGAGTGCAGGGATGGAGGGAGGTTGGCTTCACCCGATATTGGGATCTCCTCCTGCAAGTTCTCATGAACAACCGGGGTGCCGGGGACATTGCTGGTAACCAGGCACCCAGCAATGTCACTGTGCTGGCCACCAGAGCAGGGAGCAGAACTCCTAGGTTCCCTCCCCAGTTCTGGGATGGGGGAGCCTAATGCAGGGAGTCAGGACACCTGGGTTCCCTTACTATCTTTGCTGCTGATTCACTGCCTAACGTCGGGCAAGTCCTTGAGAATATGATCCTAGCCCTCTCCAGGGACTAGGAGCCTAGGCTGACCCTTGGAGAGCTCAGGTATGGCTGAGGGATGATCTAAGATGGACCATCTCTCTGGACATCCCAGCTTTCCCCTCCACACAGATGTAAGAGCCTTCTTCTCTGCATCTGGGATGCAGTTTATAAAACAGCTGTCCCATGCAGTTGCCCCTGCTGGATTAATGACCCTAGGGTGACCAATCAGGGCCCATGGCTGTCACTGTGCTTGGAGCTTCCCAGCAATGGCAGGGATTCTCCCTGGTGTATTTAAATAAATGAAGAATCCCTGTTTTAGCAGTATGGGGGCTATGATGCACAGAGGCACTGCAGTGATTCTCCCCATAGTACTCTGGGCCAGCTCCTTTACATCATTAGAGGCGAAAGGGGCTGTCGAATGATGAAATGCAAATTAATGTCATTCTCTTACTGATTAAGCAAGGTGTGTATTTTCCAGCCAAGGTGCCCAATCTCAAGCACTGCTCTGCCCCCTAGTGCTCAGATGAAGGCATTGCATAGCCCCCTCCCCCAGTTGCGTCTGTCACAGAGTTGGGCTGAGTGGAGGGTGTCTCTGCTGCAGGGGGGGTGAGCAGGGGGGGCCTCGCAGCCTGAGTGCAGAGTGGCTTGCTCCACCTGGAGCCAGAGGCGGGTGGAGGTGGGAAATGACCTGGATGCACCCAGGCCAAGGGCCTAATCTGGAGCTATTTTACAGCTCATAAATTGGAAGCAGCTCCGGTTCCCAAAGGGGGGGCGAGGGGCCATGGGGGTCCAGGGGACACACACAGGCCTTTGGCAACTCACCAAAATATTTGAAGCTCATAAATTGCAGGGTGCTGACGCTGGCTCTTCGGCAAGCGGTGTGATGTGCAGTGTGTGTGGAGGTAACCCCTAGCCCTCCCCCTGAGCCCCATCCTCCTCTGCAGCCTGTCTCCCTCACTCTTTGCTTCTCTCTCTTTCTAATCAAGTGGTGAACTGGGAAAAAATGTTTAAGAAGGGCCCTGACTCCCCTGTGGCCAGGGACCATGAAGGGGTCCTGTGTGGTATGGGGGAGGGGGTTCAGCCCCCAAATGAGGGCTCTGCCTTTTGGACAGTGCTTTCAAAAATAAAAATCAAGGTTCCTTGGGGGAGGGGGCTTTGTTTGTGTCAAGTGACTGGAAAATTTCAACTGAGTTGAGAGTTTGTCCCAACATTTTTCGGTTCTCTTGAACAGCTGTTTTTTTTGGCCTGGATACATCTCAAGGGAAAGCAATGCCAAGTCGGAGCCACTCAATACCCACCCAGGGACCCTAGCCCGGATGTCACGGCCTTGAGCTGGGGCATGCGCCCTGGGACGCGAAACTGACCAGAAACAAAAGTAAAACTCACCTTCCCTGCCCCCAACCCCAAACTATCCGTGCGAGCCTGGGAACCCAGTGCTGTCCCAGCTGTGAGTAGGGGGACGGGCGTGAGGATAGGTTTGCTTTAAAGCTGGTGGTTTTGAACTGATTGTCTGGGAGGGGGGCAGAGGAACGCAAGGCAAGCAGTGCAGAGAGACAACGCGGCTGTCTCTGGGCTTGGCAGGGGCACAACGGAGGGCAGAGCCGGTGCCCAGGGATAGGGCCCTCGGCCGCAAGTGCGGCTGGATCCAGGCCAGCAAATACCACCCAAGCCAGACGTCTGCCCCCGTCCCCAGCCATGACGCAGCCCCTTGGATCCTCACTAGCCTTGCTCAGAGCCTCGGCTCCCCTGGGCCACGGCGCTTTTCCCTGGGGCACGTCCAGCTGCGAGCTGCTATTGCGGGGGCCTCGGAAGAAAGGGGGGACTTTCCCTTTAACAGCAACTGAGTGGGAGGGGGCTCACAGATGAGACTGCAGGTGTGTGTCCCCCACCCCACCCCACACGCACTCCCCCCTGGCTGCAGGGAGCCGAGCAAAACACCTGGCCGTGGCTCAGGGCTTCCAGCTTGCATCACAGCATCCTGCTCCCAGCCAAGGGCCCTGGCTTCGCAATCATCCATCATGTCTCATCAGCCCAGGAGGGGTGGGGAGGCTTTAACTCTCGGGACACCAAAGGCAAGGCATCAAGGCTAGGTGAGCTTTTTAATCGCACACAGGGAAACTGAGGCACGAGACCACACAGTGAGTCTGGCAGAGGACCCAAAGGTCCTGTGCTCTTACCTCTAAACCAGGCTGCCTCCAACCCTCCTGCTCCTCCAGGACAGCCCTCTCCCTGATGGGATCCCACCTCACTCCCCAGTGGCTCTGGGAGATCACCCTCCCAGCAGAGCCCCAGAGCCCATCCCTGGCCCTAGAGGAGACAGGCTCCTTCTCCAGTCAGTCGCCCTTGAGCTGGGGCCAGCAGCCCCCTGTGCTGCCCCTTTCCCCAAGCCAGCCAGTCCCCCTCCTGCCATGGAGGAGGGAGAGTTCAGGACTCATCTCCACTGCGGAGGCGGCCGGCCCATGGAACCCAGCGAGGCCCCTCTCTCTGGTTGGAGGGTGTGGGGAGGCAGATGGAGGGGAAGTGGGTGGGGGAAGGGGTATCTCTCCAGCAGGCTTTGAAGAGCCACATGAAAGCCGCATCCTCGCAGCGCTTTGAACTGCGGCCAGGGCCCCCACAGATCTCAGATGCAAACACTCCGGCTGCACCGATCACCAGGCGGTATTTGCTCACAGCTCAAGCATGCCGGGGCCTCAGGCTCTGCAGGTCTGGGCGCAGCAGTCCCCACCCCCAAGCTCGGCGAGGGGGCTCCCAGAGAGCCCCACAAACAAAGAGGGCACAGACAGGGGTAAATACCAGCGGGAGCCTTCTGCATTTCCCTGCCAGCAGAGGGGTTCAAAGCGCTTGGCAAAGTTGGGGGAGAGAATCCATAGCCTGCTTTGCAGAGCTGGGAATGGACCCCAGGACACCTGACTCACAGCTCCACCCAGCTCCGCTTTAACCACTAGACCCCACTCCCCTCCCAGGCTGGGAACAGAACCCAGGACTCTCTTGCCTTGTTCTAAAATAATTTTAGCCTGCGCGAAGCCTCCCTGTCAGTTCTGCACCCAGGATTTCGTGACATGTCCTGATGGCTGAGAATTGCCTTGAGAGGTGGCTGAGCTACCTTGGGGGGAGAGGGGTTTGCTGGAGACCATGGGGGCTTTGTTCCCCTCCCCTGTGCCCCTGCCACCCTTCTCAAGAGGGGAAAGACTATTCTCCCCTCCCCTGCCCCCCCCCCCACACACACACGCACCCCATCCAATTCTAGTTGCCCTATTGCCCAATTTAAGACTAGTGTCTGCGTTGGACTGGAGACCAACCAGGGGGATGGACACCCTCTGAGAGACTAGAGAAAGAGCCTCTCCCTGCACCCCAATGCTCCCTGTTAATGTCTGTTTTGAGTCCCTCCTGCACCCAGTACTCCCTGTGAATGTCTGTTTCGAGTCCCCCCTTCCACGGTGCTCCACCCCAGTGCTGTGTGTGGAGGTCTGTTTCAGGCACCCCATGGGTCCGCTTTCCATAAGCCCCCTTTGCTGTCAGGTGCCACCTCATTTTGAACCTTCCTCTCACCCAGGCGCTCTATATAGCTGCTCGTTTCAAGTCTCCCTTCCACCCGACACCTCCTGTTGTAGCTCTTCGTTTCATCCCACCCCCTGACCTGCAGAGCTGCCCTGCCTAGGGCATGGTGAGGGCTGTTTCCTTGTAACCTGGGGCCTTGTCCCTAGGATGGCCATGTAGTTTCCACTGAGCTCCATCAAATCCCTTGCTTAACAAAACCAGCCAAGAATGCTCGAGGATCAAGGCCTCTCTTGGGGGGAGGGAATTGGGCAGAGGTGGGGCAGGCCCCCATCACACCCCACTGTCCAGGAGCTTGGGCTGGAGGGACCCTCCTCTGGGGGAAGAAAGGAGATCCAGACCCCTCAGGGCTGCCAGCGAAGGGAGCTGAGAGCTGGCCCTGAGACCCAGCAAACTCAGTTCACACATGAACCTCCAAACAGCCGGGGAACAGCTGTTGGGCCCAAGCTGATGGGGTCAGACAGCTGGAGGGAATCCCACAGCCCCAGAGCCAGCCCCATTCCCTTTCACAAGGCAGGGGGCAGGGGCCTGGGGGGAATCCCTTCTTGCTGAGAACAGTTGGGTGTAAATAGCTGGGCAGGGAGAGGTATCTGGCTCCCCTCCCCTGCAATGTAAATTAGCACATACCATGCACACCACTGCCCCCTGCTGGAGGGAGTGTCTCCTCCTAGCCCCTCTGTCGCCTCCTAGCTCTGGGAGGCCCTGTGATAATATAATCCCCGATGCTCACGTCCCGGGGACGGGGACCTGGGCATTTGGCCCCGGGACTCCTGGCTTCTAGCCCCAGCATTACAGGACTGTGCTAGGAGCTAGCTGCTTGCTCCATAAGGGACTGGCCAAGAGCAATTGCCTTTGACACCCTAACCTCAGCCAGTATCTCCACCTGCCCCCGAAATCGGCGGGGGGCAGGGGATCACCCCATGGCTCTGAGCTCACGAATTAATGATGGGCCCCTGTCATGGTCCCTGTTCCACCTGGAATCAGTATAAACAGACCTACAGGGCATTGACAGGTATAGGATAGATAGATAGATAGATAGATAGATAGATAGATAGATAGATAGATAGATAGATAGATAGATAGATAGATAGATAGAGGGGGTGAATGGGGATAGACAGATAGGGTGGATAGCTGTGCATGGGGATAGATAGATAGCTGTGGATGGATGGATGGATGGATGGATGGATAAATAGAGAGGTGTTTGCAGGCTCCAACCTCTCCCCCGCCCCATTTCCGGTTTCTAGCTTGTGTGAGTAACACAGACGACAAACCAAGGAAATGAAGCAAACAGCAGCCAGGCCTGTGGCGCTCCCAGCCACCAGCCCTTGTGTCATATCTGCCTCCCTGCTGATTTATTGCGGCTGCTTCCCCCCCGCGGGGCGCAGAGATGAGCTCTCTGGGGTTTTACGTGACATTACAACTCCAATAAAACGCTGCCGGGGCGGGAAGCAACAAACCCATGGGGCACCCCCACCCCCACGCCGGCTGGGAAGGGTGCTCGGGAGCTGCGGCCTGGCTTTGAAGACAGTTTGAGGCGAATGCAGTGCTCCAGCATGGGACACCTGCTTGCGGGAGGGGGCCGCAGGGGCCAAGGGCTCGGCGCTTCTCTGATCTCCTCAGCAACGCGAAGTTGGGCCTGGCTCAGCACTTGGAGCCTTTGGAGCACACCTGGCGGAACCAGGGTGGGGCGCTCTTCCCTCGCAATCAGTGCTAGCCCTAGTTCTTCAGTGCAGCACGAGGGGCTCCTTGCTGCTGGGCATAGCATGGGGGGATCAGTAGGGGGCGCTCTCCCATCCCAGTCAGTGCTGACCCCAGTGCCCCAGCAGGGTGCTAGGGGGGCGCTGTCCTGCTGGGAGTAGCATGGGGGGATCAGTAGGGGGCGCTCTCCCATCCCAGTCAGTGCTGACCCCAGTGCCCCAACAGGGTGCTAGGGGGGTGCTGTACTGCTGGGAGTAGCATGGGGGGGATCAGTAGGGGGCGCTCTCCCATCTCAGTCAGTGCTGACCCCAATACTCAAGCAGGGTGCTAGGGGGCGCTGTGCTGCAGCATGGAGTATCTTTTAGTTGAGGTGACAACGCAGCGATCAGGCTTCCAAAACAGCTGCCAGACGCTGAGCACTTCTGAAAAACTGTCCCTGCGTGCTAATAAATGGGACAGAACTTGGGTTCTTCTCTTCTGAAAGCGCAGCCTGAGCCTGGAACTGGAGGAGAATCTCCATCGGCCTTTGGCACTATAGGGCACGTGATACATGGGTGTGTATGTGAGTCCATCCACCAGAAGGCAGGTTGCACAGACACGTGAGCCATTTCCTGTTCAAAAGCACTTTGAGATCAATCCTCAGCTGGAAGGTGTAGGACGGGAGCCAAGGACTCATCAGTGCCGAAAGCCTCTGTTCCCATAGACCTCAAAAAGTTCAGCCCGAGGAGGTGAGCCCAGATCAGATCAGGATCTTGGTCCAATCCCACTGGGCTTTAAGCTTGGTCCATTACACAGAGCAGGGCCGGTTTTGAATTCACTTCTGGATCTGGGGCTGGGGTCAGGCTGAACGCCGGCTTGGATGCTGATCCCAACCTCTTGGGTCTGCAGAACCGGGATGGAAACCCTCGAGGAGCCTGACCCAGCCTGGCCCCAAAGGGTCCCAGTTCTCCTGGCCACAAGCCCAGCTTCTCACCCCCCTGCTCTACCCTCAGCCTGCTCCAATAACAACTGCCTCGAGGCAGGGATGGGCAGGGGCAGAGGCAGAGGCAGGGCAGCTCAGGGTACTGGGGTCCCTTGGCTGCCGGTTCCAATCCTGCCCCCATCCGCCTTGACCAAGAGTCAGTAGTTCCTCCCTGTGTGGTGAATGTGTCAGGACTCAGCCCAGTGTCCCAACCTGGCGACAAACACCAAGAGGGCCCCTCACTGGCAAGCTCAGGGGAGAGAAACACAAATGAGTCCTGCTGCCCCCGAGGTGCCCCTAAAGGTGAGGCTTGCTGATAGCACCAGCCCCAGGGCTGTCAGACCCCTCCGCCAAGGGAGTATGTGAGCATCGTCCGTCCAGCCACCCACCTGGGGCATTTATGCTGCTCCCAGCACCCTGGCCTCTAGGCCCAGAGACACCCTCTAGTGCTCCAGCCACACGCCAAGGAAGAGGCTGCAGAAGACAACAACCGCAGGGCTTCGGTTGGCACTGGAGCCCCAGCAGCACTCCAGGCCCTGGCTCCGGCTCCAGCCTCCAGCAGCGAGTGATTACCAGTTCAGCTTCCCCACCGATCTTCAGTGCATTTCCCAGCGAGAGGAAGCGACTCATTAGCAGCCAGAGAGTAATCAGTGCCCGATGGATGAGCCACTGCTCATTAGCATCGAGACATGAGCTGGGGAAAGTGCTTGCCAGGACATCTCGGTCCGTATCTCCCCACCTGTCCCTGGGTCCCTGCCTTAGTGCCTGGACAAGCCAGGCTTTTCTTTTCGAACCCCCAAGGCAGGCTGAGGTAAGTGGGGCAGAGCAAAGCTTGGACTGAGGTGGGATCAGGGGCATCCGTCACTCCCCAGATACCCGGAAAGCCCCCTCTCCCTTCAGGACAGGGACTCCATGTTGTCCAAAGGGGGACCCTACTGTTGGCACTAATCTGCCCCCTCCCCTTGAGCTGCACAAGGGAGCACCTTGGCATTTCCCCACCCACAGCGCAAGCCTGGAAAGAAACAAATCCCAGGTGGGCAGCACCAGGAATGAGGGAGCCAGAGGAGATCACCAAAGGAGGAGAGAGAGAGGCCCTGACTGGCACTTGCCACCCACCAGCCTCCTCTCCCTGTTGGCTGTCACTGTGGCAAGCAACAATGCCTCTCAATTCGGGGAGGAGGATTAGAGAGATTTTTGCCTCATTATTTTGAGCTGCTAAATCTGCCCAACCCTTACACTGCGGGGGTGGGGGCGGGCAAAACTGGGCATGATTCTGGGATAGATAGATAGATAGATAGATAGATAGATAGATAGATAGATAGATAGATAGATAGATAGATGGGGTGGATGGGGATAGACAAATAGACAGACAGACACAGGATAGGTTTCTGGCCCAGGGCAGCCCAGAGGATTCAGGAGGCCTGGGGTCTTCGGCAGTGGGGAGCCCCTGCCGCCAAATTGCCGCTGATGATCCAGAGCAGAAGAAGCTCCGGGGGCCTGGGCCCTGCAAGAGTATTCCAGGGCCTCCAGAGCAAGTGAAGGACCTTGCTCCAGGGGCCCTGAAAAACTTTCGTGGGGGCCCCTGCGGGGCCTGGGGCAAATTGCCCCACTTTGCCCCCCCCCTCGGGCGGCCCTGTTGTGGCCTATCACTGAAGATTCAACCCAACATTTTCAAGTGGTCTCTGATTTGGGATTCCAGCTTAAGGCCCAAGTAGCCAGATTTTCATAACAAGCTCAGCTCTCATTTAGGCTCCCCCAAGAAGAGACCAGAAGCCCAAATGACACTCAGCATTCAGCAGCCCCAGTGTCCTAGGGGCTGGAGTGGTTCTCCACTGATCTCGGGGGCGGGGGGTTGGGGAGGTGCATTCTAAGCACTTCGTACAATCTGGCCCCAATTGTGGGTGCTGAGCAATTGAAAAACTCCAACCCCACGTGGCATATCTGAGCAGCACATCTGGGAATCCTCTAAGGCCCTGATGCCCTATCTCACCACTGCAGCCAACAGGACAGCTGGACCAGGATCAAGGAGCAAACAGCCCAGCCAAACCCATGGCCAAAAGTTGTCGCATCAGTCAGTAACAGACCAGGCTGAAAACTCACCCATTGAAACCAAGATTGTTACAGCTGAACACATCTTCCAAACCTAATTTCAGCCGCTCCAACCCCAAGCACTCAGAGCTCCTGAAGCCGGCCCCCAAAATTATGAGATTGGTTAACAGTCATGAGGGGGATTTGTTTTTAAAGAAAAAAATATAACAGGGCTTTTTGTCCAGGCCCCTCTCCCCTCTGCTCCTCACTCCATCAACAACCCTCCCTTTGTCACTTGCCTTCTGGGTTCTGAGCCATCAGGGGCTCACCTTTCCAAGTCTATAAGGACTAGAAATTTACTTTTTTTTTTTAAATGACAGCTGATAGTCTCCTGTGATCACTTGGCTCCTGGAGCTGGGGCTTTTAGTAAATCACGAGAGTCACAATGAAAATCACAAGAGCTGACAAATGCCCATTTATTTACTCTCAGCCCAGGCCATGGAAACAGACTGGTCAGTTTCACTGCTGTTTCTAGTCAGTTTCCTTTTGTGTTTCTCTGTCACCAGCCCAAGGCCTGAGCTGAGAATGGCCTTGGGGTAGATCTCTGCTGTTCACACAGATTTCGTCCCACTACAATTGCCAGTTAGGGCAGTGGTTTGGTTTTTTTAACAATCTAACAGTAAAGCCCTGGGTCTGAACACAGTTACCCTACTATAAAGGGCCTCATACCAGCGTAGATTATTCCCCTTCCAATGTGGGATGTGGGCTTGTTCTAATCTACACACTACAATCAGACCAGGGTTTTTTTGTTGGTGTCTTTGTGTTTTAAACTATTGATTTATTTAGGATGTTTTAACAGGGCTACATGTCTTTGCCATGTAACTATCAGAGACAAACCAACCATCATTACAACCAGGCACTTGGATTCAGAGACTCAGCCAACAGTCGGATGCTCAGCAGATCTCTGTGTTTCCCATATTACACAAGGCGGCAGCAGTAACCCCCACCCTCGGCAGAGTGCCACATTTAAAAAAACACAACGCAGAACACTCAGGGTTGAGATCTTCGGGCCTCTTCTAATCCAGCCACACCCCTGGGTGTCTCTACAGCCCCTGGCACCCAGGCACCTTAAAGGCCAGTGAAACAAACACCGGGCAGAGTTGGGGGGACCCTGGAACCTATTTGACAGATTTTAGGGTTTTTTAAAAATCTTTCCCCCCAAAACAAAACATGTGGCCTAGAGGGAGGTGCCTCCTTTGGGGGAAGGGGGCTGTATCTTGCCTTGGCTGGGGATCTCTGAGGGGCTTTACCCATTCCCCACGTCCAGGGTTTCCATCCGTACAATTGCAGGCCCAGGTAAGCCGCCGGCGAGGTGCCGAGGGGCCGCATTGCGCTTTGGTAGCACAAGGGAGACCCCTTGTGGCCGTGCTGGGAACCGCAAGCGGCATCCTTGCGATAAAGACAAGGGGAGAGAAGATTGGCGCTTTGTGAATGAAAGAGGGTGGGTCGCTGCTGCGTGGGGGGCTGGGATGGGGGGGAAGGCGATGGGATGGGGTGATGGAACTGGAGGAGGGGTGATGGGACGGGGGCTGACTGGGTGGAGGAGGATGGAATTGGAGGAGGGGGAGGGGTGATGGGATGGGGGGATGAGACGGGGAGGGGGATGGACCTGGAGGAGGGGTGATGGGACGGGGGCTGAGTGGGTGGAGGGGGATGGAATTAGAGGAGGGGGAGGGATGATGGGATGGGGGGATGAGACGGGGAGGGGGATGGACCTGGAGGAGGGGTGATGGGACGGGGGCTGAGTGGGTGGAGGGGGATGGAATTAGAGGAGGGAGAGGGGTGATCGTATGGGGGGATGAGATGGGGAAGGGAGATGGAACTGGAGGAGGGGTGATGGGATGGGGGCTGACTGGGTGGAGGGGGATGGAATTGCAGGAGGGGGAGGGGTGATGGGATGGGGGAATGAGATAGGGAGGGGGATAGAACTGGAAGAGGAGTGATGGGATGCGGGGGCTGAGATGGGGGAAAGGGGATGGAATTGGAGGAGGGGTGATGGGATGGGGGCTGAGATGGGGGAGCGAGATGGAACTGGAGGAAGGGTAATAGGATGGGGGGCTGAGTTGGGGGAGAATGGAATTGGAGAAGGAGGAGGGGTGATGGGATGGTGTGATGAATTGGGAAGGGCTGATGGGCTGGAAGCTGAGTTGGGAGAGGGGTGATGGTATTTTGGGAGGGGTGATGGGATGAGGGGCTGGAATGGGGGAGGATGATGGAATTGGAGAAGGGGGAGGGGTGAGGGGATGGTGTGATGAATTGGGGAGGGCTGATGGGATGGGGGCTGAGTTGGGGCAGGGGTGATGGGATGAGGGGCTGGGATGGGGGGAGCTGGTGGGGCAAAATGACAGTAGAGATGCAGGACAATCGACCCCTGGCTCCTGTCACCAGCATTGTCCCCAGCCGGTCAGGGCCCAGCTCAGCATAGGGGGCCCAGCGGGGAGCGGGTGGCTCTGGTGCACCCTCAAAGGAGGAGAGAGCCAGAGCAGGGCCCTGATACAAGCCAGTCAAGTAGCAGGGCCCAGCACCTAACCCATCAGCGAGAGACGGTTCAGCTTGGCCTGGGTGCTGGGTGGGAACTGGGCCATCTCAGGGAGGGAGCAGAGCTGAAGGGTTTTGCCAGCTCCAGGGCTCTAAGGAGAGATTGTTTCCATATCTGTAGCGAGGTCTTGGAGGACCTGGCATCATGGAGGTTTAGAGAGAGAAGGTTAGGGGTGGCAGCGGGATCTACTGGTTAGAGCAGGGGTTGGGGAGAGAACTTGGGGTCAGGACACCCAAGCTCTGCTCTTAGGTCTGGGATGGGAATGGGGTCTAGGCTTTAGAGCAGCAGTGCTTCATGACATAACTTCTGGGTTCTAGTCCCAGCTTCCCCCCTTGCTGTGTGACTTGGGGCAGGTCACTAGGGACCAGGTCAGTGCTCATCTCCTTGTGTTCAGGTGGGTGGGAGCAAGGGACTCCCCTTGACTCTCAGGGGAGGGGAATTCTCAGTAGCTCCTGCTGATTTCTTATGCCAATCCCACCCACTTCCTTCTTCTGCCTCATAATCCTCCACACACCCCCTAAAATGGGGGCTGAGCCTGAGCCCACCCGGTCCAGGAAGCACCCCCTGGAAGAGGCTAGACAAGAGTCAGGTGCTGGGCTCTGACCCTCCCACCCACCTGGGGAAGGGGACAGGACCTTCTGACCATCCCAAGGCCCCACTCTGCCTGGGGGATCTCCCTGGGGCAGCGGCCAGGGGCTGAGAGTATCTGCAGGCCCTTGGCAGGGGGTTACACCTTAGGGTGGCAGAGACACCTACATGTTCAACATGGAGGTAACACCCATTAGTTCTCAGCATCCTCCCCCATCACCATGGTAACAGACATAAGTGGTCTCTGCAGGTAGGTCTCCATGGCAATCCCAGGCCCCAATTCCCTGTTGCCTGGCAACACATGTCAACCGACACCCACTTTGCACTGGGGTAGATCATGGTGTGAGCCCTCAATCGCCCTTCCCAGATCTTGTCTGTCTGGTCACATCCTCCCTCTGCTGCTACCTACCCTGGGGGCACAAGAGCCTCCTCCCTCATAGCCTCTGCCACCTACAGCAGCCCCCTCCCCACCTCACTGGGCTCTTGGAATCAGCTGAGAGAGACAGTCTGGCCCTACTCCCATCCCCCTGTACCATGGCTAATGTGCCTTCGCAGCACAGCACCCCTGCCTGAGGATCCCAAAGCACTTTACAAATATTAAGGGATTAAAGCATTCAGCCAGGATAGGGGGAAACTGAGGCACAGAGGGGGCAGGAGACTCGACCAAGGTCACAGCCAAGGGATACTGTGGAAGAGCCAGACATAGACTCTTTATTGCCCAGCACCCAGCTCCCCTGCTCTAATCACTAGACCCCATTCCCCTCCCTGAGCTGGGGGGAGAACTCAGGAGTCCTGGCTCCCACCCCCTGCTCTAACCACTAGACCCCATTCCCCAGGCTGGGAGCTGCGACTGCTGTAACCCAGCACCGTGTGAATGCCCGGCCAGGGGGCTGGAGCAGCAGGACATTCCTGTCCCAGCCGGGCAGAGGGATTTGGGACTCAAGGGGGGTCCTACTGAGCAAGTGACAGGTGCCAGCCCCATGCCCTTCCCAGCAGACCACCCCGCAGGCCTATTCCTGCCCCCACATAGGGCAGGTGAGCTGTGGCTTTACAGAGAGCTGTCCCAGCTGTAGCCCAGGAGTAACGTGACCCTCCAAGCTCAGGTTACCTGCTGGGGTCGGGGGTCTGCAGAGAGCAGCCCAGCGCCCCCAGCTGGGTGGGATTAGGAGCTGCAGCAGCTGCTGGAGGGATTGGCCCTTCCTGGTGGTCTGATGCTGGCTGTTTATGTAAGGGATGGGGGAAAGGGGGGATGGTGGGGGCAGTGGACTGTGGGGTTGGGTACAGGGGGCTGTGTATGTGTGTGTGCATGAGGGGCTGTGTGTATGGAGGGGTCCTCAGGTGTGTTGGGGGAGGGGCTGCTTGTGTGCAGGGGGCTCCATGTATCAGAAGAGCAGGGGGAGCCCAAGGGAAATTGAAGCCCCCCCTTCCCCAAGGGCTGTGGATCATAGAATTATAAAATCTCAGGATTGGAAGGGACCTCAGGAGGTATCTAGTCCAACCCTCTGCTCAAAGCAGGACCAATCCCCAACTAAATCATCCCAGTCAAGGCTTTGTCAAGCCAGGCTTTAAAAACTTCTACGGATGGAGATTCCACCACCTCCCTGGGTAACCCATTCCAGTGCTTCACCAACCTCCTCGTGAAAACATTTTTCCTAATATCCACCCTAAATCTCCCACACTGCAACTTGAGACCATTGCTCTTTGTTCTGTCATCTGGTACCACAGAGAACAGTCTAGATCCATCCTCTTTGGAACCCCCTTTCAGGTAGTTGAAAGCAGCTATCAAATCCCGCCTCATTCTTCTCTTCTGCAGACTGAACAATCCCAAGATCCTCTCTCTGTCCGCTCCTGGCCATTCCCATGGGACACAACTCATTGTGGGTTCATCCCCCCCAGCTGCACCCTGAGGGGATCGGGCCCTGCAATGTGGGGTGGGGGGGGCTACCTTGGAGGTACAAAATCCCAGGATATCTGGGATGGGCATGAGCCCGTAGCACTGTGTACTGAGCCTCCGACACCCCCCAAGGAGAGTTTCCACAGAGCAACCCTACAACACCTGCCAGAGCTGTGCCCAGGCTTTCTGTGGCTCTGGAATGGAGAGCATCCCAAATGAGCCCCCTACCCTGCTTCCCACAGCACAGCGCCTCCTGCTGACCTCCCACCCTGCTCCCTGCAGCACAGTGCCCCCTGCTGAGCCCCACCCTGCTCCCCACAGCACAGCGCCCCCTGCTGAGCACCTGCCCCACTCCCTGCAGCACAGCGCCCCCTGCCGATCCCCCTCCCTGCTCCCTGCAGCACAGCGCCCCCTGCTGAGCCCTCACCCTGCTCCCTGCAGCACACTGCCCCCTGCTGAGCCCTGCCCCACTCCCCAGAGCACGTGGCTTTTGCTCTCTCCCATCCAAGCAGTGACTCGCACAGATCCTGCGTAGCCCCTGGGACACCCTTAGAGGTGGCTGGGCGGCCAGCTGAAGGCAGGCCCAGGCCCAGGCCCAGGCCCAGGCCCACACTTGCACACACACGCACAGAGGAAGTTGCTGACATCTTGAAAGTGGCTTTAATTGCTTCCCTTAACGAGGTTCTTCCTCTTGGCAGCATGTGTGGTGGGGGGGGAAGACCTCTGACAGTCATTAATCCAGAGCCTCTCCCCTCCACCCCCCCAAACCCAGATCACTGCACCTGCTTCATATTAATTAGCAAGATTAGTGCTGCTCTTAATTACAAGACCAGCTTGTACATCGTTAACTGGGGGCAGGGGGAGGGGAGCCTCGTCCCTGCCTGGTGAGAATGGTTTTTTTTTTGAGGGGTGCCCCTCCCCCCGTTGGGTTCCCTGCCCCCCTTCTGATGCCTGGGCAGGTGGGAATGCTGCATCCTTGTCTCTGTGCCGTGGGTCTGTGCCTCCCCATCTTCCCGCCAGGGGGCGCTGCCAGCAGGTTGAATATTAGTATGTCGGTGGGGGGGAGGCAGGGGCGGAGCAAAATGCAGCAGGGAATGAATGATCTGCACCAGGCAGAGAATAAAAGGGGGTTCTGGATTATTCTGGACTAGCTGGGGGCTGTGGGTTGGGATTGAGGGGCACTGGCAGAGCTGGGGGGAGCCTGGGGCTGTGGGTCAGGATTGAAGGGCAGTGGCAGAGCTGGGGGAGCCCTGGGCTGGGCTATCAGGGGCTGTGGGTCAGGATTGAGGGGCACTGGCAGAGCTGGGGGGAGCCTGGGGCTGTGGTCAGGATTGAAGGGCAGTGGCAGAGCTGGGGGAGCCCTGGGCTGGGCTATCAGGGGCTGTGGGTCAGGACAGAGGAGCACTGTCAGAGCTGGGGGAGCCCAGGGCTGGTATAGCAGGAGCTGTGGGTCAGGACTGAGGGGCACCATCAGAGCTGGGGGGAACCCATGGCTGGGCTAGCAGGGGGTCAGGATTAAGGGTCTCCCACTTGCCAGGTGCAGCTCTAAGGCCCAGGGCTCTGCTGAGTAGCAACACAGCCCCCCACCCTCCCCTACAAGAGGCTGGGACTGAAATCCATGGGGGCTGGAAGCCACAAGGGAATCACAGAATATCCAAAGATATATAGCAGCTGCTATTCATGAGTGTGGCTCAATGGGGCAAGTGCTGGGCTAAGACACCTGGGTTCAATTCTTGGCTCTGCTGCTGCCCTTGTCCATGTCTTGCTCTCTGCCTCAGTTTCCCCATCCCACTCTGTGTTGTCTGTTCATGCTGTAGCTCTCTGGGGTAGGAACTGTCTCTCACTGTCTGCAGATTCCAGCACAGTGGTGCCACAGGCTGGGTTTTGGTTCTTCTCCACACTGCTGGGATAATAATGCCACACCTCTTGAGAAATTAACGTCAGTCCCTTGTATGGTTGCCAGCCCTCCAGGTTTGTCCTGGAGTCACCAGGAATTAAAGATGAATTGTTAATTAAGGATTATGTCATGTGTTGAAACCTCCAGGAATACATCCAATCAAATTTGACAGCCTTGGTCTGTGGGTTGTTCTGACTCAGCATAGCCCAGTCCTCTAATCCCCTCCAAAGCAGGTCAACCTGTGGAACTCCTTGCCAGAGTATGTTATGAAGTTCTAGATTATAACAGGGTTCAAAAAAGAACTAGATAAATTCATGGAGGATAGGTCCATCCATGGCTATTAACCAGGATGGAGAGGAACGGTGTCCCTAGCCTCTGTTTGCCAGAAGCTGGGGATGGGTGATTCTCTGTTCTGTTCATTCCCTCTGGGGAACCTGGCATTGGCCACTGTCGGAAGATGGGATACTGGACTAGATGGACCTTTGGTCTGACCCAGTATGGTCGTTCTTATGAGCCTCTGGGTCCAGGAAGAGCTGCAAATCCCATCTCCCGCAACCCCCATCTCCAGTGTCCTATTGGCTGTTGGAGGTGGATTCTTCTCGCAAACCTGTCAGAAGCCTCAAGGCCTGTGTGACCTTTCCTGTCCCCGCTGCATGCAGCAGCCATTTCTACGGGGAGGGTGTAGGGAATGGCCAGGTTTAGCTGGGCCACTTTGGACATTCACAGAACTCTGTGGAGGGGGAGGCAGGGGTGGGCTAGCTGGGGGCCGTGCGGTGGGACTGAGGAGCAGTGGCAGAGCAGGGGGCTCACGCCATCCTTTCGCTCTTTTGCCAGTGCCATTGATGGCTCCCTCCCTGTCAGGAGCAATAAATCCACCCCCTCCCCTCTACCATCGTCCACAGCTCCTGCCCAGCCAGCCACCCTCCCACTGCTCAGGGAGAAAGGGAGCCAAAAGCCCAGCTGGAAAGACTTGAGGGGAAAGCAGTTCCTGCAGTGATCCTGTTCTGCCACCAGAGGGCACTGTGTGTGCCCCATCTCCCCTATGCCCACTGTGCTGGCAGGTGCCATGGCCTCACACAACTGTCTAGGGGGACACAGGACGGGGGTAAAGGGGACTGGCAGGGGCCATGGGGGATCCAGCCAGCTCTCTAGCTCCAGGATACTCCCCCGCCCCCATGACACCTAGCTTGGAAGCCTAATACCTCCTGCCAGAGGTGGATGAGCTGGGCCAGCCCTGGACCCCACTGCCCTGTCCCTTCCCTTTCCCCGGGGCCTGCAAGCTCTGTCCTGAACTGGTAGCAAAGAGTAAGACTGGTGTCAGCACCAGGTAACAGCCAGCCTGGCAGGGGCAGAGCTGGGGATAGAAGCCAGGAGTCCTGAATCGCAAACTTCCCCCAACCCCACTGTAACCGCTGAACGATTCCGCTCCCCACCAGTTTTTGTGCAGGCGACTCAGCCCTGCCTTTGTGCTAGTTCCAGGAAGCAGCAATTTGGAATTCACTCTCAGCAATGGGGATAAGAACGGCCCTACTGGGTCAGACCAAAGGTCCATCTAGCCCAGTATCCCGTCTTCCAACAGTGGCCAGTGCCAGGGACCCCAGAGGGAATGACTAGAACAGGTAACCATCAAATGATCCATCCCCTGGTGCCCATTCCCAGCTCCTGGCAAACAGAGGCTAGAGACACCATCCCTGCCCATCCTGGCTAATACCCATTGATGGACTTGTCCTCCATGAACTTTAGTTCTTTTTTGAACCCTGTTATAGTCTTGGCCTTCACAACATCATCTGGCAAGGAGTTCCACAGGTTGACTGTGCATTGTGTGAAGAACACAAATCCCACCTGCTCTGAGGAGGAGGCAGAAGGACCCTGGAGGGAAGAAGTAGGGGACAGGGGTACCCCGGGGAGCAGCAAGACCCAGCTGGATGGGTCCTGCCCTGCCTGCCCTGTGCTGCAGCCACCCACTTGCTAGGTATGAGCTCGTGGCAGCAGGAGCAGCCCTCATAGACTCACCTGTGGAACTCCCTGCTGCAGGATGTTATTCAGGGGAACAGTTTTGTTCCTTTGCTGATTCAACTAGCAGATTGTGGCCTGGTCTCCCCCCTCCATAAACCAACTTCACTTTTGTAGTCCCCATGTGAGACCAGGGCCCCATGGTTGCACAACCCCACAGTTCATGCCTCAAAGACCTCTCAGTCTGAATAGACAGAGGAGAGGAGAGGGTGAGAGAGGAAACTGAGGCAAGAGGGGTGAAAGGACTTGCTCAAGGTCACCCAGCAGGTCAGTAGCAGAGTTCTAGCTCACTGCTCCTACCTACTAGGCAAGGCTGTCTTTTGCTTCTGATTCTTACACAGCACCCATCACCTTGGTATCTGACCGGCTGTGACCCACACGGTGCCCGTCTCTGCCCTCACAGAGCACACTGAGGATTTGACTTCATCTGGGGAGGGGATCACAGGTAAGGCTCAATGTGGGGGCGGCATTGCTCCAGGCCGGAGGGTGGATTATTAAAGAAGGGGGCCAGAATCCCAAACTGAGTTAGCAGCTAGTGCCCCCTCCAGGCCCAGATGGCACAGCAGGATATGGCTCCCCAGCGCTTAGCCACAGAGCGCCCCAGACTCCTACCATGAGGAGCTGAAGCCGAACACCGCATCTGCATGCAAGCCCCGCTCTGTGGCCCAGCGAGTCGGAGGATGGGGGGCTTTGCCCTTGACGAAACATTAATCTCCCTCCCCCGGCTGCCCCCCCCCATCCCTTCCATAGGTCACCGGGAGCCTGGCTGAGCTGGTGGCGCCGCGAGGGAGGCAGCTTAATCACAGCACAAATCATTCAGCGCAGGTGCTGGTAATTTACACTCGGCCTCTCGGCTCAGGGACCAGGCTCCTCGGCTCAGCCGCCAGTCCCGGCTGCTGCCTCCAGCCCGAGCCTGGGTGAGGGGCCACTGGTGCCAAGCTGCCCCTGCAGCAGGAGGAACTGGGGCCCTGATCCCCAGGTCTCCGCCTTGGGCAATGACCCCAGCTCCCGGCCTGGGTCAGAGCAGGTGGCCCAGGAAGTATTGTGAGATGAAATCCCATCCCGTGCCCTGTCATCCCCACCCCTGCACGGCCGGTGAGCCACCCTCAGGGCCAGCAGTGCAGGGCCTGTGACACACGGGGAATGGCTGTGATTCCAACCAGCAGAGGGCGGTGGTGCTTGCATGCGCCTGCGAACCCCACATCTCCAAACAGCACATCACACCTGCAGTGTGTCACACCCACACACAGTGTCACACCCATGCCTCACAGTGTGTCAAACCCCCACACCGTGTGACACCCACTCCCCACAGCTCTCACCTCCCCACAACTCGTCCACACAATGTCACACCCTACAGTGTGTCATACCCATGCCCCACAGCCCTCACCACACCACACACCCCTCCACACAGTGTCACACCTGCATACCCCCACATTATGTCACACTCGCATGCCCCTACAGTGTGTCACACCCATGCCCCACAACTCTCACCCTCCACAGTGTCCCATCCACAGTTGTGTCAGACCCATGCCCCAAAGCCCTCACCATGCCGTCCCCACCCCCCATAGTATGTCACTCCTGCATACCCCCACAGTGTCACACTCACACCCCACATCTCTCACCACCTTACAATGTCACCCCCACCCCACACAGCTCTCACGCCCCACAATGTCACACCCATGCCCCACAGCACACACACCCCACAGTGTCACATCCCCAGCTCTCACATACACGCACCTCGATCTCTCTCCCACACACACAACTCCACAGGGATGATTTGTGGTTTCGTTTCACTCTGGTCCCAGGCAGTGTGTGTGGGGGGTCACATCGACTATCCCTTGCATATGGGGGGGGGTCTCCTGTAACACGGCTGAAGCCTTAACGAACACAGCACTAATGAGCAAACTGATCCCCAGCTGCTCCTTGGCCCGGCCTCCTCTGCTGGGAGGGAGAATCCTTGGCACAGAGGCAGCTGGCCCAGCTGGGAGCAGATACTCCCAGGGGGACCAAACCCCAGGTAAGGGGCAGCAGCCCCAGAAGCGCATCAATCCGCCCCAGGGATCGAACCAGCCATACTACAGCTTGGTGTAGTAGCTGGTCTTGGCCACAAGAGAGTGACATGCGCCCAGGCATTCAGCTGGTATATTACAAACACAAAGGGAGAAGGGAGAACAGAGCCACCCCCCACCCATAACACCATCCTCCCTAGACACCCCATAGAGGTGGGTGAAGGTGCCAGCCCCCAGCTCCTGTCAGCACCCACCCGACTGGGAGCCAAGCTGCAGAATCCACAGCTCCAAACAGATGAGGGGTGAATCTGAATTCAGGAGGAGGCTGGATGGACCCTTGGTCTCCTCTGACACTGCAATAAATGGCCTCTCCTATGGAGCTCAGAGCAGCTCTCCACAGTAACATGGCAACAGCAGGAGGCCAGATGCCAGGCCAGATGGGCCCATTGACTTTCCAGCCATGGTGAAACCCCCGGTTTCCCTAGGAACAGGCAGCACAAGGGCCCCATTGTGACATCCCCTGGGTGTGAGCAGTGGGGGAGACTGCCCTGGGGGAAGGCTGTGACTGCCTCCCTACCACCCATGGCCCCCACTGCTCCAGGATCCTCCACACATATGGCACCAAGCGGGGTGTAGGGCTCCCAGAGATGAAGGGTGGGGTGGTGCTCCGGCTCCTGCTGTACTGGCTCAGGGCTCTGAGGTGAGTGATGGGTTCCTGGGAAACAAAAACCCTGAGCCGGCCCCAGACCCTGACCCCAATTTGTATGTGACCCCCCTCTAGGGCTTCCATCGGCGTCCTGCTGCGTCTGGCGGAGCGCGCCCTCCACAGAGTACCCGGCTGTTGGCTCCTGCAGGCCCTCCACCCATGGCCCAGAGACCATGACGGTGCCCCCACCAGGTCAGGGGACTCCACGGAGAAAAGCACCTGGCCTGGGGCTAGAGCCAGGGTGTGGGGGGAGAGAGATGGTTAGCACGTGTGTTAGGTAGAGAGAGACGTTCCTTGTTAAACACAGAGGCAACCTGTGCTGATCCCAATGCCCCAGTGCAGCACTAGGGGGTGCCGCGCTGCACAGAGTGGGGTGAGGGCTCAGTAGGGGGCGCTCTCTCCTCCCACTCAGTGCTGAGCCCATGCAGCACTAGGGGGCGCTGTGCTGGAGGGAGTAGGGTAGAGGCTCAGTAGGGGGTGCTCTCCCCTCAGTCAGTGCTGAGTCCATGCAACGCTAGGGGGCGCTGTGCTGGAGGGAGTAGGGTAGGGGCTCAGTAGGGGGCACTCTCCCCTCAGTCGGAGCTGACCTCCGGGCGGCACTAGGGGGCGCTGTACTGCACAGAGTGGGGTTGGGGCTCAGTAGGGGGCACTCTCCCCTCAGTCGGAGCTGACCTCCGGGCGGCACTAGGGGGCGCTGTACTGCACAGAGTGGGGTGGGGGCTCAGTAGGGGGCGCTTTCCCCTCAGTCGGTGCTTAGCCCATGCAGCATTTGGGGGTGCGGTGCTGCACAGAGTGGGGTGGGAGCTCAGTAGGGGGCACTCTCTCCTCCCACTCAGTTCTGACACCATGCAGCTCTAGGGGCCACTGGGGCAGAGGGGATTCCTGACTAGGAAGCACTAATCGCCCTTGGCCCCCTCACAGCAGGCGCATCGTGGCCACGTGGCAGAGGGGTGCAGCAGGAACAGGAGACTGGAGCAAGATCCAGGAGCAGCCGCCCAGGAGACACGTAGATGGGGATGGCACCTGCACCTACGAGCCAGAATCCCAGCTCCCAGCAACCAGCTCTCTCCACAGCCTCTTTGATGGGGCAGGCAGGCTGGACCTGGCTGGGCTGCGCAGCGTGGTCTATGAGGCAGGTGCGTGCGGGGCTGGGGTGGTGGGAGGAGCCCTTGGATTTGACACCTCTCGCCCCAGCCCCTGGCGCTGATGCCGAGAGTACTGAGTGCCACTGCAGGGCGAGGCCAGGAGCTGGCGCCGTTGGCAGCGAAGCGATCCACACTTGGCGGAAGCTGCTCCCTAGAGACAAGCTTTGGCCATCAGATCCAGCAGAGAACGCCTGGGTTCTGTGCCTAGCTCTGCCACTGCTTGCTGGGTGACCTTGGGCAAGTCATTGCGCCTCTCTGTGCCTCAGTTTCCCCAACTGTACAGTGGCAGTGAAACTGACTTGGTCAAATGCTTTAGGGTCTGCTGCTGTGAAGAGAGGGCACTGCTGTGCCATAGTGGGGTAGCAACTACATGCCAGACAGGCAGCAGAGCTGGATTAACAGACACACGCTGGGCAGAGGTCTCAGAGATGAATAGAAATAAAGAAAATCCAAACTGTGTGTTCCTGAAGCTCTGCTCCAGCTGCCCCACTAGGGAGGTGACTACATTTCCCATCAGCCCCCAGGACAGGCTACCAGCCACTCCCCCCATTCTCATCACTAGACACAACTCCCCTCCCCGAGTTGGGGATATAACCCAGAAGTCCAGGCACCCCCAACTCCACTTGCTCTTTGCCACTAGACACCACTCCTCTCCCAGAGCCAGGGAGGGAACCCAGGAGTCCTGGCTCCTCTCCCAGAGCCAGGGAGGGAACCCAGGAGTCCTGGCTCCCAGCCTCCCTTGCACTAGCCACTAGACACCACTCCTCTCCCAGAGCCAGGGAGGGAACCCAGGAGTCCTGGCTCCCAGCCTCCATTGCACTAGCCACTAGACACCACTCCTCTCCCAGAGCCAGGGAGGGAACCCAGGAGTCCTGGCTCCCAGCCTCCATTGCACTAGCCACTAGACACCACTCCTCTCCCAGAGCCAGGGAGGGAACCCAGGAGTCCTGGCTCCCAGCCTCCATTGCACTAGCCACTAGACACCACTCCTCTCCCAGAGCCAGGGAGGGAACCCAGGAGTCCTGGCTCCCTGCCCCCACATAGTCAGTGTTCTATGAGTGTGTAGCTGGTCCAGTCCAGCCCCATCTCATGCTCTGGGGGGGGGCTGGGGGCCCAGGCACGGATGCCAGCGAGCGGAAGGTCACCTGGAAGTTCCTCTTTGGTGTGTACCCTGCGGACTCCACCAGTGAGGAGCGACGCCGGCTGGACCAGCAGCTGGTCGCTCGCTACAAGAGCATGAAGAACGCCTGGAAGCAGCAGTTCCCCAGCGCCAGGCGCATGAAGGTCCAGTCAGACCGTAAGTGCCCCCCAAACTGACTCTCCAGCTCCCAGCACGCAGGACATCAGGGGACCGGGCCGGAGGCAGATCTGAATGGGGGGATGGGTGTACAATGGGGGGAGAGTTTGAGGGGGGGATGAGGCTCATCTGCTTTCCCCACATTTTAGAGGCCAAGTTCACTCAGCAAAGATCTCCTCCCTACAACTCGAGCAGGGGCAGGGACAGGGGCGGGTCACTTCTTCCTAACCACCAGCCCAGCCACTGATTGAGGTGGACACGCAACACGTTCAATTTATAGCCCCACAGCTCCTCCCACCAAACAGCTCCTCCCAGGGGGCGGGGCAACAGAGCTCCTCCTCCTTAAAGAGCTTGAGCCTGGTCCTGGTGGCTAAAACCGACCCCATTCTCCTTCCCACAGTGGAGCTGTCCCTGGCCATCAAGAAATACGAGAAGCAGGAGATGGAAGAGGCCAAGGTGCCCACAGAGGTGAGACATCTGTGCCAGCCGTGGCTGGACGGGGTGACTGGCTTGCTGGGGCACAGCAGGCAGGAGCCCGGGTGGCACAGAGCAGCCAGCAGCAATAGCCACGGGGAAGGCAGCGTGGAAGGAGCTGGTACCAAGGTTCAGCCTCTCAGGGGCGGGCATCCGCCTCACTGGCACAGGCCCTGCACTGCACGCAGGGAATGCCAGCGCTGCATAGGCCACAGGGACTGGGCTCCATGCTCAATGGGTGCTCCTGGAGCTGGGAGTAGAACCCAGGAGTCCTGGTCCTCAGCCCCCTCCCCATGCCCTGAGCACCAGAGTACCCTGCTGGGCACCACTGCTGGGCCGAATACTAATGCAGCCCCTCTCCTGCCAGCACATCCTGTGGCTCCAGAACATCGACCAGCCCCAGTTCTGGGCATCTCTGAGGGACATTGACGCTGACGTGCCCCACACCGACCGGCACCGCAGCTTCTTCCAGTGAGTGCACCCTGCTGGGCATTGCCACCTGCTGCCATGCCAGTGCCATGCTCCCAGTGCCATGCTGTGCTGGGCACTGCTGCCCACTGCCATGCATCCCCCAGTGCCACACCCCTGCTAGGTATTGCCGCCTGTTACCATGTCCCCCAGTGCCATTCCATGCCAGGCACTGCCACCCACTGCCATGCCAGTGCCATGCTCCAGTGCCAGCTGGCTGGCACTGCTGCCAGGCCATGCTCCCAGTGCCATGCTGTGCTGGGCACTGCTGCCCACTGCCATGCATCCCCCAGTGCCACACCCCCGCTAGGTACTGCCACCTGCTACCATGTCCCCCAGTGCCATTCCATGCTGGGCACTGCCACCCACTGCCATGCCAGTGCCATGCTCCCAGTGCCATGCTGTGCTGGGCACTGCTGCCGCTGCCCATGCACCCCCCAGCTGGGCACTGCTGCCCGCTGCCATGCACCCTCCCAGTGCCACACCCCCACTAGGTACTGCTGCCTGCTACCATGCACTCCCCCAGTGCCATTCCATGCTGGGCACTGCCACCCACTGCCATTCCAGTGCCATGCTACCAGTGCCATGCTGTATCAGGCATCACTGCCCACTGCCATGCCAGTGCCACGCTCCCAGTGCCATGCTGTGCTGGGCACTGCTGCTCACTGCCATGCACCCCACCAGTGCCACATCCCTGCTAGGTACTGCCACCTGCTACCATGCACTCCGCCAGTGCCATTCCATGCCAGTATTGCCGCCCGCTGACACACAGCCCCCACTGTGTGACACCCCCAATGCCATTTCATGCCAGATATAGCCACTCACTGCCATGCAGCCCCCTCACGAGCCTTCCCCCAGTGCTGCACACCCGCCGGGCACAGCCATCCACTGCCACAAAGCTCCCCCTCAAGTCGCCCCAGTGCCACACCACACCAGGCTCAGCCACCAGCTGCCATGGAGCCCTCCAAGAGGCCCCCCCATTGCTGCATATCTGCTGGGCACAGCCACCCACTGCCACGCCAAACAGTTCCCCCACAGTGCCACATAGGCCCCTCTCAACTGAGGCTACCCCAGTCCTGCATGCTAACCAGCACAATCACCCCCGCCCCGGTGCCACATGCCCCCAGGAACAGCCACCCCATGCCACGTAGGCACCCCCATGAGGACAGCCTATGCCATGTGCCCACTGGGCTCACCCCTCAGTGGTGCCACACGCCTTCTGGGATCACCCCCCCAATGGCACCACGCGCTCACCAGGCTCACCCCCCAATGGTGCCATGCTCCCACCGGGCTCACCCCCCAATGGGGCCACGCGCCCACCAGGCTCACCCCCCAATGGGGCCACGTGCCCACCGGGCTCACCCCCCAGTGGTGCTACACACCTGTGGGAATCACACTGCCAGTGGTGCCATGCGCCCGCTGGGCTCTCACCCCTCCTGTGGCTCTCTGCAGGCGCCAGGGGCTGGTGAAGCTGCTGTACCTGAGGGAGATTCTGATCACATTTGCCGCCTTCCACCAGGGTGGGTACCCTGCCCCCTGGCACCTTCCCCTTCTCCTTGCCCGCTGGCACCTCTCCACTGCTCCCTGCCCCCCAGTACCCCTTCCCTGCTCCCTGCCCCCTCGGCACCCCTTCCCTGCTCCCTGCCCCCTGGCACCTCTCCACTGCTCCCTGCCCCCCGGCACCCCTCCCTTGCTCCCTGCCCCCCAGTACCCCTCCACTGCTCCCTACCCCTCCAGCACCTCTCCCCTACTCCCTGTCTCCCAGTACCCCTTCCCTGCTCCCTACCCTTCCAACATCCCTCCACTGCTCCCTGCTCCCCAGTACCCCTTCCCTGCTCCCTGTCCCATCTCCACTGCTCCCTGCCCCCCAGTACCCCTCCACTGCTCCCTGCCCCTTGGCACATCTCCACTGCTTCCTACCCCTCCAGCACCCTTCCACTGCTCCCTGCTTCCCAGTACTCCTCCACTGCTCCCTACCCCTCCAGCACCCCTCCACTGCTCCCTGCTCCCCAGTACCCCTCCACTACTCCCTACCCCTCCAGCACCCCTCCACTGCTCCCTGCTCCCCAGTACCCCTCCCCAGCTCCCTGCCCCCCAGCATCCCTCCCCTTTTCCCCTACTCCCTGGCACCCTTCCCCTGCTTCCTGCCCTCCCGGCACCTCTCCACTGCTCCCTGCCCTCCTGGCACCCCTCTCCTGCTCCCTGCCCCCCGGCACTTCTCCCCTGCCCCCTGGCACCCCTCCCCTGCTCCCTTCCCCCCAGCACCCCTCCACTGCTTCCTGTCTGCCTAGCACCCCTCCACTACTCCCTGTCCCCCGGCACCCCTCCACTGCTCCCTACCCCCCTAGTACCTCTCCCCTACTCCCTGTCCTCCTGGCACCCCTCCACTGCTCCCTACTCCCCCAGCACCCCTCCACAGTCCCTTCCCTCCAGCACCCCTCCACTGCTTCCTGTCCCCCTGACAACCTCCACTGCTCCCTACCCCCCCCGGAACCCCTCCACTGTCCCTTCCCCCCAGCACCCCTCCACTGCTTCCTGTCCCCCTGGCACCCCTCCCTACCCCCCTAGTACCTCTCCCCTGCTCCCTGCCCCCTGGCACCCCTCACTGTTTCCTGTCGCCCTGGCACCCCTCCACTGTCCCTTCCCCTGAGCTTCTCACTGCCCCCTGCCCCTCAAACCTCCCTGCTGACCCCCCCACTTCTACCTGCCCCCCCAGTGTCTTGTGACTTCCCCCCTATACTATCCCTTGACACCCTCCCCCCCACAGGATTCCTTTTTGCCCCCATCTGGCTCCCTGTTGCCTCCTACTCCTATTCTCCCCCTCACTTTCCGACACCCCCTGTTGCTCTCCCCAGACATCGGCTACTGCCAGGGCATGACCAACTTTGCCAGCCACTTCCTGGAGACCCTGGACTCAGAGTTTGACGCCTTCTGGTGCTTCGTAAACTGCATGCGGCACTGGGCCCCCAGCTTGACCGCCCAGGGCGTGGCCCACAAGATCCGTGAGCAGCGGGGCACGGTGGGAGGGGGACAGCAGCCCCAGTGCCAGGCCCCCTCCAGGGCTGAGCTGAGTACAGTGTGCCAGCCCACGGGGAGGCGCTGCTGAGAGCCAAGGTGGGTGGGATAGGCACTGTGTCACCCTCAGCTGGACTCTTGCCAAGAAGGGTCCTGACTGGTCAATGGCTGGTGGGAGACCTCGAGAGCTGAGAGAAGTGCTTGTGTCAGGGCAGGTAATGGGGTCTAGTGGTTAGAGCGGGGGGGGGTCTGGGAGTCCGGACTCCTGGGCTCTGTTCCTGGCTATGGGAGGGGAGTGAGATCTAGTGGTTGGAGTGGGGGGTGTCTGCGAGTCAGGCTCCTGGGTTCCATTCCTGGCTCTGGGAGGGGAGTGGGGTCTAGTGGTTAGAGTGCGAGGGGAGGGAATCTGGGAGTCAGGACTCTTGGGTTCCATTCCCAGCTCTGCCACTGGCTTGCGGTTTGACTTTGGGGAAATAAGCTCATCTGTACAAGGAGGGAGTAATTCCCACTCCCACACCCTTGGTAAATTGGATTGAGATCCTTGGGCAGAAGGATGGGTAAAGGCAAAGAATTATTAGGCAGTAGGGGGCGCTCTCCCCTTGCAATCAATGCTGACCCCAGAGCCCCAGCAGGGGGGCGCTGTGCTGTAGAGAATGGGGCAGGAGCGCAGTGGGGGGCCCTCTCTCCTTTCAGTCAGTGCTGACTGCAGTGTGTGGGGGTGCCCCCTTTTGGCTGGGATGTCTAGCTCCACTCCCAGTCACTTGTGACCTTTGAAAATCTCCTGGTTCTATTTGACCACCTAGGGGCTAATCCCAGTGCCTGGGGCAAACTCCCCTGGGAGCTGCCATGCAGTGCAACATCCTCCCCCTGCTCTAAGCTGCTGTGTGTGTTAAACAGCAGCTGCGCCCCACCCCAGAGGCAGCTGCATTGTGCTGGTGGGAAAGGCCCCCTCCCCCCAGCTCCATGCGCAGGGGGCAGGGGCTGAGCGCTGGCTGTGTGTCCGGCGCAGAGACCACCGAGGAGCTGCTGCGACACGTGGACCCCGAGCTGCACCATCACATCGTGAGGACCTCCAAGGAGACGCTGCTCTTCTGTCTCAGGTGAAAAGCCCCACAACCCAGGGCTCCCCCGGCTCTGACTGTTTCCTCCAACAGTAGCAGCTCAGGGCTCTGGGGGAGGGGAAGGGCGGGTCACCACCCCCACGGGCAGCACAGGTGGCCTTGATGGGGTTTTGTCCTGCGATGCGTGTGGCTCTCTGTCACGCTCTGGTGGCCAGATCTTGCCTCGACGCCTGTGAGTCAGCGTCCGCTAACGCAGCTGGTTGTTTCGCACAGACTGGAGCGGCTTCAGGCCTTTGGTGCCAGGAGCTTTTCGACTCCGAGAGCAGGTGAATGGGGCGGCTTGATCCGGGCGGACTAGCCTCTCCACCCAGAGGAGATTTCCGAGACCGCCGGCCTGTTCAATCCAGTAACCAAAGGCAGAATCAGATCCAGCGGCTGAGAACAGACATTGGACCAACCCAGACCAGAAATAAATTACCAGGGTTTAGCAGGGGGGTGTCAGGGTGGAGTTAACCCAACCCAGCAGGTAGGAGTGGGACAGATTCCCCAGCACTTGGAGTCTTTAAATCCAGCTCGAGTGTCTCCCAAAGCTACCCTCTCGCTCTCGAAGAAGCTCTGGGTTCAGTGCAGGAACCCCTGGGGGAAGCTCTCAGATGGTCACAACGGTCCCTCCTAGCGGTAAAATCTCGAACAGTCTGGAGCTCAGCCCCTGCCAGAGCTGCAATTGGCACCTTTTGCAGGGAAACAAACATGGAAAATCTGCTGCTACCTTTCCCCCCACCCGGGGGGTGGAGTTGCTGGGAGGGGCTGGGGAGCTGGCGATGGGAACAGACTGTGGCTAGAGAGTGGGGGTGGGGGGTGGAGGTGGGCAGGGAGCCAGGGATGGTGCATTTGGGGGCTGCAGGGAGCCTGCTGCTGGGGGAGAGGGAAGGATCTAGACCTGCCCCTGGGCCCGTGCATGGCATTGGTGCCCCTCACACTTCCCCCGCCCTCCCCAGCTGGCTGCTGCTGCGGTTCCAGCGGGAGCTGGGGCACGAGGATGCCGTGCGGGTGATGGAGATCAGTGCCCTGGAGGTGGATCCCACTGAGCTGGCAGCCCGCCTGTTGCCAAACTGCAGGGAAGGTGAGGGGCAGTCGCCACCCGTCCCCTCCCCCTTCCACACACACACACCGTGTCTCAGCCCTGGGTGCCCCCCCACCCACAGCTCTGCCCCCAGTCCTGACCCACAGCCCCCTGCTAGCCCAGCCCTGGGCTCCCCATACCCACAGCTCTGCCCCCAGTCCTGACCCACAGCCCCCTGCTAGCCCAGCCCTGGGCTCCCCATACCCACAACTCTGCCCCCAGTCCTGACCCACAGCCCCCTGCTAGCCCAGCCCTGGGCTCCCCATACTCACAGCTCTGCCCCCAGTCCTGACCCACAGCCCCCTGCTAGCCCAGCCCTCGGCTCCCCATACCCACAGCTCTGCCCCCAGTCCTGACCCGCAGCCCCTTGCTAGCCCAGCCCTAGTCTCTCACCCCCGTATGCACAGCTCTACCCCCAGTCCGGACCCGCAGCCCCCTGCTAGCCCAGTCCTGTGCCCCCCATACCCACAGCTCTGCCCCCAGTCCCGACCCACAGCCCCCTGCTAGCCCAGCCCTCGGCTCCCCATATCCACAGCTCTGCCCCCAGTCCTGACCCGCAGCCCCCTGCAGCCCAGCCCTGTGCCCCCCCATACCCACAGCTCTGCCCCCAGTCCTGACCCACAGCCCCCTGCTAGCCCAGCCCTGTGCCCCCCATACCCACAGCTCTGTCCCCAGTCCTGACCCGCAGCCCCTTGCTAGCCCAGCCCGTCTCCCGCCCCCATATGCACAGCTCTACCCCGATTCCCAACCCGCAGCCACCTGCTAGCCCAGCCCTGTGCTCCCCATGCCCACAGCTCTGCCCTCAGTCCAGACCTGCAGCCCCCTGCTAGCCCAGCCCTGTGCCCCCCATACCCACAGCTCTGCCCTCAGTCCGGACCCGCAGCCCCCTGCTAGCCCAGCCCTGTGCCCCCCATACCCACAGCTCTGCCTCCAGTCTCGACCCACAGTCCCCTGCTAGCCCAGCCCTGTGCCCCCCCATACCCACAGCTCTGCCCCCAGTCCCGACCCACAGCCCCTTACTAGCCCAGCCCTGTGCCACTCCATCCCCCGTGGCTCTGCCAGTGCCCGCGTGCCCATCTCCGTGCTGGCTTTAGGTTCTGCTGACCCTGCTCTCGCTGCCCCATCCCTGCAGGGGAGGACAGGCTGGCCCCGCACCGGGATGGAGTCTCCTTTGAGGTGCTGCTCTGTGTCGCCCTCCTGATCCAGCACCGCCAGCAGCTGCTCCAGTTCCAGCACATCCACGACTTCTTCCTCTTCGCCCACAGGTCGGGGCCTTTCCCAGGGGCGGGGGCAACTGGGGCTCATCCTCCTCTGGGGGAGCCTGACAGAGGCTTTATTACGAGGATGCGGGGGCCCATCCTCCTAGGCCTGGGGCTCCCAGCCCAGCTCTACCCCTCCCAGGGTGCCAGGGGCTGTGAAACTCTGCACCTGCTCCAGCCAGTCTGCTCCAGCCCCACACCAATGAGCACTTGGGGGGGAAATCACTTGTCATTGTGAGAATTGTGGGGCAGAACCGACACCATGTGACCCCGGCCTCCATTCCCAACAGCCCCAATGTGGTGGAAATGGCTCAGCTGAGAGGTTGAGCCAAGGGTGGGATTCAGGACACCTGGGTTCTATGCCCAGCTCTGCCCCAGACCACTTGGTGACATACCTCACTCTGTGCCTCAGTTTCCCTCCCACCCGGGTCTGTTCAGACTGGGAGCTCTCGGGGGCAGGGAATGCCCCTTGGGTCCCAGCTGCCTGGCAGGAGGGGGGTCTCAGCCCAGTTTCCCGTGAGGGAGCTTCTCCGTGGTGCCATTCAGCAAATCCGACAGGAGCTAGGCACTGGCCGGGGACCCACTGAGTCCCCAAGGGTTTGCAGCTGTGCCTCAGCACCCTGGGCAGGGCGGGGCCCTGTGAGAGGGACCCAGCAGGGGGTGCTGTCTGAGCACATGTCTCCCACACAGTCTGCAGGGGAAGCTGGCTCTGGACACGCTGCGCAGGATTGACAGGCCCCTCTAGGGGCAGGTTGCGGCAGGACACCAGCCAAGGGAGAGGCTGCAATGAAGCTGGGTGTGTCAAGCTGACAGTCTCCGGCCACATCCCTCTGTGGGCGAACGTGGTCCCCACGCCAGGCCCCAAAGTGCCCCCACGGCTCCAGGGAGGGGGAGGGAGCAAGGGTCTGTGCCTGCATTCAGCCAGCTGGACGGCCCCTTGGAATCAGCCACTGCGGGGGGGTTGGGCGAGGAGGCCGGGGGCTCAGCTGGGGCTGGGGAAAGGGGGCTGGAGTGGGGGAGCAGGGAGCGGAGCCTGTCCCAGCCATGCATCCAGAGCCGCACACACACACATACCCCCCCAGAGTCTGGAGGCACACATGCACACACACTCAGAGACACAGGCACCCTGAGACACACCCAGAGCCGCACACGTGCACACCCCATCTCTCTCCAGCACACATCTCCAAATACACCCCTACCCACTCAGCCCCCCAAACACTCCCCCACGGTCTCCCTCACATACACAATGCCCCACCCCCTCTCATCCCCCCAGTCTCTCCCCCTTCCTCACCCCGGCCTATGCCCCTTTCCCCCAGGCCTGCCCCCGGAAGGCCCTGAGCTCTGTGTACTGTCTCTTTAACAGGAGAGGCGCCCGGGAGATGAACGGCTTCTCCAGTGGCTCCATTAATCTCATTTTAATTTTATGAGCAATATTTTGCATGGAGCGGCCTTTCCCCGCGAACAGCAGCATAATGTTGGCATCAATCACGCACCCCAGCGGGATTGCTCTTTCAGCAAGGATGAGCTGCCCGGCCCTCACCCCTCCCACCCGGATTCACCCACAGCCCCAGGGAGCAGCTAAGCACCCCCTCTGATCCAGGGGTCCCCCCACCCCGCGTCTCTGCAAAACCCCAGCAGGGCTGGGAACAGGAAGGGCGTTCGGGGGAGGGCAGCCCGGAAAATGCCCCCATGACCTGCCGTTGGGTTGTGAGCCAGGCTAGTGCATGAACAGATGCAGGTGTGTGTGCATTTGTGTGTGCGAGCATGCATGTGGAAGGCATATGTGAGTCTGTCAGGCAGTGTGGTTGTGTTGCTGTGTGTGTCCCTGGGGGGCGGGGAAGTGGGGTGATGACAGGAGAGGCTGGGGCCATGCATAGGGGGCAAGCACAAGAGATCATGTGTGAGCAGACGGGCATGTCGACGTGTCTGAGTGTGGCGGGAGGCACCTGGGGGTCTGTGCATGTGAGAAGGGGGGGATGTGACTCAGGAGGCTTGGCTCCTGCCAAGGGTTCAAACCATGGGCTGCTAGTGACAGAACGTACAGATTTCGCGCTGAGCTACCTGGACAGAGCCACCCACCTCATGTTGGCCCAAGGCCCGTCACAGACTTAGGGTTGCCAACTTTCTGATGGCATAAAAATTAATGCCCTTGCCCCGTCCCCTGACCCGAGGCCCCGCCCCTAACCCAAACTTCTTTGAGGCCCTGCCCCACTCACTCTCTCTCCCCCATCCTCCCTCCCTCATTTTCACCAGGCTGGGACAGGGATGCGGGAGGGGGTGAGGGCTCCAGCTGAGGATGCCGGCTCTGGGGTGGGGCCAGGGATGAGGGGTTTGGGGTGCAGGAGGGGGCTCCGGGCTGGGGGGTGGAGCTGAGGGGTTTGGAATGTGGGAGGGGGCTCCAGACTGGGGCAGGGAGTTAGGATGCGGGAGGGTGCTCAGGGATGGGGGTTGAGGTGTGGGACAGGGTGCGGGCTCTGGGAGGGAGTTTGGGTGTGGGAGGGGACTCAGGGCTGGGGCAGGCGGTTGGGATGGGGCGGTGAGGGCTCCGGCTGAGGGTGCGGGCTCTGGTGTGGGGGTGCAGATGAGGAAGTTGGGGTGCCGGGGTTCAGAGTGCAGGAGAGGGCTCAGGGATGGGGGTTGGGTGTGGGAGGGGGTGCAGGGTCTGGAAGGGAGTTTGAGTGCGGGAGGGGACTCAGGGCTGGGGCAGATGGTTGGGGTGTGGGAGCGGGTACGATGCGGACTCCAGGCAGAGTTTACCTGAGGCGGCTCCCAGAAGCAGGGATGGCCAGGGAGACTCCACGCATTGCCCGGGCCTGCAGGCACCGCCCCCGCAACTCCCAATGGTTGCAGCGCGGTTCCCAGCCAATGGGAGCTGCAGAGCTGCCACTC